>NC_084624.1:14772623-15100123 GCF_033978795.1 Nerophis ophidion | reverse complement strand
CAGCTCACCTGCACAGTCTTCTTAATTCGCTGCGACGGCCCAGGGTAGTCCTTGGAGTAGAGATCAGTCAAGAAGAGGGAATTTATAAGTGTGGATTTCCCAAGACCAGACTCACCTAAGGGCATAGAAATGTAAACATGTTTGAATAACAAATACATTAATTAATTTTGTACGAGATGCCAGTAAAGCTCTCTGCTAAGCAGTAAGTGAAAAAATAAAACCACGCAACTTTCACTGAATGCTTTTTATGTGTTTATTCATATTTTTTATTTCATTTTCCAAAGTAAGAAACTAAATGAATGGGCGACTTCCTGTGTGTTTTTTTTGCATGTTGTAGGTTTTCTCTTACGAGAAATGCTTGCTGAACATCATGTTGCTAAGTGAATCTGCCTTTAGAGGAGTAATTTTCAAAAAGGTCAAAATGGCAAATTTCAAGTGGAATAAAGGCGCTTTAAAGCGGATTTTTGGCCATTTTAATTTTCTAGGCATTATTCTAAGAGAGAATTGGAAAAAGTGCTACAAAGAGAATAGGGAAAACTCTAAACTGCTAAAATGTTTTACCCTTCGGGTTTGGTATTGTTGCAAATTTGGCACAAATGACGGCGTAACATTATCAGCTATGCCCAACAAGGATTTTAGGTTATACCAAATGTCTTCTGTTATGAAAAAAACTGATGGATATTTTGTTGATTAGTCACAGTGTCAATTCGTGGGGAAGGACCGTTCTCCCGTCCAAAGGCAAAACCCAGTAACTCAATTTCGGTCAAAACTGAGCTGATAATAATTTTGGAGTTCCTAGGTGATATGCTGTACATTAGTATATGCCATATTGTAATTTGTTCCGTAAGTAAGCTGTTACGCGCATGGCAGGACCTAGCAACTACCATATAACCACGTAGATACAACAGAAAAACCTAGTATCTCAAGGGACCAATCGAAGCTTCATTGTCAGTCGCCTTATTGTCTTTAATGAGACATTTGCACAAATGGGGGCCGACGGTCAACCTGATTATGTGATATTATGGCACGAGGGGATATTTGGAAGATTGGCCCAGGATGTTGCAAGCACCTTCATTAAATGTATTGTTCTTGATTCTTCCCCTTGCATACTCTTTTGGGCAGATAACTGTGGAGGTCAAAATAAAAACTGGACGCTGTACACCGCTCTTGCCCAATGTGCAAACGCAGAATGGGACCCACCCGAGATTGTAATAAAATATCTGGAAAAAGGGCACACGTTCATGAGAGCAGATTCAATCAATGGCTCAATCGGCAAGAAAATGAAAGCTGAAGAAAACATCTATACGTTTGATGACTTTCTAGATCTTCGTAAGACAGCATCAAGATAGATTGGTTTTCCTTTGTTTTCTCAAAATCAGCTGGAAGTGAGTTACTAGGTTTTGCCTTTGGACGGGAGCGTTGAACAGGTAGTAATTAGGAATTTTGCAGCCGATTTTTATACATATTTTAGAGGGAAATTAGCCGAAACAGATCACATTCATAAACTGTACATTTTTTTTATGTATTTATGGCGTGTACTATTGTTGTGTAACAATATCAACACAATATTTAAACTAGTTCCGTATTCTCCTTAATTACACACAATTGTTTGATCAAAGCTAAGTCAGTAGTACACTATAACTAAACAAAAGTAAAAACTACTAAACTACCTTGTTTTTTTGTCCTCAAAGTACTTATGTTGTGTAAACCTGGCTGCAACGCACATCAACATTGTACAATGTAACCTGTTGGTGTTACATTCGCCTGGCTTTTTCATCTACTTTTTATTAATTTCTTGTTAATAATGCTTTACTCATTGGTATGTGGTATGTGTTCATCTACAAAACCATTCTGGGTATCACTCCATCTTATCGGTCTTGTCTTTTAACAAAGAAACAAGGAAGTCACAATCTTCGTTCAATGAATGTTCTGCAATTTGTCGTCCACAAAGTAAGAACTTAACTGGGCAAGAAAGCATTTAGGCTTTAAACACCAAAGGCTTGCAATAACCTACAATCGTCTCTGCAACTTCAAACCTTTGCTACATTAAATGAGTTTAAAGGGGAACATTATCACAATTTCAGAAGGGTTAAAACCAATACAAATCAGTTCCCAGTGGCTTAGTTTATTTTTCGAAGTTTTTTTCAAAATTTTATCCGTCCCGGAATATCCCTAAAAAAAGCTTTAAAGTGCATGATTTTTGCTATTTGCTTAAGCCACTGTCCATTTCCCTGTGACGTCACATAGCGATTCCAATACAAACAATTGCGAATGGCACAGCAATATATACCGACATTAGCTCGGATTCAGACTCGGATTTCAGCGGCTTATGCGATTCAACAGATTACGCATGTATTGAAACAGATAGTTGGAGTATGGAGGCAGATAGCGAAAACGAAATTGAAGGAGAAACTGAAGCTATTGAGCAAATAGCTATTGACGCTATTCGGCCATCTTTGCGTTAGCATCGCCGGTAAAATGTGCAGACCAACCGATCAGGACTTTCGCATTTACACTGGAGCAACTTATATCCGTCGATTGGTAAGTGTTTGTTTCGCATCAAATGTGTACATACAGGTAGCCTAAATAGCATGTTAGCATCGATTAGCTGGCAGTCATGCCGCGACCAAATATGTCTGATTAGCACATAAGTCATAAGTAACATCAACAACACTCACCTTTGTGATTTCGTTGACATTATCGTTGGGAATAAATCTGCTTTGAGTGTCGCAGGATATCCACACATTTTTGCCATCGCTGTCGTAGCATCGCCGGTAAAAACCAAACGAGGGACTTTCGCATCTCTTGACACTGGAGCAACTTAAATCCGTCGATTGGTAAGTGGTTTTTTTTGGCATTAAATGTGGATGGAGGGAAAGACTAGATGTAAATATAGCTACAAATGAGGCATAATGCTGCAATATGTACCACAGCTAGCCTAAATAGCATGTTAGCATCGATTAGCATGCCGTGCTAATCGATGCACAGTCTACGTAAATCAACTTGAATCCGTCCCTGTTCGTGTTGTTACACCCTCCGACAACACACCGACGAGGCATGATGTCTCCAAGGTATCGGAAAACAGTCGAAAAAACGGAAAATAACAGCTGATTTGACTCAACGCGTCTGATGTGGTTGGGAAAAATGGCGTTGAGTACCGATGTGACGTCACGTTCTGAAGGCGTCGCTCAGAGAGGCATAAACAGACAGGCGTTTAATTCGCCAAAATTCACCCATTTAGAGTTTGGAAATCGGTTAAAAAAAATAAATGGTCTTTTTTCTGCAACATCAAGGTATATATTGACGCTTACATAGGTCTGGTGATAATGTTCCCCTTTAAAGCTTCTGTGAAAGGATTGCAGTCTGCCTTGTATGTATGCACATGTGTCATATAAGCACATTTTAATGTTGTACATTTGATGTTTTTTGTGTTCTTTACTGTTTTTAATGTAACCTTGCTGCTGCCCTCTTGGCCAGGTTTCCCTTGGAAAAGAGATGTTTGATCTCAATGGGCTAATCTTAGTGATTAGCATGCTTTTTTGCATGCCCCTGCTTGTTCTTACTTGGTGCGTAACATGTTTAGCCTCATTCTCCAGAAATAATAATACTTGTGAGTAGGGTTGGGCGATATATCGACATACTCGATATATCGCGGGTTTGTATCTGTGCGATATAGAAAATGACTATATCGTGATATTCGAGTTAGAACTGGGCGATATTGGCTTTTATCAATATCGCAATATTTTTATGCCATATTGCGATATACGATATATATCTCGATATTTTTCCTTAGCCTTGAATTAACACTTGATGCATATAATCACAACAGTATGATGATTCTATGTGTCTACATTAAATTATTCTTCTTCATACTGCATTAATATATGCTACTTTTAAACTTTCATGCAGAGAGGGAAATCACAATTAAGTAATTTGAACAAAACTGTATCTCACAGGTGACTTTTTAAATGAAAGAACAAATGAATAGTGTTGCTACCTTTTTGTAGTAACACTTCTGCTGCATACTTTGCATATTGCTGTTGTCTGCTGAATATCTTCCCACTTGAAGCTGAACCACCACGAGATGATGGATCCCCTGCTCTTTATTTTGGCCATTTATTGTTCTTCCTCCATTTGTGATCAGTTTCGCACCTTCTCTTTCTTGTATTGTCACAAGTTCCGCTCTGCTGGCTCGACCTGCCTCAGCTAACGTTAGCCATGCTGCTACCTCTCTGCTCGGCGATAGCATATGACGCTAGACGCGCGACAGTATGTGACGTATGTAAGAAGGCGGGGATGTTTTACGTCTCTGTGAGAAGGAGAGACGAGAAGGAGTGAGAAACGCCAGTAATGTAATGCCCGCAGCTAAAAGCAACTGTGTGAGAACATATAGTCGAATATTACGATATAGTCATTTTCTATATCGCACACAGACAAACCTGCGATATATCGTTTATATCGCCCAGCTCTAACTCGAGTATACGTTCTCACGCAGTTGCTTTTAGCTGCTGGCATTACACTACAGGCTCTTCCCTTTGTTGTCTCCTTCTCACATACGTATACGCCCTCGCGGATCAGAGAGGTAGCAGCATGGGTGACCGTGTGAGTGGTAATACGAGAGAGAGAAGGTGCGAATCTGGTAACAAATGAAGGAAGAATTAAATCCCAATAAAAACAGCAGGGGGTCCGTCGTCTGGCGGTGGTTTGGCTTCAAGTGGGAATATGTCGAACAGAAAACCGTCAATTGTCAAGTGTGGGGCAAAAGCGTTGCTTCAAAAAGTAGCATTATTGCTAATATGTAGCATCATTTGAAAGTCACCTGCTACAGAATGAAGTGTTAACTCCGCACATCAACATCTCCATTCGGTGCCACACGCCCATACCATGAAAAAAATAGTCAACAACAAAAGGAGATAATGTCCGCAGTAACCTACCACATAGCGAAGGACGAACGCTATTTGATTTCCTATTATGCAGCTTATTTTTATTTGACAGTTATTGAAATATCTTGTGTGACATCATGCACAATAGTGCACTTTATCTGTTTTTAACTATTGCAGTGGCGTTCTGTCAAAAAAGTGCACTTTGATTCAGTGTTGTTTTGATATGTCATCTTAGTGACATCATGCACAAAAGTGCACTAATAGCTTGTTTTAAAATGTCTCTGACAATCTTGCACTTTCTTTTTTGGAAATGAATGAATGTTTGTGCCAATAACTTTTTAATAAATACAGTTTTGGTCAATTGACTTAATTGTGATTTCCTTCTCTGCGTGAAAGTTTAAAATGAGCATATATTAATGCAGTATGAACAAGATTATTTTAATGTAGACACATAAAATCATCATACTTGTGTGATTATATGTCTCAAGTGTTAATACAAGGCTAAGGCAAAATATCGAGAGACATATCGTGTATCGCGATTAGGCCTGAAAATAGAGATATTGGGGACGGCGTGGCGCAGTGGAAGAGTGGCCGTGCGCAACCCGAGGGTCCCTGGTTCAATCCCCACCTAGTACCAACCTCGTCACGTCCGTTGTGTCCTGAGCAAGACACTTCACCCTTGCTCCTGATGGGTGCTGGTTAACGCCTTGCATGGCAACTCCCTCCATAGTGTGCCGGCACAGTTAAAGGTGTGTGAATGGGTGAATGTGGAAGTATTGTCAAAGCGCTTTGAGTACCTTGAAGGTAGAAAAGCGCTATACAAGTACAACCCATTTATCATTTATCATTTATATTAAAAAAAGGCCATATCGCCCAGCTCTACTTGTGAGAAATATACTTTATTTGCCAAAATGGAGGTGATGATTATTAACTTATGGCAGTGGCTCCACACTGTAGGAACATACAAGAGTAGCTTCTAGATGTCTCGGTCAGTCAGGGCACCGAAAATTAAGTATCAGTCAGAAAGGATCGCCCTATCAATCAGCATTAAAAGACAATGGCCAATCACATGCTTTTTCTCGAAAATTGGCCGATACGGATGAGTTGTCGATGGATCGGGGCATCTCTACTGTTAATGTCGCCTTACATTAAACATATTTTTGACTTTTGTTAATGATTGTGGTCTGCTGTAAACACACACATTTACAACATATGAATTCCTTTTGCATAGTTCTGAGAACATTGCTCTGTAATTAGTGGATAAACTCAAAATGGATTAGCTGAATGTTTAGATTTTACTGCTGTTTCAGCTTTACAGTCGGTGCCTGCTCGGACTGTTCTTTCTTTGAGAGGCTAATGTCACAACTGACGCTTTCATGACAAAACAAACAGCCCAAAATGAAGTCAACATTATAACTACCTATGACTTCACTCATGTAAAAGGTCATACCAAACAACTCACACTTCAATTGTTACTGTTTTCATGCACTACACAATTATAATGTCTTTTTAACTCCTAGGAGTCCTCAACCTTGTTTCTACCATTTACTCTGGCAGATAGATGGCATCGCATCAATCAATCAATGTTTATTTATATAGCCCTCAATCTCAAGTTTCTCAAAGGGCTGCACAACCCACAACGACATCCTCGGTTCAGATCCCACATAAGGGGAAGGAAAAACTCACAACCCAGTGGGATGTCAATGTAAATGACTATGAGAAACCTTGGAGAGGACCGCAGATGTGGGTGACACCCCCCCCCCTACAGGGGAGACCGGATGCAACGGACATCGAGTGGGTCTAGCACAGGGGTCTCAAACTCAAATTACCTGGGGGCCACTGGATGCAGAAACTGGGTGAGGCTGGGCCGCGAGAAAAGATTTCTTAAAAAAAATCCAACATGCACTTTTAAATGAATTCACTTTCTTTGAATGGCTTTCCCGCCCTAGCAACATACTTGCCAACTCTCGCGATCTTTCTTTCCGAGAAACACCCGAATATCAATGCACCTCCCGACAATCTCCCGGGGTATTCATCCTCCAGTCCATCACCCGGACATCAATATTAAGGCAGTGTCGTGACGGCGCTGCCTATAGCGTCCTCTGCAAACTGCCGTCTCGTTCGTATTTCCACCTTACAATCAGTGTGCCGGCACAGTTAAAGGTTGTTTGAGGCTTCTGCACACCCACGGGAGTGACTGCAAGACATACTTGATCAACGGCCATACAGGTCACACTGAGGGTGGCCGTATAAAAAACTTTATCACTGCTACAAATATGCGCCACAATGTGAAGCCACACCAAACAAGATTGACAAACATTTTAGGAGAACATCCACACCGTGACACAACATAAACAGAACAGAAAAAATGCCCAGAATCCAATGCACCCTGAACTCTTCCGGGCTACAATAGGGGGCGGGGTGGGGCGCGGCGGGTGTGTATATTGTAGCCGGGAAGAGTTAGGGCTGCATGGTATTCTGGGTATTTGTTCTGTTGTGTTTATGTTGCGTTACGCTGCAGAGGTTCTCCCCAAACACCTTTAGGGCAGGGAGGTGTTTAGGGCATGTCCAACCGGTAGGAGGCCACGGGGAAGACCCAGGACACGTTGGGAAGACTATGTCTCTTGGCTGGCCTCGGAACGCTTTGGGCTTTGGCCGGGAAGAGCTGGACGAAGTGGCTGGAGAGAGGAAAGTCTGGGCTTCCCTGCTTAGGCTGCTGCCCCCGGGACCCGACCTCGGATAAGCGGAAAAAGATGGATGGATGGAAAACACCGCTGTATAGAGTGGTACACGGATGTAGGGAGAAGTACAGAGCGCCAATAAACCTTAAAAAGGCATTGCCTTTGCGTGCTGGCCTTGTCACATAATATCTACAGCTTTTCACACACAAGTGAATGCAACGCATACTTGGTCAACAGCCATCCAGGTCACTTATGGATATCCCGATATTGTGCAACTCTTAATTACCGATTCCGACATCAACCGATACAGTCGTGGAATTAACACATTATTATGGCTAATTTTGTTGTGATGCCCCGCTGGATCCATTAAACAATGTCACAAGGTTTTCCAAAATAAATCCACTCAAGTTATGGAAAAAATGCTCAAATGGCACTGAAGTATTTATCATTGAAGTCACAAAGTGCATTTCTTTTTTTTAACATGCCTCACAACAGCAGCTTGGAATTTGGGACATGCTATCCCTGAGAGAGCATGAGGAGGTTGAGGTGGGCGGGGTGGGGATAGCGGTGGTATATATTGTAGCGTCCAGAAAGAGTTAGTGCTGCAAGGGGTTCTGTGTATTTGTTCTGTTGTGTTTATGTTGTGTTACGGTGCGGATGTTCCCCCGAAATATGTTTGTCATTCTTGTTTGGTGTAGGTTCACAGTGTGGCGCATATTTTTAACAGTGTTAAAGTTGTTTATACGGCCACTCTCAGTGTGACATGTTTTGCTGTTGATCAACTATGTCTTGCAGTCGCTTACTGCGCCTACAGAAGCTAAACACATCATGTGGCTGGGCAGGCATGCTGTTTGTACGGGTTGTAGAGGACGTTAAAGGCAGTGCCTCCATTGAGTCCCCGTAATATTTTTCCATCCATCCATCCATTTTCTACCGCTTATTCCCTTTCGGGGTCGCGGGGGGCGCTGGCGCCTATCTCAGCTACAATCAGGCGGAAGGCAGGGTACACCCTGGACAAGTCGCCACCTCATCACAGGGCCAACACAGATAGACAGACAACATTCACACTCACATTCACACACTAGGGCCAATTTAGTGTTGCCAATCAACCTATCCCCAGGTGCATGTCTTTGGAAGTGGAAGGAAGCCGGAGTACCCGGAGGGAACCCACGCATTCACGGGGAGAACATGCAAACTCCACACAGAAAGATCCCGAGCCTGGATTTGAACCCAGGACTGCAGGAACTTCCTTTTGATTGGGTAAAATTTGAGAGAATAATTACCCCTGTAGGGGCACTGAAAATTGGGAGTCTCCTGGAAAAATCGAGGGTATACAAGTATGACGCAGTAAAGCGCCATTCATATAAAACTCGCGGGCCGCACCAACATTAAATTTTCACATCAAGTTGCGGGCCGCAAAATAACATCTCGAGGGCCGCAATTGGCCCGCGGGCCGCGTGTTCGAGACCCCTGGTCTAGCATAATATTGTGACAGTCCGGCTCATAGTGGATCTAACATAATATCAATCAATCAATCAATCAATGTTTACTTATATAGCCCTAAATCACTAGTGTCTCAAAGGGCTGCACAAACCACTACGACATCCTCGGTAGGCCCACATAAGGGCAAGGAAAACTCACACCCAGTGGGACATCGGTGACAATAATGACCCAGTGGGACGTCGGTGACAATGATGAGTATGAGAACCTTGGAGAGGAGGAAAGCAATGGATGTCGAGCGGGTCAAACATGATACTGTGAAAGTTCAATCCATAATGGATCCAACACAGTCACGAGAGTCCAGTCCAAAGCGGATCCAACACAGCAGCGAGAGTCCCGTTCACAGCGGAGCCAGCAGGAAACCATCCCAAGCGGAGGCGGATCAGCAGCGCAGAGATGTCCCCAGCCGATACACAGGCAAGCAGTACATGGCCAACGGATCGGACCGGACCCCCTCCACAAGGGAGAGTGGGACATAGAAGAAAAAGAAAAGAAACGGCAGATCAACTGGTCTAAAAAGGGAGTCTATTTAAAGGCAAGAGTATACAAATGAGTTTTAAGGTGAGACTTAAATGCTTCTACTGAGGTGGCATCTCGAACTGTTACCGGGAGGGCATTCCAGAGTACTGGAGCCCAGTAGTGAGAGTCCAGTCCATAGTGGGGCCAGCAGGGGACCATCCCGAGCAAAGACAGGTCAGCACCGCAGAGATGTCCCCAACCGATGCACAGGCGAGCGGTCCAGGTGGGAGGAAGCCAGAGTACTAGGGGTGTAACGGTACGTGTATTTGTATTGAACTGTTTCGGTACAGGGGTTTCGGTTCGGTTCGGAGGTGTACCGAACGAGTTTCCACACGGACATATCAGGTAGCGCGCCGCAGCGACCGGGCTAGGACAACATGCAAAAGCCAGAGCTGGAAGACCCTCCCCTCGTTAACATCTCCCGTTTGGGAACACTTTGGTTGCGCGGTGCGATACAACAATGGAGGACGGAGGTTTGCCGACATTGTTCAGCAGCAGAAGGGTATGCTTCTGCCAACACATCAAACATGCTAACTCCTTTGAAGCGTCACCACCGCATTCAAGCAGCCTCTCCTCGGCAGGTCAGGCAGGGCTGAAGCAATAACAAATGTTTTTATAGCAGCAGATTGAAGATCATCCATTTTCTACCGTTTGTCCCATCCGGGTTTGCTGTATTGCAGTAAAAACTAGAATTTGACCCACTTCTATGGTGGAAGAACAATAAGCCCATATATACTCTTACTGCCAAGTTAGCCAGGCTGGGAGGGTGCGGGGATGTTGATGAATGTGGACCCCGACTTAAACAAGTTGAAAAATGTATTGGGGTGTTATCATTTAGTGGTCAATTGTACGCAGTATGTACTGTACTGTGCAATCTACTAATAAAAGTCTCAATTAATCAATCAATCGAAAAAAAGCACTTTATATGTAGAAAGGTTTTGTTAAGAAACCATTCTTAGCCTTATCTTATTTAGTTTTTATTTTATATGTGTTGACCACATTAACCTTGGCAATGGACCTTGTGTGTATATGTATGTTAAGTCATTGTTTACAAATTTGGTAAATAAATAACCCAAAAATGTATATTTCGTTGTTTTCTTACTGTACCGAAAATTAACCGAACCGTGACCTCTAAACCGAGGTACGTACTGAACCGACTTTTTTGCGTACCGTTACACCCCTACGGAGTACCCAGAGGGAAACCACTCAGTCACACGGAGAACATGCAAACTTCACACAGAAAGATCCCGAGCCCGGGATTGAATGCAGATCCCGAGCCCGGGATTGAATTAAAATCCCGAGCCCGGGATTGAACTCAGGACTATTCAGGACCTTAGTATTGTGAGGCAAATGCACTAACCCCTGTGCCACCCTTCAAGTTATCAGCCCTAATTCATCATCAGTCCAACCAATAAGGGTGGTCATTGAATTTATCAGCAATGCACAGAACACAACACTTCACAAGGGCCATCAGTAACATTATATGTAAATCTCAGATTATCATAGCAATCCTTGATAGCAATGACTAGATTTAAGTGCATAAGATGTAAAGGCCAGTGGCAAGAGCATCTAGTCCATGAGAAAAACACATTATGCATCAAGAACTAATTAGGTCAGTCATTCTATTTCATCATGCTACAGAAGAGCTGCAAGACAAATGCATGAAAATGCATAAACTGTAAATATGCTAAAATAACAAATCTGGCAGTCACTGAGAAGCAAAACCAAAACAAACATACAAATGGACAAACAGGCTTTCCACAACATTCCTTAAATTCCCAGTCTCTCCCACAGCTTTGACACTGAACCGGCCCCCTCAAATTACAGTTCGAAGGCATACTTACTAGGAACCAGCAAACATTGGCTTTCTTTAAAACACACTGGTATACACACGCTGTATACCAGTGTGGACTGCCTGAACCAAAAAAGGTGAGGTCAAGCCTATCAAATACAGATGGTCTGAAACTAAATAGACCGGAGAAAAGAGTAAAGACTTGACCGTTGAAAGAGTTCATTCTACAAACCCCGTTTGCATATGAGTTGGGAAATTGTGTTAGATGTAAATATAAACGGAATATCTCAGCTACAATCGGGCGGGAGGCAGCGTAGACCTTATCGCAGGGCCAACACAGATAGACAGACAACACTCACACTCACACTCACACACTAGAGCCAATTTAGTGTTGCCAATCAACCTATCCTCAGGTGCATGTCTTTGGAAGTGGGAGGAAGCCAGAGTACCCGGAGGGAACCCACGCATTCACGGGGAGAACATGCAAACTCCACACAGAAAGATTACGAGGCTGGGATTGAACCCAGGACTACTCAGGACCTTCGTTTTGTGAGGCAGTATGATTTGCAAATCCTTTTCAACCCATATTCAATACAATGCACTACAAAGACAACATATTGGATGTTCAAAAACTAATACACTTTATTTTTTTTTTTGCAAATAATAATTAACTTAGAAGTTCATGGCTGCAAATTGTGCCAAAGTAGTTGGGAAAGGGCATGTTCACCACTGTGTTACATCAACTTTTCTTTTAACAACACTCAAAAAACGTTTGGGAACTGAGGAAACTAATTGTTTAAACTTTGAAAGTGGAATTCTTTCCCATTCTTGCTTTATGTAGAGCTTCAGTCGTTCAACAGTCCAAGGTCTCCGCTGTCGTATTTTACGCTTCATAATAAGTCACACATTTTCGATGGGAGACAGGTCTGGACTGCAGGCGGGCCAGGAAAGTACCCGCAATCTTTTTTTACTAAGCCACGCTGTTGTAACACGTGCTGAATGTGGCTTGGCAGTGTCTTGCTGAAATAAGCAGGGGCGTCCATGAAAAAAACGGCGCTTAGATGGCAGCATATGTTGTTCCAAAACCTGTATGTACCTTTCAGCATTAATGGTGCCTTCACAGATGTGTAAGTTACCCATGGCTTGGGCACTAATGCACCCCCGTACCATCACAGATGCTGGCTTTTGAACTTTGCGTCGATAACAGTCTGGATGGTTCGCTTCCCCTTTGTTCCGGATGACACGATGTGGAATATTTCCAAAAACAATTTGAAATGTGGACTCGTCAGACCACAGAACACTTTTCCACTTTCCATCAGTCCATTTTAGATGATCTCGGGCCCAGAGAAGCCGGCAGCGTTTCTGGATGTTCTTGATAAATGGCTTTCGCTTTGCATAATAGAGCTTTAACTTGCACTTACAGATGTAGCGACGAACTGTATTTAGTGACAGTGGTGTTCCTGAGCCCATGTGGCGATATCCTTTAGAGATTGATGTCGGTTTTTGATACAGTGCCGTCTGAGGGATCGAAGGTCACTGTGTAATATGGAGCATCGATGTTGAAATCCCTAAATTTCTTGCAATTGCACTTTGAGAAACATTGTTCTTAAACTATTTGACTATTTGCTCACGCAGTTGTGGACAAAGGGAAGCTGTTTTTATACCCAATCACGGCACCCACCTGTTCCCAATTAGCCTGCACACCTGTGGGATGTTCCAAATAAGTGTTTGACGAGCATTCCTCAACTTTATCAGTATTTATTGGCACCTTTCCCAACTTCTTTGTCACCTGTTGCTGGCATCAAATTCTAAAGTTAATGAAAAAAAAAAAGTTTATCAGTTTGAACATGAAATATGTTGTGTTTGTAGCATATGGGTTGAACTTGATTTGCAAATCACTGTATTCCGTTTATATTTACATCTAACACAATTTCCCAACTCATATGGAAACAGGGTTTGTACTTCGTTGAGACAACAGAGTGAAAGCAAAAGTTATTGCTACTGGCAGATATAGCAGTCAGTGATCTAGCAGATCCACAAGAAAACCAGTCTCCCACTTTGACACTATTTCACTTTTAAAACCCTTTTGCACTTTAGAAACTTTACTACGGAACTATGGACTATGAGAATTCAGGCCATAGCTTGAGTTTGGGGTCATTTTTGAGCATGGTTTAATGTATAAAACACACAATTTATATAAAAAGGACAAGACAGTTAAAAAAAAAACTAAATATTTTTTTAGTGCCAGCCCTTCCTTTTGACAGCGTATACTGAATTTAGAGAGGGCATCTGTAATTTCTCGGTCTACTGGACTTCTTAGTGGACAACAACTCTGTTATAGTGATGAGTGAGTCATGAACAACTCTTTCAAAACCAACAATTGTTTTTAACCTGAATTTGGGCTCACAAGTTCTTGTCATTAATTCAGTGATTCATTAAATTAAAAAAGGAAACCAGGTCATATATAATTAATTATGCAACTGTTACTCTAACTGCATTTGTATAAATGTATAAGCCCAATGGAAACGGCAACAGATATGTTTCTTTCCTCAAATCAACTCTCCTTTCCACTTTTTACACTAGTTGAATCACTGGGTCAGATACATAAAAAAGGTGTCACTAAATCAACATGTAGCTGTGAGCCGAGAGATCTGCGGTTGTCATGGTTGCTGATACTATGTTAACGATCACTAGGGATGTCCGATAATATCGGACTGCCGATATTTTTGGCCGATAAAGGCTTAAAATGTGATATCTGAAATTATCGGTATCGGTTTCAAAATTATTGGTATCAGTTTCAAAAAGTAAAATGTATGACTTTTTAAAACGCTGCTGTGTACACGGACGTAGGGAGAAGTACAGAGCGCCAATTAACCCTAAAGGCACTGCCTTCGCCTTCGCATGCCGGCCCAGTCACAAAATATCTACGGCTTTTCACCCACACAAGTGAATGAAAAGCATACCTGGTTAACAGCCATACAGGTCACACTGAGGGTGGCCGTATAAGCAACTTTAACACTGTAACAAATACGCGCCCAGGGTTTCCCACACATTCATTTATTTGTGGCGGCCCGCCACGATAGAATTACGGCCGCCACAAATAAAATAAAATAAAATGTATTTTTTTTTTTTGGCTCTTGACTTGCTTGACCGCTCATAAAAGCAATGGGACTCTGTCTGTGAATGGAGCTTGTAGTTACATATTATATAAATATGTAAATATTGTATAAATATGTATATAAATATGTACATAAAGTGTTGTAATTGTATTCCAACTCCGCGTTTTTCTTGGTCATCGCCGCCGCTGGCCCCCCCACCCCCGGCGGCCGACCACACCACCACAAACAGATGCCTGACCTGTGGGAAACTCTGCGCGCCACACTGTGAACCCACACCAAACAACAATGACTAACACATTTTGGGAGAACATCCCGCATGTAACACAACAGAACAAATACCCAGAACCCCTTACAGCACTAACTCTTCCTGAACACTACAATATACAACCCCGCTACACCCTACCTTGCCACCTCAACCCAATTCCAAGCTGCTGTTTTGAGGCATGTTAAAAAAAAACAATGCACTTTATGACTTCAATAATAAATATGGCAGTGCTATGTTGACATTTCTTACCATAACTTGAGTTGATTTATTTCAGAAAACCTTGCTACATTGTTTAATGCATCCAGTGGGGCATCACAACAAAATTAGGCATAATAATGTGTTAATTCCACAACTGTATATATCTGTATCAGTTGATATCCGGAATCGGTAATTATGAGATGGACAATATCGGAATATTGGATATCGGCAAAAAAGCCTTTATCGGACATCTCTAACGAGCACTATTTTGTTTTTTTAATAAGCAAACGAAGTGGAAGATTCCGATTCCATTGTATGTTATGTTGTTTGTGCCAGTGTTTTTTATGCTTAATGTGCTACAGCTGATAAGCTAATTCTCATTTAATTCAAAGTTAGTCTACATGCCTATTAAGTTAGCACATTTCTGTTGCTTTGTTTAGGGTTGATACCAACCAGATGTCACAATAGCAGACAGATGAATGTCAAATATCAAGACAATAGAAAATATAGCAGTAAGAACTGCTCCAGCCTTGCTCTTTTTACAATGTAATGTAATGTCTGAAAGTCTCAAAGATTATGTGTGGGGTACTGATGGTACACCCTACTGCATAAAGTACATGAACCGGCTTAGGCAGGACGACGCAAAACGCTGTGAAGAATTTTCATCCCAGAAGCCAGTGTGATCCACCGAGCATTAGACTGAATCAGAACGTACCAGGTCACAGCCGGATGTGCATCTCGAAATAGCAGCTGAGAGTTTGGAATATGACTAGGGAGACAAAGACTTGCCTGCAGTGGTTTGGATGAGCAAGCTTGAACACGCACGCAAAAGGTAAGGAGGAACTTGTGTTTGTACACAAATGGGCTTGTCGAGCAGTCAAGTCAAGACTGCTTCATCTGTAGTAGTGTTGTCCCGATACCAATATTTTGGTACAGGTACCAAAATTATTTCGATACCTTGGCAAATAAAGGGGACCAAAAAAATTTGATTTATTGGCTTTATTCTAACAAAAAAATCTTACGGTACATTGAACATATGTTTCGTATTGCAAGTATGTCCTTAAATAAAAGAGTGAACATAATAATAATAATAATGATAGATTTTATCTGTAAAAAGCTCTTTAAATTGAGTAAACAACTTCAAAGTGTATCAAAAAAATAAAAAAATAAAAAAAATTAAAACTATAACTGCCTAATAGCTAGAACTACTATGCATCCATCCATTTTCTACCGCTTATTCCCTTCGGGGTCGCTGGAGCCTATCTCAGCTACAATCGGGCGGAAGGCGGTGTACACCCTGGACAAGTCGTCACCTCATTGCAGGGCCAACACAGATAGACAACATTCACACTCACATTCACACACTAGGGCCAATTTAGTGTTGCCAATCAACCTATCCCCAGGTGCATGTCTTTGGAAGTGGGAGGAAGCCGGAATACCCGGAGGGAACCCACGCATTCACGGGGAGAACATGCAAACTCCACACAGAAAGATCCCGAGCTCGGGATTGAACCCAGGACTAAGGATCTTCGTATTGTGAGGCACATGAACTAATCCCTGTTCCAACATGCTGCCACTAGTATGCATACATCTAAAAAAAGGCTTTTTTAGATGTATGACCTGCCGTTGTGTCCTTGGGCAGGGCACTTCACCCTTTGCCCCGGTGCCGCTCACACTGGTGAATGAATGATGAATGAATGATTGGTGGTGGTCGGAGGGGCCGTAGGCGCAAACTGGCAACCACGCTTCCGTCAGTCTACCCCAGGGCAGCTGTGGCTACAGATGTAGCTTACCACCACCAGGTGTGAATGAATGATGAGTTCTCACTTCTCTGTGAGCGCTTTGAGTATCCAACAATAGAAAAGCGCGATATAAATCTAATCCATTATTATTATTTTTTTTTTTAAAAAGAAGAGCTTTCAACCCTTTTTTTTTTTTTTTTTTTTTTTTTTTTTTTTAAATCATCCACAGTCTGTGGTGCCCTCAGGTGGTCAGGGAGAGCGTTCCACAGACTGGGAGCGGCGGAGCAAAAAGCCCGGTCTCCCATTGTTCGCAGCACTGTCCTTGGAGGTAGGAAGAGGTTAGAAGGTGTCGTATGTAGGATTTGGGGGTGAATAGTTCTTTCAGGTAGAGGGGGGGCATTTCCATGGAAACACTGGTAGGTTAGTAGGGACACTTTGTATTCAATCCTGAGTGGAACAGGAAGCCAGTGAAGGGATTTGAGAATTGGTGTGATATGGTCATATTTCCGCACTCTCATCACGGTCCTCGCAGGACTATTCTGTATGTATTGTGGACTGATACTTTTCAGAGGTGGTATAGAACCGAATATAATTCATTAGTATCGCGGTACGATACTAATACTAATAGTTAAGTTAAAGTACCAATGATTGTCACACACACACTATGTGTGGTGAAATTTGTCCTCTGCATTTGACCCATACCCTTGTTCACTCCCTTGGAGGTGAGGGGAGCAGTGGGCAGCAGCGGTGCCGCACCCGGGAATCATTTATGGTGATTTAACCCCCAATTCCAACCCTTGATGCTGAGTGCCAAACAGGGAGCCAATGAGACCCATTTTTTTATAGTCTTTGGTATGACTCGGCCAGGGTTTGAACTCACAACCTACCGATCTCAGGGCGAACGCACTAACCACTAGGCCACTGAGTAGGTTTATATCATACCAATACTCATAGTATGCCTTGCTTACAAAAGCTGGAGGTCTAACTTGCGCTGCAGGTTTAGCGTTAGGTAGTGATGGGCGTGTGTCGAATAATGGAAGGGGCGTTTCAGCGAAGGGGAGGAGCCAGAAATTATGACGTGTCAAGCGTCGCTGCCAAGTTGTACCATGTGAATGTTTCGGGATGTTCAGTTCAAATTTGCCAGGAGATACAAAAACTCATAAACCGCCCAAACTCCATTGAAAATGTGAGCTTTTGAGACTTGTGGTCGGTTCGGAATAGGAATAGATGATAAAAATATATTTTTTTATGCTAGAAAATGATGACAAACTGGATTTAAATGACAAAGTATATATATAATTAATGAATATTAAAAACGTATCAGCATTTCTCTCTGGCACTCATCTAGGGTGGACGCTCCCCTTCCTTCTCCCTTATCTCTCCTGCTTGCTTCTTTGTTTTGTCTTGTCTTAACTTTCTTGTTGCCTCTTTTTGCACTGTTCTTCAAATCTAAACATTGGAACTATTTAACTGGCCTCAACAAAATTGACAAGATCTTGGGTTTGGGGGAACCTGCTGTCGTGACGAAGCGGTTGTTGCTGGACACACGACGGACTCTTGGGAAAAGAAGGAGGGCCGCGTGCCTGGCGGACCTTTTCTGTCGAGGACGTGAAGATATCCACCTATTCGGAATTATGACAACAGGACATCTGCTGATTGGAGTAAGCGTTGCTCTGGTTTGTCGACAAATTGGAAGTTGATGGCAGTCTTCAAAGTACACCAAGGCTGCCACAAATGATTGGAGGATGCGGGAAGAACTGTGGATTACATCGGACTGTCTACCCCGCAGTTTTGAGGACCAGTCATAGACAATTTAGAGTGAAAAGCAAATTTTATTTTCACCCGCATAAAAATCATTCTAACTTGGATTGTTTCCCTGGCTTCGAAACTCCTGAAGGACAGCGCAGCGAAGACACAACAAACTCCCTTCTTGTCTTTCATGGACACACACCTGTTGTTGTTGACTTTGGACTAGCGACTGCAATACATCAAGGCCACGGAACAGAGACACACTGCGGGCTTACACACACACACATCCACAAAAATATACGCCACACATACACCCCCCACCTCCCCCCTCCCCAACCCAACGCCCTCGACGCAAATCCCATAGGGGTGATGAATGGATGGTCAGCGCCTGAGAGCTGCGGCCTACCACCATGACCTTGAACTACCTTCCCTCTGTTGCTAGATATCTCGAAATGTATGTTGTAATATGTATATGTGCTTTGCTATGGAGTTTTTTTTCCCACTCCAGACTGGGCCCCCTCAGGAGCCCAGTCTGGATTGTATTTTTTTACTCATCCTTCCCCAGCGTTTACCTTTTCCCCATCTTTTACGGGGCGGCTTATGGCGACCCATCAGCGTTCTTGTTTTGTAACCCTGTACACTGTTTGTTTGTCTAATCTTGAACAGGTTTGTGCTGAAAACAAAGTGTCGTTGTACTTGTGCAATGACAATAAAGACCTATCCTATCCTATCAGAACTTTGGTAGTACAATGGTTTGCGCATCCACCTTTTATTCCACGAGACGTGTGTTCGATTATCGGCAATGTCAGTTCTTAAGTGTGTTGATCACTATAAAAAGATTTTAAATTTTCACTTTTGCTTCATCGTGGGCACCTGCAGAACGATGGAAATTTGTGCGCGAAAAGAACGGTTTCATTATCTGGATGATGTTTGGCAGACCAAATGAAAAGCTTTAGCGGGTTGGAGGAGGGGTAGAGAAAGTGATTGGGACACATCAACATGAAGCAGGCATCGCTTCCTCTCTCCTCCAAGCTCTCTTTAGTCCCTGATCTGACTATTGTGATCCGTGCATTGGCAATGGATTGCATTTAACACTCCATGAGTTTCTGTTCAATGTTGCCAACTGGACAAAGAAGCAGGAAGCAGCTTGTCCCTCCCGCCCCCCCTTAATGGGGCGAACTGGGAGGGAGAAGACAGCGAGTTACAGTGCAAAGAAAGAGAGAACTGAAGGAAGAAAAATACACATCAGTGGAACAGTTTGTGAGGGGGATTCCATTGTAGGGAGTGACCAACCTAAGAGAACAACCTGGACAATCCAGAGGTCTTCTGACTGTCATACACTGTCTCTTCCATTAGAGCTGCTTGGCTTCGGGGTTGGATGAGTGGTTATCTCACAACCAAAAAGTTCCAATTCCGGTTTCCCAAATCGAGCGCCCAGCCTGAGGCGGCGGGGCCCTCTTACCCCAGATACGCATACTCCCCGTTAGCGAGGAACACTGGACTCAGTCCGACGGCAATGACACCCACGTTCTCCCCTTCACTGTTGTCACTCACAATCAGGACTCCCAGCGCCTTGCCGGTTGTTACTGATACAAGAGTCAGGGGTGTTCGGCTGGACTCGGGGCCACACACTACAAGCCTGCTGGAAGCAGAAATACAATATGCCAACGCCACCACCAGTTTTGTTGTCTGTGGGGACGTTTACGTTCCAGGTTACCTCCAGGTCTACCAGACCTGAAGTGTTCCCCAGTCATCTTTGAGACATGGTCCCTTCAGCGTCCCCTACCTCAGGACATATTTTACATGTCTTCTACTATTCACCACTTTAACATGGTGGACAAGTTTGACTGCCCGATGAGCGCAGCACAGGGCTATTCAACCACATAATGAAGAGGGGTGCAGTTTCAAGAGCACAAGGGCTCACAGGCCGGACATTGAAATTTGGATGTTTCGTCAGAAACTGTCTCCGCAGGTTGTATTTCTTTGAGAGTATGTCTATTAGAGATGCGCGGTTTGCGGTCACATCCGCGGAGTTCGCGGATAAACCGCGGGTCGGGAGGTTGACATGACGAAAAAATAGATTTTAATTAGATTCGGGCGGGTGGCGGATAAATATCTGATATGCATGGTTCTGTGATCGGTATTCTATACCACTCAAAGTGCCATTTAAGGCCCGTGTCATGAAGCGAAAAAGACAATAAGAGACGCTATTATTCTCCTGAATGACTGCCGGTAGTCACCCACATAATAAATGTTAGAGCGTGCTATGAATTCATTGGCTTTGTCGCCTACTACAACATGTACGATCTGCTTATCATTCCGGCATCATGTTGTGTGTGGCTTCCACGGCAACACGCACACGACTGCAAGGCATACTGGGTGACACAGAGTACACTAATGGTTGTGATATAAACAATTTTAACACTCTTAGTAATATGCGCCACACTGTGAAGCCACACCAATTAAGAACGACAAACAAATTTCGGGAGAACATCCTCACAGTAACACAACATAAACGCAACACAACAAATACCCATAATCCTTTGTATTCATGAGACGTCCTGACTATTTTATACACCCTGCTAGCAGCAACCCCCCCCCCCCGTGTACGTAAGGTGGGCGAGGTTGGGGGCGCGGGGGTGTAAAATATATTCAGGAAATGTCACGGATACAAAAGGATTATGGGTATTTGTTGTGTTGCGTTACTGTGAGGATGTTCTCCCGAAATGTGTTTGTCAATCTTGTTGGGTGTGGCTTCACAGCGTGGCGCATATTAGTAAGAGTTAAAGTTGTTTATATCACAACCATTAGTGTACTCTGTATCACCCAGTATGCCTTTCAATCTTGTACGTGTGATTGCGGAAGAAGCACACAACATGTTGCCGGACCAACAATCGCTACGTACATGTTGTTGAAGGTGTTTAAGTCAATGGTTTCACAGTACGCCCATATTCTTGTCATCAGGATGAACGCTATTGGATAGTCGCGGGAACATTAGCGGCTCCAATTGTCATCATTAATCTGTGAAACAGGTTTAGATAGCTCTGTGAGTGGTAAAGGTGGACAACTTCTGATGCATTTCGGGCGGTTGGCGGGCTGGTACGGTCCTGATAAAATGTTGGTTCGGGTGAACGGTGGGTGGATGACGACTTTGGTGACGTGGATGCGGATGATATAATTGCCTATCCGTGCATCTCTAATGTCTACTTAATTGCAAAGTAAACACATCGGCTTTCACACTGCACTGTCAATAAAATAATGATTCCGACCTCGCTAATTGTTCCCAGCGTGTGCAGCTAGTTAACAGCAGGAAAAAACAAAACTTCCGAGAGTTTTGTTGAGGATTGATCTTTCTTCTTGTGAAATATTTTCCTTCGTCAGTTTTATTTCTTTACACTTCTTCCTTTATTTAGGTTCCTAAGACTAAAAAAAAAATCATAAAAAAGAATGATGTCAATTGTGAATTTGACATAAACGATGTTCATTGTGTATTTTAAATAAATAAAATAGAAGGTTTAGTGGTTATACATTCACATAATTGTACACAATGTATGTGACTCATCACAATTAAACATAATGGCCAGAGTTATTCTCAGAAAAAAAAACACGACCAATATACAAGTGTTTCTATTGTTTTACTACAGAGTAGGGTTGTCCCGATACCAGTATTTTGGTACCGGTACCAAAATGTATTTTGATACTTTTCGGTACTTTTCTAAATAAAGGGGACTACAAACAATGTAATTTTTGGCTTTATTTTAACAACAAAAATCTTATGGTACATCAAACATATGTTTTCTATTGCAAGTTTGTCCTTAAATCAAATTGTGTTTTTATTAGTAAGTAAGCAAACAAAGGCTCCTAATTTAGCTGCTGACATATGCAGTAACATATTGTGTCATTCATCATTCTATTATTTTGTCAAAATTATGAGGGACAAATTGTAAAAATGTATTATAAATTCACTTGTTTATTTACTGTTATTATCTGCTTACTTTCCCTTTTAACAT
This sequence comes from Nerophis ophidion, assembly GCF_033978795.1. Classification (NCBI taxonomy): domain Eukaryota; kingdom Metazoa; phylum Chordata; class Actinopteri; order Syngnathiformes; family Syngnathidae; genus Nerophis; species Nerophis ophidion. The sequence goes on along the minus strand of NC_084624.1, from coordinate 15,077,665 downwards.
GTTCTATCTACACTTCTGTTAAAATGTATTAATCACGTATTATTCTTTTGTTTGATACTTTACATTAGTTGTGGATGACACCACAAATTTAAGTATCGATTCGATACCAAGTAGTTACAGGATCATATATTGGTCATATTCAAAGTCCTCTTGTGTCCAGGTACATATTTCCTGAGTTTATAAACATAATAGGAATTTTAAAAAGGAAAAAAGATTTTGTGATGGTTAAAAATATCGATGTAATCATAGTAGCATGGACTAGATACGCTCCTGTACTTGGTATCATTACAGTGGATGTTAGGTGTAGAACCCCCATCCCCATAGCGTTTGTTTACAATGTGATGCCTGTGAGCTACGATGTGCAGTGAAGCATGTTTAGCTATTCCTCGTCCTGCAGGGATGATACTTGTAAGAAACATACTTTATTTGTTGCCATGGAAGCGAGGATTAGTGATTTAGAATTAGCTAAAACACTGCCGTCTGCGGCTGGACGTTAGCTTCTAGCTAGCTAGCCATGTCTCAAAGCACCTCATCCCAAGGGCGTTTCAGTGTTATAACTTCACCTTTATTGTTTGTTTTTAAGCTAAAATGCATCCATTCCCTCTTTTCTGTCTACACATCTCGTCTGCTTGTAAGTACTCTGTGATTGTGCGCTGCCGAACATGCTCCTCCGCTCCTAAAACCAGCAATGTCACGACAACGCGCTGTCATGCCCGTTAAAAAAAAAAAGGAGTGGGTAATCGGTACTTTTTAAAGGCGGTATAGTATTGAATATGATTCATTAGTATTGCGGTACTATACTAGTACCGGTATACTGTACAACCCTACTATTGGGATGGGTGATATGGACGATTAATTTTTCTTATCCGATCTCGCTTTATATGACAATTTTTTGTTTTATTATTATATTTCGGATTGTCCCGTGCAGGATTATTCCGCGTAAAACTTATTATTTTTCTTTGGTACACTAATGTGTATATTTTAGGGCATTGGTTCTTTGTTTTATTCCCCCCCCCCAAAAAAAAAATATATGTATATATATATGTGTATATATATATATATATATATATATATATATATATATATATATATATATATATATATATATAATTTATTTATTTTTATTTTTTTTAAATTGCTCTTTCTATTTTAGGTATGAACATTCTTATGTAAAGTCAAAGTAATTGTTTTTTTTTCTTGTTGTTGCTATTTCTGTATTACAATATTTTATTATTTGATCATGTTGAACTGCATTGTAATGATTTGTTTAGTTATTGTGTGATGTTTTTTGCCTGGACCCCAGGAAGAATAGTCTCCACTGCGGTGTAGACTAATGGGGATCCTTAATAAACTAAACCAAACTGCACCCTTACTGTTTACTCTTTAAATTTTCCTGAAGGAACTCTCCTGAAAGAATCAATAATCTACTACAGTAGTATCTTGTAACATACATTTCCACAATGTCTGAATGAGGTAATATATGCTAACAGCTGCCCTGCGATGAGGTGGCGACTTGTCCAGGGTGTACCCCGCCTACAGCCCGAATGCAGCTAAGATAGGCTCCAGCGACCCCATAAAGGGCAAGCGGTAGAAAATGGATGGATGGATGCTAATAGTTGACAACTTTTGTTCATACCTACATGCACACACGGTCCTTTCAGGCCTTTTTAATGACGGTTATTATTAACTCCATGATTAGGCTTACATTGTTTTTGAAAAATTACACACATAATTCTAGTATCTCACCAAAAAGTCTGCGGGCCATAGAGCGTTTTCCGTTCGGGCTCCAGTACTCTGGAATGCCCTCCCGGTAACAGTTCGAGATGCTACCTCAGTAGAAGCATTTAAGTCTCACCTTAAAACTCATCTGTATACTCTAGCCTTTAAATAGACCTCCTTTTTGGACCAGTTGATCTGCCGCTTCTTTTCTTTCTCCTATGTCCCCCCCTCCCTTGTGGAGGCGGTCCGGTCCGATGACCATGGATGAAGTACTGGCTGTCCAGAGTCGAGACCCACAGATGGACCGCTCGTCGGGACCCAGGATGGACCGCTCGCCTGTATCGGTTGGGGACATCTCTACGCTGCTGATCCGCCTGCGCTTGAGATGGTTTCCTGTCTTGGATCCGCTTGAACTGAACTCTCGCGGCTGTGTTGGAGCCACTATGGATTGAACTTTCACAGTATCATGTTAGACCCGCTCGACATCCATTGCTTTCGGTCCCCTGGAGGGGGGGGGGGTTGCCCACATCTGAGGTCCTCTCCAAGGTTTCTCATAGTCAGCATTGTCACTGGCGTCCCACTGGATGTGAATTCTCCCGGCCCACTGGGTGTGAGTTTTCCTTGCCCTTTTGTGGGTTCTTCCGAGGATGTTGTAGTCGTAATGATTTGTGCAGTCCTTTGAGACATTTGTGATTTGGGGCTATATAAATAAACATTGATTGATTGATTGATTGAAAAATTCAAACTGAGGTTGGAAACTTAATATTATAATATTCAATCAGGGCTGGGCGATATATCGATATAAACCATATAACGCAGGTTTGTCTCTGTGCGATATAGAAAATTACTATATCGTAATATTCGATTATATGTTCTCACACAGTTGCTTTTAGCTGCGGGCATTACACTACTGGCGTTTCTCACTCCTCCTCGTCTCTCCTTCTCACAGAAACGGAAAACAAGCCCGCCTTCTTACATACGTCACATACTGTCGCGCATCTGGCGTCATACGCTCTTGCCGACCAGAGAGGTAGCAGCATGGCTAACGTTAGCTGAGGCAGGTCGAGCGGAGCGGCGCTTGTGACAATACAAGAGAGAGAAGGTGCGAAACTGATCACAAATGGAGGAAGAACAGTAAATGCCCAAAATAAAGAGCAGGGGATCCATCATCTGGCAGTGGTTTGGCTTCAAGTGGGAAGATATTCAGCAGACAACAGCAATATGCAAAGTATGCAGCAGAAGTGTTACTACAAAAAGGTAGCAACACTATTCATTCTAATGCATATGTTCCTTCTTGACTGCACTTAAATGTAGAATATATTTATAGTATTCATATATTATATATATAATATATGTCATATATTATTTATTATTATTATTATTGTTTATTGTGAGCGAACTGTGGTGCTGAATTTCCCCCAGGGATCAATAAAGTACTTTCTATTCTATTCTAATTTGTTCTTTCATTTAAAAAGTCCCCCGTGAGAGAATGAAGAGTATTTAATAAATACACTTTTGGTCAATTGACTTAGTTGTGATTTCCCTCTGTGCATGAAAGTTTAAAAGTAGCATATATTAATGCAGTATGAAGAAGAATGTTTTAATGTAGACACATAGAATCATCATACTGCTGTGATTATATGCATCAAGTGTTCATTCAAGGCCAAGGCAAAATATCGTAATATATATATTGTATATTGCAAAATGGCCTAAAAATATTGCGATATTAATAAAAGCCAATATGGCCCAGCCCTATATTCAATCCCCCTTTTCATGACTCAAAACAATGTTTACAATTATAAATGATGGGTTGTACTTGTATAGCGCTTTTCTACCTTCAAGGTACTCAAAGCGCTTTGACACTACTTCCACATTTACCCATTCACACACACATTCACACACTGATGGAGGGAGCTGCCATGCAAGGCGCCAACCAGGCCCCATCAGGAGCAAGGGTGAAGTGTCTTGCTCAGGACACAACGGACGTGACGAGGTTGGTTCTAGGTGGGATTTGAACCCGTGACCCTCGGGTAGCGCACGGCCACTCTCCCACTGCGCCACGCCGTCCCTATTATTATTATGCAGTAATGGGAGATTGTAATGAACACATATCTTGAAGGAAATTTGTGTTGAGGCTAGGGCTGGGCAATATATCTATATACTCGATATATCAGGGATTTGTCTCTGTGCGATATAGAAAATGACTATATCGTGATATTCAAGTATACGTTCTCACGCAGTTGCTTTTAGCTGAAGGCATTACACTACAGGCTCTTCCCACTCTTCCCTGTCTCTCTTTCTCACAGACAAGCGCACCTGCTTACATACGTCACTTATTGAGGCGTCATACGCCCTCGCATGAGAGGTAGCAGCCTGGCTGTGATGGTAGCGGAGTGGTAATACGAGAGAAAGAAGGTGCCAATCTGGCAACAAATGAAGGAAGGATTCATTCCTAAGAAAAACAGCAGGGGGTCCATCGTTTGGCGGTGGTTTGGCATCAAACGGGAATGTGTCGAACAAGTATGCGGCAAAAGCGTTGTTACAAAAAGTACCACCTACTGCTAATACGTAGCATCATTTGAAAAGTCCCCAGCTACAGAATGAAGAGTGCTTGAACTGCATGTCAACATCTCCATTCGGTGCCACACCCACAAAATGCCAAAGCAACCATTTCCAGGTTGTAAGAAAAAAATAGTCAACAACAGAATTTAATAACGTCCGTAGTAACCTACCACATAGCGATTTGATTTCCTCTTATGCAGCTCATTTTAATTAGACACTCATTGAAATATTTTGTGTGACATCATGCACAAAAGTGCACTTTATTTGTTTTAAACTATTGTAGTGGCGTTCTGAACAAAAAGTGCACTTTAATTTAGTGTTGTTTTGATATGTCATCTTAGTGACATCATGCACAAAAGTGCAGTAATAGCTTGTTTTAAAATGTCTCTGACAATCTTGCACTTTCTGTTTTGGAAATGACATGAATGTTTGTTCCACTGCTTAAAACCTGTTTAATAAATACAGTTTTGGTAAATTGACTTAATTGTAGTTTCCCTCTCTGCATGAAATTTTAAAATGAGCATATATTAATGCAGTATGAACAAGAATGTTTTAATGTAGACACATAGATTCATCATACTGCTGTGATTATATGCATCAAGTGTTAATTCAAGGCTAAAGCAAAATATGGAGATATATATATATATTGTGTATCGATCGTGATATGGCTTAACAATATCGAGATATTAATAAAAGGCCATATCGCCCAGCCCTAGTTGAGGCACATTTTATTATATACACTTCCGCCCGAATGCAGCTGAGATAAACTCCAGCACCCCATGTGACCCCGAAAGGAACAAGCAGTAGAAAATGAATGGATGGATTTTACTAATATTTGGTCAATACTTTACATGGAAAATAAATTCTGGACGTACAATTGACAGCCAAGAGAGGGTCATGTTTGATCCGGCAGGGAGAAGTTGACGATGTAAAGAGGAAGTAAGTAAGGGCACTTGCAGCTAGTTGGAGCTTGGAAATGTTTTCTGCACACTACATGAATTAGTAAAAAAGTCTGAATCCTTTGAGCCAGGATGTTAAAACATTCAGAGTGCATGAAGTCAAGTAAAGGTTTGTACTGCATTCTCAGAGTCACAAAACATAAGATCTAGCTCATTAGTGGTGTTTGTGTGGTTGTGTGGTGTACAAAATACAACAATATAATTATGGTTGAGTTGGGATGAAACCATCAATACAAAATACCATACCATGCCATACCAACTTTATTTATAAAACACAAAAATATGATTATTGAGGCGTGATGGCATCAATTAAAAATAGACAAATGTGATCATGTTTGAGGTGTAATGAGACCAATAAAGTTGACATGTCAAATTTGAACAACAGAACAGACTAAATATTTTTAGGTCTAAATGCTGCATTAAAGGCATCCATCCATCCATTTCCTACCGCGTGTCCCTCTCCGGACCCCTTCGCCTATCCCAGCTGCACTCGAGCGGAAGCATGTGATTAAATATATTTAATATTATAATGTATAATACAATCCTATAATGTGATGTTCACACAGTATTTAATACTTCTACAAATTACATCTCAATATTATTAATATGCAATATAATGCTTGTGTATATTACAGAATATTCAATTATTCTTTTTTGTTTTAAACAAATTATACTTTGGTATTTGTTAAATATTAATACGTAATCCAATGCAGTGGTTCTCAACCTTTTTTCAGTGATGTACCCCCGTGAACATTTTTTTAATTCAAGTACCCCCTAATCAGAGCAAAGCATTCTTGGTTAAAAAAAAAAAAGAGATAAAGAAGTAAAATACAGCACTATGTCATCAGTTTCTGATTTATTAAATTGTATAACAGTGCAAAATATTGCTCATCTGTAGTGGTCTTTCTTGAGCTATTTGGAAAAAATATATATAAAAATAACTAAAAACTTGTTGAAAAATATACAAGTGATTCAATTAAAAATAAAGATTTCTACACATAGAAGTAATCATCAGCTTAAAGTGCCCTCTTTGGGGATTGTAATAGAGATCCATCTGGATTCATCAACTTAATTCTAAACATTTCTTCACAAAAAATAAATCTTTAACATCAATATTTATGGAACATGTCCACAAAAAATGTAGCTGTCAACACTGAATATTGCATTGTTGCATTTCTTTTCACAGTTTATGAACTTACATTCATATTTTGTTGAAGTAGTATTTAATGAATATATTTATATATTTTTTTGGAATTGTTGCTATTTTTAGAATACAAAAAAAAAAATCTCACGTACCCCTTGGCATACCTTCAAGTACCCCCAGTGGTACGCGTACCCCCATTTGAGAACCACTGATCTAATGTATATGTACAGTTGGGATCAAAATTATTCAACCCCCACACAATTTTGGTGTTTTAGCAAGTTGGACATTTATTCTGTATTTTTTTTATAGTCATATCAAATAAAGATGTGTCAAATAGAAAAAATGCAACTTAAATTGTAACACTATTTTACAAAATACCAAAAAAGGACATTTTTCTTAATATCTCATTGACAAAATTATTCAACCCCCTAGTTACATGCATCTTGAGTACTTAGTAGAACACCCTTTGGCAGTAATGACATCCTTCAAACGTGATACATAACCGGACACAAGCATCTACTGGTATTTTAGCCCATTCCTCTTGGGCAAAGGCCTCCAGTTCATTCATATTCCTGGGCATGCGTGCTGCAACTGCCTTCTTCAAGTCCCACCACAGGTTTTTTATAGGATTTAGGTCTGGCGACTGTGAAGGCCACTCCAGAGTCTTCCAGCCCTTCTTCTGCAACCACTCTGATGTTGATTTGGAGGTATGCTTGGGATCGTTGTCCTGTTGGAAGGTCCAACTTCTCCCAAGCCTCAGCTTCGTCACTGACTTCATGACATTTGCAGCTAATATATCCTGCTAGGAAATAGAATTCATAATGCCTTGAACGCGCTGGAGATTCTCGGTACCTGAGGCAGAGAAGCAGCCCCAGAGCATGCTTGACCCCCTACCATGCTTAACAGTAGGCCAGGTTTTCTTCTCTTTGTAAGCTTCATTTTTTTCTCCTCCAGACATAACGTTGATTCATAGGCCCAAAGAGATCCAGTTTTGTATCATCACTCCATAGAACAGTTTCCCAAAACCTTTGGGGTTTGTCCAGATAATTTTTGGCATACTGGAGTCTATTTTTCTTGTGCCTAGTAGTCAGAAGTGGGGTGCACCTGGGAGTTCTGGCATGGAGGCCTTCATCTCGTAGTGCGCACCTTATTGTCTGGGACGAAACCTGCGTTCCCCCCTCTGCAATGTCCTGTTGTAGTTCCTCAGCTGTTACCCGGGGGTTTTTCACCACTGTACACTTCAAATACCGACCGGACAGCAGTTGCACACAGCATCCTCTTTCTACCACGCCCAGGTAGTGTTTCCACTGTGCCTTTAGCTTTAAACTTGCGAATTATGCTCCCAACTGTATCTCTTGGAATGTGTAATGTCTTTGCTATTTTCTTATAACCATGTCCTTTCTTATGAAGAGAAATTACCTCCTCTCTTGACTTCTTTGACCACTCCCTGGACTTCACCATGTTGCAAATACACCATTGACCATCTGCAAGAAGCTGAGCGTCACAGTCTTTTTCAATCAGTTTAATTGTTGCTTGTTATGGTTCTAATCACATCTACAGGTGTTTTCAACACCTGGTTGAAAAGACCTTATTTAAATTCTGTTCTTAAGAGTTATGATCTTCAAGGGGTTGAATAATTTTGTCAATGAGATATTAAGAGAAATGACACTGTTTGGTATGTTACAAAATATAATGTTGTAATTCAAGTGGCATTTGTCTATTTAATGCATCTTTATTTGATATGACTATAAACAAAATACAGGATAATTGTCCAACATGCTAAAACACCAAAATTGTGTGGGGGTTGAATAATTTTGATCACAACTGTACATCATTTTAACAATTGGGCGAACCCAATTCATTGCTTATTTAAATTATCTCTGCTTGGTGCATACTAAAATAATGAACTATGTAGAAACATGTTTATTTTATTTAAGTCACATTTCGTGTGCATTAATAAATTGCTAAGATCACATTATTTTGACGAAAACAGTCCACTGCAGTATTGTTGAATGCACTCAAAAACTACCTATACAAACACTGGAATCGGTATATTTTTAAATAAGTACAATAAAAAGACCCACTGTTAGAAAGGCCACTATTTTGCATGTTTTGTGTTTCTTATGCTTCACTAATAAGATTGTTCTGGCGAGCAGTGTGGTGTCTGTACTGTAAAAACACCTCTGTGTCATATTCCTCCAAGTATACATTGATCACCGTGTTCTATGAGAGCACAAAATGTAGGTTCAAGGTGCCCAATTAAAGGCCTACTGAAATGAGATTTTCTTCTTTAAACGGGAATAGCAGGTCCATTCTATGTGTCATACCTGATCATTTCGCGATATTGCCATATTTTTGCTGAAAAGATTTAGTAGAGAACATCGACGATTAAGTTTGCAACTTTTGGTCGCTAATAGAAAAGCCCTGCCTTTACCGGAAGTATGTGCGCGTGACGTCATGAGTTGCAGGGCTCCACACATATTCACATTGTTTATAATGGGAGGCACCAGCAGTAAGAGCAATTTGGACCAAGAAAGCGACAATTTCCCCATTAATTTGAGCGAGGATGAAAGATTTGTGAATTAGGAGACTCGAAAAAAATAAAAAATAAAATAAAATAAAATAATTCAAAAAAATAAAAAAGCGACGGCTGCGGGCGGCGGCAGTGTGAGCGTTTCAGATGTAATTAGACACATTTAATAGGATAATTCTGGAAGATCCCTTATCTGCTTATTGTTTTAATAGTGTTTTAGTGAGATTTTAAAGATTGTAAAGAGATACATTGAGGTCGGATGGCTGCGGTGTACAAGCAGTGTCTCAGAGAGAAGCCGAGGAGCCAAGCTCACAGCTGCCTTTTTTCACAGCTGCTGCAGGATGACGAACAATCCACTGATGTCTCCGGCAAGATATATATATATCACAATTTCCCCATCCAAAAACATGCTGGTTGACGCAGAGAAAAAATGTTCGCTTGACCGCTCTGCTTCACAACAAAAAAAGAAACACCGGCTGCAAAGACAGCTGCAATCAACCGCTTTCCACCGACAGCATTGTTCTTTATAGTCTCCATTATAAAATGAACAAATTGCAAAAGATTCAGCAACACAGATGTCCAAAATACTGTGTAATTATGCGGTTAAAGCAGAATATTTCCTTACAGTCCTTGACGTCACGCGTACGCGTCATCATTCCGCGACGATTTCAACAAAAAACTCGCGGGAAATTTTAAATTGCAATTTAGTAAACTAAAAAGGCCATATTGGCATGTGTTGCAATGTTAATATTTCATCATTGATATATAAACTATCAGACTGCGTGGTCGGTAGTAGTGGGTTTCAGTAGGCCTTTAAATAGCTTAGTTACTCAAACAGTAATGTTTATGTTCAGATTGAGGTATGTTTCTTAATGGGTAACAACATTAATGTGTCTTGTTGTCTTGTTAGCATTTAGGCTAAAGATCAAACAACAGCTTGTCCGTGAGTTTTTCAAACTGGTCAAAACCGTGATACTAATAAATAAAAAAATTGAAAATAATAATAAAAGGTTGAGTTTAAGTGCGGTTAACATTAATACCGTTTATCCATACAGCCCTATGATATGCCCTCCGTCACTATTTTTTAAATTGGCAATTAAAAGTTAATGAATGCACACATTTGAATTAATTTCTATTTTCTCCAATCCATACAGTTGACATTAATATGTATTCAACTGCGGGAAGTATGTATTGTATCCCAATACAATACAGAGCAGGGGATATTTTACCATACAGAGGTTGGGGAGCCCCTTATTATGATGGATGAGGAAACAGTCAACTGCAGATGATTTAGAGCAGGGGTCACCAACGCTGTTGCCCACGGGCACTCACGAGCTTGTTCTAAAAATAGCACACTCACCAGTGAGTTGTGTTTAAAAATGCTATTTGATTGTGTTATTTTTTAATAATCCCGTGTAAGTACTTTCTGACAAGACAAGTTCAAAGGTCGGTATAGTGCAAATTAGGCCTGTAACAATTAACGGTATTAATTTATAAACCGCTGTAAAACTAGTTGGTATTATTGTTTTAAATTAAAATTATGGATGCACCTAGGGCTGGGCGATATATCGCAGGTGTGTCTCTGTGCGATATAGAAAATGACTATATCGTGATATTCGAGTATACATTCTCACGCAGTTGCTTTAAGCTGCGGGCATTACATTGCATGCGTTTCCCAGTCTTTGTCTCTCCTTCTCGCAGAGACGTAAACCAAGCGCACCTTCTTACACACGTCACGTGTGCAACGTCACATGCTCCCGCGGAGCAGAGAGGTAGCGACATGGAAACGTTAGCTGTGATGCAAGCAGAGTGCTGCGAGTGGTAATACGAGAGGTATTACCACTCGCAGATGGTAACAAATTAATCGCATAATTACACAGTATTTTGGATATCTGTGTTGCTGAATCTTTTGCGATTTGTTCATTTAATATGGAGACTATAAAGAACAATGCTGTTGGTGGAAAGCGGTGGATTGCAGCTGTCTTTAGCACCGAGACACAGCCGGTGTTTCTTTGTTTGTTGTGAAGCAGAGCGGTCAAGGGAACATGTTTTCTCTACGTCAACCAGCATGTTTTTGGATGGAGAAATTGTGATATATATCTTACTGGAGACATTAGTGGATTATTCGTCGTCCTGCAGCAGCTGTCAAAAAAGGCAGCTGTGAGCTTGGCTCCTCGGCTTCTCTCTGAGATACTGCGTGTTTACCGCAGCCATCCGACCTCGAGGTATGTCTTTACAATCTTTAAAATCTCACTAAAACACTATTAAAACAATAAGCAAATAAGGGATCTTACAGAATTATCCTCGTAAATGTGTCTAATTACATCTGAAACGCTCACACTGCCGCCAACCACAGCCGTCGCTTTTTTTTCTTCTTTTTCTAGTCCTTCACTATCAATATCCTAATTCACAAATCTTTCATCCTCGCTCAAATTAATGGGGAAATGGTCGCTTTCTCGGTCCAAATTGCTCTTACTGCTGGTGGCTGCCATTATAAACAATGTGAATATGTGTGGAGCCCTGCAACTCATGACGTCACGCGCACATACTTCCGGTAAAGGCAGGGCTTTTCTATTAGCGACCAAAAGTTGCAAACTTTATCGTCGATGTTCTTAGGAAGAATTAATTCCCAAGAAAAACAGCAGGGAGTCCATGTCCGGCGGTGGTTTGCCTTCAAGCGGGAATATGTTCAACATTAATGCGGCAAAAGCGTTGCTACAAAAAGTAGCAGCACTACTAATGTAGCATCATTTGAAAAGTCACTAGAGAATGAGGAGTGCTTGAAACTGTGCATGTCAACATCTACGGCCGGTGCCACACCAACAAAATGCCGAAGCAACTATTTCCAGATTAACACAGTATTAAAAAAAAAAGTCAACAGCTGAAGGAGATAACGTCCGCAGGAACCTATTATGCAGCTCATTTTTATTTGACAGTTATTGAAATATCTTGTGACATCATGCCCAAACGTGCACTTTATTTGTTTTTAACTATTGTAGTGGCGTTCTATGAAATAAAAATAGTACACTTTAATTCTGCATTGTTTTGATATGTCATCTTAGTGACATCATGCACAAAAGTGCACTCATAGCTTGTTTTAAAATGTCTCTGACAATCTTGCACTTTCTGTTTGGAAATGACATGAACGTTTGTGCCACTGCTTAATAACTGTTTATTAAGTATAACTTTGGTAAATTTATTTAGTTGTGATTTCCTTCTCTGCATGAAAGTTTAAAATTAGCATATATCAATACAGTGTGAACAAGAATGATTTAAAGCAGACACATAGAATCACCATACTGCTGCGATTATAGGCATCAAGTGTTCATACAAGGCTAATGTAAAATATCGAGATACATACCGTGTATCGTGACATGGCCTGAAAATATCGAGATATTAAAAAAAGGCCATATCACCCAGCCCTAGATGCACCAAAATGAAACGTTTTGTCTGAAACGGAAAATGAGTAAAACAAGGTCAAAAACTGAAACACCCAAAAATTATTATGCAAATTATAATTACCATTGCATTTATGGCTATGACTGTGTACTAACTAACCTCAGTAAAATCAATGCATTGCAATATTAAAGGCCTGCTGAAATGACATTTTCTTATTCAAACGGGGATAGCAGGTCCATTCTATGAGTCATACTTGATCATTTCGCGATATTGCCATATTTTTGCTGAAAGGATTTAGTAGAGAACATCGACGATAAAGTTTGCAACTTTTGGTCGCTAATAGAAAAGCCCTGCATTTACCGGAAGTATGTGCGCGTGACGTCACGAGTTGCAGGGCTCCACACATATTCACATTGTTTACAATGGGAGCCACCAGCAGTAAGAGCAATTTGGACCGAGAAAGCGACAATTTCCCCATTAATTTGAGCGAGGATGAAAGAATCGTGAATTAGGATATTGATAGTGAAGGACTAGAAAAAAGAAAAAAAAAAGCGACGGCTGTGGGCGGCGGCAGTGTGAGCGTTTCAGATGTAATTAGACACATTTACGAGGATAATTCTGGAAGATCCCTTATCTGCTTATTGTTTTAATAGTGTTTTAGTGAGATTTTAAAGATTGTAAAGACATACCTCGAGGTCGGATGGCTGCGGTGAACACGCAGTATCTCAGAGAGAAGCTGAGGAGCCAAGCTCACAGCTGCCTTTTTTGACAGCTGCTGCAGGACGACGAATAATCCACTAATGTCTCCGGTAAGATATATTTCACAATTTCCCCATCCAAAAACATGCCGGTTGACGTAGAGAAAACATGTTCCCTTGACCGCTCTGCTTCACAACAAACAAAGAAACACCGGCTGTGTCTCGGTGATAAAGACAGCTGCAATCCACCGCTTTCCACCAACAGCATTGTTCTTTATAGTCTCCATTATTAAATGAACAAATCGCAAAAGATTCAGCAACACAGATGTCCAAAATACTGTGTAATTATGCGATTAAAGCAGACGACTTTTAGCCGCTAGTGGTGCAGCGCTAATATTTCCTGAAAGTCCATGACGTCACGTATACGCGTAATCATTCCGCGACGTTTACAACAAGAAACTCGCGGGAAATTTCAAATTGCAATTTAGTAAACCAAAAAGGCCGTATTGGCATGTGTTGCAATGTTAGTATTTCATCATTGAAATATAAACAATCAGACTGCGTGGTGGGTAGTAGTGGGTTTCAGTAGGCCTTTAAGATCGTTCCTTCAAAGAACAAAACAATCATAAAATTATGGAAATATAAAAATTAAAAAAAATTAGGGAAATATCAAAATACAAAAAAATAGTGAAATAGAAATAATAACGTACAGGTCAAATTCTGAATGGCATCAGAGACGAAGTCGACGCACTTGGTGGTGCTTTCTTTTTTTGCTCCACACAAAGACCCCGGGATCGAACCCGGTACCTTCATATTGTGAGGCATATACACAAACATACAACATGAAAAACAGACTGTGTAGAATGAAGAGGTTTTCTACTTACCGACAACCATCAATGTAAACTCAAAGCCTCTTTTAACCGACTTGCGATACACCTGGTTGGGAAGATTGGCAAATCCTACATAGCCCTCCAGATTCCGCTGCTGGTCGATAAACACAGAAATGCACCGATTTAGTATAGGCAACAGAATGCATCAAACACTTACAGACTGAATTCAGATTGGTCTTTGCCATAGTCCAGTCCTTCTCAAATAGCGGGGCGCGAAAGTGTTGTCTCCTTTAATGGTAATAGGCTTGCAATGTTATGCAGTGGAATAGTTATAACAACTTTATTGACAAATCATACTATTTATAGTCACGGTGGAGAGTTGTGGGGCAGGGCGGATACTTGAAGGGAGTCATGCACGACTTTGTTGTATTTTGCAGAAAGTGTGATGCTTTGAAGAAAAAGGGTGGAAAGCAAATAGTCCTAGGGATAAACAAATTTAACTAGTAGGGATGTAACGATTAACGATGGTAATGAAAACCGCGCTAAAGTTCCCAAAAGTTAGCATTACTTTTTTAAAATTAAAATCATCGAAAAATAGTGGTTAATAACTGAACATTGATGAACTTATGGACCGACTAGCAATAGCTTGCTTGTTAGCTTAAATGCTAACAAGAACACAAAAGGCATTAACGTCTTTCTCCATTAAGAAATGTCATGTCTATCTGTGTTGGCGCTGCAATGAGGTGGCGACTTGTCCAGGGTGTACCCCGCCTTCCGCCCGATTGTAGCTGAGATAGGTGCCAGCGCCCCCCGCGGCCCCAAAAGGGAATAAGTGGTAGAAATGGATGGATATCCCAATCTAAACTTGTATGAACAACTCAGACATGTTTCAAACTCAAGGCCTGAGGGCCAGATCTGGCCAGCCATACATACATTATATACTAGGGGTGTAACGGTACACAAAAATTTCGGTTCGGTACATACCTCAATTTAGAGGTCACGGTTCGGTTCATTTTTGATACAGTAAGAAAACAACAAAATATAAATTATTTGGTTACTTGTTTACCAACTTTGTAAACAATGGCTTTATCCTTTTAACATTGGGAACACGATAATAATTCTGCCCACGTTAATCAACATTAAACTACCTCAAATTGTTGCTCAGATTAAATAAAATGACAAAACTTTTCTTCTACATATAAAAAGTGCAACATTAAACAGTTTCAAGTCAACTCATCATGCTTAATTTATCACAGCATTTGGGAAGACTGTAGTTGATTTTTATTACGTAAATGTTATATTTTTATCAACATGTGATAACTGGGACCGTGCCATTCAAAGCTTTTCTGTCCGTAAAACGCACGCACACACACACACAGAGAAAAAATTTGCTAACGTTACGCTAAAAGCTAATTAGCCTCCACTTCAAGCCAGAACTGCGAGCGAGCTGAGCTGAAGTTTAAGTTTCTAGAGGGTCAACGGGCTCATAGTGATGTTACTAGTAGTAGACTGGAAGGTTTTTATTATCATTTGGGGAGAGTACGCTGCTTTATGCTCACCTGCTAAACACCTATCTGCTCGACGCTGAAGCATTTACTACATGCGCTCTGAATACGCACTGCAGATTGGCTGTTACCGCTATATATGTAACCAATCAGATGGTTGTGTGGGTGGGACAATGCTGGGTGCTGAGACAGCGGCAGAAGAAGCAAAGCAGCTTGTTAAGACTTTAGTTTAGAAACTCACTCAGTACACCCCGTACCGAACCGGTTCAATACAAATACTCGTACTGTTACACCCCTAATATATACACAAACACACACACATATATATGTATATTATATATATATATATATATATATATATAGGTGTACCTATTGAATAGGGCCCTGAAATCTAAAAAGTACCACTCTCTTCATTGTTATGTTTATGTATTTGTTATGTTTTTCATTTGTACTCACACATAAACACACATACAGTATGAGATGAGATCAATGAGATAAGGTAAGAACATGATATAAACTGTTGTGGAACTAATTCCAATGCAATATGCCAAGGAAATACAATGTTAACACTTTTGTGCAAATACTGTAAGTAGGGTTGCACTTGTCTTTTCAAATGTGTTTATTCTGTAAAGGTATTACTTAAATGTTTGGAATGACTGGTTAATAGTGCTATTAGGAAGGGCAATGCAGCATTATTTTTTTTCCTGCAATTTCAAATGCACTTGGTTTAATAAATAAGTACAGCATTTTAAAAGCATACACAATCTGTGTAAATATATCAGTCTGTGGTTAAAAGGACTTGAACAAACGCGAAACTCAAAATGCAGGACTGGGGACTTGACTGAAGACTTTCCAGTCTTGACTCGGGACTTGCCTGTCTTGACTCGGGACTTGAGAGCAAAGACTTGAGACTTTACTTGTGACTTACAAAACAATGACTTGGTCCCACATCTGTATATTAGTATAAAGACGTTTTTAGGGTCATTTTCACGCTTACTCACTACGCAATACCTCATACGTCAGCAGACAAGAGGAGCTAATACGAACCCCGTTTCCATATGAGTTGGGAAATTGTGTTAGATGTAAATATAAACGGAATACAATGATTTGCAAATCCTATTCAACCCATATTCAGTTGAATGCACTACAAAGACAAGATATTTGATGTTTAAACTCATAAACTTTTTTTTTTTTGCAAATATTAATTAACTTAGAATTTCATGGCTGCAACACATGCCAAAGTAGTAGGGAAAGGGCATGTTCACCACTGTGTTACATCACCTTTTCTTTTAACAACACTCAAACGTTTGGGAACTGAGGAAACTAATTGTTGAAACTTTGAAAGTGGAATTCTATCTCATTCTTGTTTTATGTAGAGTTTTAGTCGTTCAACAGTCCGGGGTCTTCGCTGTCGTATTTTTCGCTTTATAATGCGCCACACATTTCGATGGGGGACAGGTCTGGACTGCAGGCGGGCCGGGAAAGTACCCGCACTCTTTTACTACGAAACCACGCTGTTGTAACACGTGGCTTGGCATTGTCTTGCTGAAATAAGCAGGGGCGTCCATAATAACGTTGCTTGGATGACAACATATGTTGGTCCTGTATGGACCATTCAGCATTAATGTTGCCTTCACAGATGTGTAAGTTACCCATACCTTGGGCACTAATACACCCCCATACCATCACAGATGCTCGCTTTTGAACTTTGCGCCTATAACAATCTGGATGGTTATTTTCCTCTTTGTTCCGGAGGACACCACGTCCACAGTTTCCAAATATACTTGGAAATGTTGACTTGTTGGACCACAGAACACTTTTCCACTTTGCATCAGTCCATCTTAGATGAGCTCGTGCCCGGCGAAGCCAGCGGCGTTCCTTGGTGTTGTTGATAAATGGGTTTTGCTTTGCATAGTATAGAGTTTTAACTTGCACTTACAGATGTAGCAACCAACTGTAGTTACTGACAGTGGTTTTATGAAGTGTTCCTGAGCCCATGTGATGATATCCTTTACACACGGTTTTCGGTTTTTGATGCAGTACCGCCTGAGGGATCAAAGGTCCGTAATATCATCGCTAACGTGCAGTGATTTCTCCAGATTCTCTGAACCTTTTGATGATTTTACGGACTGTAGATGGTAAAATCCCTAAATTCCTTGCAATAGCTCGTTGAGAATTGTTGTTCTAAAACTGTTTGACAATTTGATTACAAATTGGTGACCCTCGCCCCATCCTTGTTTGTGAATTACTTAGCATTTCATGGAAGCTGCTTTTATACCCAATCATGGCACCCTTCTGTT
This sequence comes from Nerophis ophidion, assembly GCF_033978795.1. Lineage (NCBI taxonomy): Eukaryota > Metazoa > Chordata > Actinopteri > Syngnathiformes > Syngnathidae > Nerophis > Nerophis ophidion. The sequence goes on along the minus strand of NC_084624.1, from coordinate 15,060,016 downwards.
CCCAATTAGCCTGCAAACCTGTGGGATGTTCCAAATAAGTGTTTGATGAGTATTTCTCAACTTTATCAGTATTTATTGCCACCTTTCCCAACTTCTTTTTCACGTGTTGCTGGCCTCAAATTCAAAAGTTAATAAATATTTGCAGAAAAAAAAATGTTTCTCAGTTTGAACATCAAATATGTTGTCTTTGTAGCATATTGAACTGAATATGGGTTGAAAAGGATTTGCAAATCATTGTATTCCGTTTATATTTACATCTAACACAATTTCTCAACTCATATGGAAACGGGGTTTGTATATCAAATAACATACTGGGATAATTGGTTTGAATCAGGAATTGTTTTGACTTCTGCTCAGGAAAATATATATTGAAAAAAATCAAATAAAACTTGGTTAAGAGATTTCAGAGTGTGTTTTTTAAGCAATACCATGACAATAATGATAATCGTGATAATTTTGGTCACAATCTGTGATATGAAATGTTTCTAGCGTTACATCCTTATTATTACTGACTGATGATCTATTTGAGAGTTGGATGGCCGATAATGTCATCCGACTTGACTAATTTTATCAATTAAATAGTATACATTTTTGCAGTGTACCTAGTTGGCAAATCGTGACAGCTCACCAAACATCAATGATTCCCAAGCTCACACCAAAACAAACTTTTCAACATAGTAGGCCTGGGCGCTAAGGCCTAAAAATAAAATAATTTTTTCCCCAAAAATTTGATTTTAAATTTTCTGATTTTTCGCCAAAGTACTTCATCTTACTCCAAGCAAAATTCTTATTATTATAATGTTGATTTAAACTACGGCTGGGCGATACGGCCTGTTTTTAATATCTCGATATCTTTAGGCCATATCACGATACACGATATATAGCTCAATATTTTGCCTTAGCCTTGAATAATACCTGATGCATATTATCACTGCAGTATGATGTTTCTATGTGTCTACATTAAAACATTCTTGTTCATACTGCATTAATATATGCTACTTTTAAACTTTCATGCAGAGAGGGAGACTTTTTAAAACAAGCCATTAGTGCACTTTTTGTGCATGATGTCACTAAGATGACATATCAAAACAACACTAAATTAAAGTGCACTTTTTGTACAGCATGCCACTACAATACTTTAAAACAAATAAAGCGCACTTTTGTGCATGATGTCACACAAGATATTTCCATAACTGTCAAATAAAAATGAGCTGCATAATAGGAAATCATATAGACACATAGAATCATCATTATGGCTGTGATTGTATGTATCAAGTGTTAATTCAAGGTTAGGGCAAAATATCGAGATATATATCGTGTATCGTGACATGGCCTAAAAATATCGAGATATTGAAAAAATGTAATATCACCCAGCCCTACCGATAAGGAAATGAGAAGGCTGGAAACTACGGAAATTACTGGGGTGGAAGATTATGCCGGAAAAAAAACATTTCTCTTATATTTTCTAAATTGTCTGTAACAAAAAAAAATTTAATTTATCAATAAAATCCTTACATCGCCCAGGCCTACAACGTACAAATTCATAGAAAGGGTAAAGTTACACTAATGGGCAAACTCCATTATCCGACATTGTACCATTCAGCTCTCCGACAACCCTCTGCTGCATCCACCATCCCCTCTGGCCATTAATGTCCTACACCCTATGAAGGCCAAAAATTATTGATTGCCGAATTGCATGTCTGTGAGCATTATTTCAGTCCCTGCTATGCATGCTGTGAATGCAAAAAAGTCTTAATTCACTCACATGTTGGACAGTTTCAATAAGATACAACCAGGGTTGTATGGCATACAGGTATTAGTATAGTACCGCGTTACTAATGAGCCATATTCGGTACTATAGCGCCTCATGTCATTGGTGGTTTACGAGCAGACGAGCATGTTCGGCAGCGCACAATCACAGAGTACTTACAAACAGACAATGTATGTAGCTAGAAAAGGTAGAACGGACAAATTTTGCCTTAACAACTAAAGATAAAGGTGAAGTTATAACACTGGTACACCCACCGGAAGAGGTGCTTTAAAGACATGGCTAGCCAGCTAGCGGCTAAAGTTCAGCCGTAGAACTTCTAAATCACTGATCCTCGCCTCCGTGGCGACAAATAAAGTAAGTTTCTCACAAGTATCATCCCTGCAGGACGAGGAATAGCTAAACATGCTTCACTCCACACCGTAGCTCACCGCCGTCAAAATATAAACAAACGCCATGGTTCAATCTACACCTAACATCCACTGTAATGATACAAAGTACAGGAGCGTTTTAGTCAATACTACTATGATTACGTCTTTATTTTTTGGTATCACAACATCTTTCGTTTTTTTTTTAAATGTATATTATGTTTATAATCTCAGGAAATACATCCCTGGACACATGAGGACTCTGAATACGACCAATGTATGATCCTGTAACTACTTGGTATCGGAGGGATACCCAAATTTGTGGTATCATCCAAAACTAGTGTAAAGCATAAACAGAAGAATAAAATATTATTAAATTTTAACCGAGTGTAGATAAATCTTGTTAAAAGACAAAGTAAGCAGATATTAACATTATTCTTCTTCCTCCAAACACGACGAGTTGAGTTTATACCGAAAAGGATAGATGGATGATACAGCAAAAAGATTGGGAGAATGTCATGTGGTCAGATGGATCCAAAATAGAACTTTTTGGTATAAACTCAGCTCGTCGTGTTTGGAGGAAGAAGAATTTCCCAAGTTGCATCCCAAGAACACCACACCTACTGTGAAGCATGGGGTTGGAAACATCATGCTTTGGGGTTGTTTTTCTGCTAAGGGGACAGGACGATTGATTTGTGTTAAGGAAAGAATGAATGGGGCCATGTATCGTGAGATTTTGAGCCAAAACCTCCTTCTATCAGTGAGAGCTTTGAATGGTTGACCTAATACTTATTTTCCACCATAATTTACAAATAAATTCTTTAAAATCCTACAATGTGAATTCCTGGATTTATTTTTCACATTCTGTCTCTCACAGTTGAAGTGTACCTATGATGAAAATTACAGACCTCTGTCATCATTTTAAGTGGGAGAACTTGCACAATCGGTGGCTGGCTAAATACTTTTTTGCCCCACTGTATATCTAGATATTTTGCCTTAGCCTTGAATGAACACTTGATGTGACGTGTCTGTTGATTATGTTTTTGTTTGGCCATGTGCTGTTTGTTTTTTGGACTCTTTTTAGTTCCTGGTTGTGCACTCTTGCTCGTTTTGTTTCCATGACTACTCATTAGTTTCACCTGTCTCATGATTAGCACTCACGCACCTGTCACTAATCAGGTCGGTAATATTTAAGCTTGCAGTTGCCAGGCAGTCGGCCTGGCGACATAACCTCCTGGACACCCATGTTATTTGATATCCTTACTACTCATGCCATTGTCATGCTGCCATAGTTTTCTTGCTGCTCGTTTCCTGCCACGTGAGTTTTGTGAATTCTTGTCACAGTAAGTGTTTATTTGTTTCATGTTCATAGTTTTTTTGCCCAAATGCTAGTTTTTGTTTCATTAGTCGAGTTTGTTCTCCGCCTTTGTGCGCGTCTTTAGTTTTGTACCTTTTGTTAGAGTTCAAATAAAATCATGTATTTACCTCCAAGCCATGTCCGATCCTACTTTACTTGCATCTCGTAAAAACAATCACCCTAAGGTCAACGCCCTGACATGATGCTTATAATCACAGCAGTATGATGATTCTATGTGTCTACATTAAAACATTCTTGTTAATACTTCATTAATATATGCTCATTTTAAAACTTTCATGCAGAGAGGGAAATCACAACTAAGTCAATTTAGCAAAACTGTATTTATTAAACCGTTATTAAGCAGTGGCACAAACATTCATGTTATTTCAAAACAGAAAGTGCAAGATTGTCAGAGACATTTTAAAACAAGCTATTAGTGCACTTTTGTGTATGATGTCACTAAGATAACATATCAAAACAACACTAAATTAAAGTGCACTTTTTGTGCAGAACGCCACAAAAATAGTTCAAAACAAATAAAGTGCACTTTTGTGCATGATATCACACAAAATATTTCAATAAGTGTCAAATAAAAATGAGCTGCATAATAGGAAATCAAATATCAGAAATCAGAAATTCGTTATCAATCCCCGAGGGGAAATTAAAATAGTGTATGTCCTTCACTATGTGGTAGGTTACTGCGAGCGTTATCTTGATTATTTTTTTCATACGGTGTTGATCTGGAAATAGTTGCTTTGGCATTTTGTTGGTGTGGCACGGAACGGAGATGTTGACATGCGGAGTTTTAAGCACTCCTTATTCTCTAGCGGGTGACTTTTCAAATGATGATAAATTAGCAATGCTTTTGCCGCATAAATGTTCAACATCTTCCCGCTTGAAGCCAACCCACTGCCAGGCGATGGACTCCGTGCCGTTTTTCTTGGGAATTAACTCTTCCTTTATTTGTTACCAGATTCGCACCTCCTCTCTCTCTCGTATTACCACCCGCACCGCAGCGTTAGCATCACAGCTAAAGTTACCGTGTCGCTACCTGTCTGCTCCGCGGGAACGTGTGATGTTGCACACATAACGTATGTAAGAAGGTGCACTGGTTTAAAGTCTGAGAGAAGGAGAAACAAGAAAGAGTGGGAAACGCAAGCAGTTTAAAGGCCTACTGAAACCCACTACTACCGACCACGCAGTCTGATAGTTTATAAATCAATGATGAAATATTAACATTGCAACACATGACAATACGGCCTTTTTAGTTTACTGAATTACAATTTTAAATTTCCAGCAGAGTTTCTTATTGAAAACGTCGCGGAATGATGACGCGTATGATGATGTGTGCGCGTGACGTCTCGAGTTGGAGGGGACATATTAGCGCAGCACCACTAGCGGCTAAAAGTCGTCTCTTTTCATTGCGCAATTAAACAGTATTCTGGACATCTGTGTTGCTGAATCTTTTGCAATTTGTTCAATTAATAATGGAGAAGTCAAAGTAGAAAGATGGAGGTGGGAAGCTTTAGCCTTTAGGCACACAAACAAACGGTGTTTCCTTGTTTAAAATTCCCGAATGTGAAGCTTTACTATGGATCAGAGCAGTCAAGCGAACATGGATCCCGACCACTTGTCAACCGGCAGGTTTCGGTGAGAAAATTGTGGTAAAAAGTCGCCTCTTACCGGAGATCAGCGGAACTTCTGTCGTGCTGCTGCTGCCCTGACTAATTCCCTCAGAGACTGGCGTCAAGACACCCGTGGACAGACCCCTCCGACTATCAGGTACTATTTAATCTCACTAAAACACTAGCAACACAATAGAAAAATAAGGGATTTCCCAGAATTATCCTAGTAAATGTGTCTAAAAACATCTGAATCGCTCACAATGCAATCGCCTTGTTTTTTTTTTAAACTGATTTACTGATTTTTTTTCTAGTCCTTCGCTATCAATATCCTCAGCCACAAATCTTTCATCCTCGCTCAAATTAAATGGGGAAATTGTCGTTTTCTCGGTCCGAATAGCTCTTTTTGTTGGAGGCTCCCATTATAAACAATGTGAAGATGTGAGGAGCCCTCACCCTTGTGACGTCATCGTCTGCTACTTCCGTTAGAGGCAGGGCTTTGGTCTTAGCACCGAAAGTTGCAAACTTTATCGTCGATGTTCTCTACTAAATCCTTTCAGCAAAAATCTGGCAATATCGCGAAATGATCAAGTATGACTAGGGGTGTTACGGTACACAAAAATTTCTGTTTAGAGGTCACGGTTCGGTTCATTTTCGGTACAGTAAGAAAACAACAAAATATACATTTTTTGGTTATTTATTTACCAAATTTGTAAACAATGGCTTAATCATTTTAACATTGGGAACACTATAATAATTTTGCCCACATGAATCCACATTAAACTGCCTTAAGTTGTTGCTTAGATGAAATAAAATGACAACTTTTCTTCTACATATAAAAAGTGCAACAATAAACAGTTTCAAGTCAACTCATCATGCTTAATTTATTACAGCATTTGGGAAGCCTGTAGTTGATTTTTAGTATGTAAATGTTATATTTGTATCAACATGTGATAGCAGGGACCCTGCCATTCAAAACCAAGCTGCTACATTACTAATGATTAATGTAACTATAGCTGAAAAAATAGTAAAGTAGCAATAGGAGACACTATTCATACCTAAACACCATGGAGTTCATGTAGGCTTAATAATGCACTTACATCATTATATACACTATCAGCGACAGAAACTCTTCATTTAATATAATGTCCTTTTTTGCTGCTTCAGCACACCTCAATCAACACTGTCCTTAACACACACACACACACACACACACCGCAAAATGAGCTAACGTTACGCTAAAAGCTCACTAGCCTTCACCTCAAACAGGACTGACTGCGAGTGAGCTGAGCAGTTTGTTTCTAGAAGTTCAACAAGCTCATAGTGATGTTTAATAAGTAGTTGACTTGGAAGTGTTTAGTATAATTTGGAGAGTCCGCTGCTCACCTGCTAAACGCCTATCTGCTCGACGCTAAAGCGCTGACTAGATGCGCTCTGAATACACTCTGCTGATTGGTTGTTATTGCTACTGTTGGAACCAATCAGATGATTGTGTGGGAGGGACAATGCAGGGTGCTGTGTAGGAGACAGAGGCAGAACGGAGCGGAGCAGCTTGTTATGACTTTAGCATAAGTGGCTACTACATATGTTCGCATGGAACTCGTTCGGTACTCCTCCGCACCGAACCGGAACCCCCATACCGAAACGGTTCAATACAAATACACGTACCATTACACCCCTAAGTATGACACATAGAATGGACCTGCTATCCCCGTTTAAATAAGAAAATCTCATTTCAGTAGGCCTTTAAAGGGGAACATTATCACCAAACCTATGCAAGCGTCAATATATACCTTGATGTTGCAGAAAAAAGGCCATGTATTTTTTTAACTGATTTCCGAACTCTAAATGGGTGAATTTTGGCAAAGTAAACACCTTTCTGTTTTATCGGTGACGTCACTTTCTGACGTCACCGAGGTAACACACCCGCATTTTCCTTTTCACATTACAAACACCGGGTCTCAGCTGTGTTATTTTCAGTTTTTTCGACTATTTTTTGGAACCTTGGAGACATCATGCCTCGTCGGTGTGTTGTCGGAGGGTGTAACAACACTAACAGGGAGATATTCAAGTTGCACCACTGGCAAGAAATCTGCCGCCAGACCCCCATTGAATTTGCCAGAGTGTCTGCACATTTGACCGGCGATGCTAAGACAGACATGGCACAGAGATGTTTGGATAACCTGCAGATGCATTTGCAACGATTAAGTCAACAAAATCACAAAGGTGAGTTTTGTTGATTTTGTTGACTTATGTGCTAATCAGACATATTTGGTCGCGGCATGACTGCCAGCTAATCGATGCTAACATGCTATTTAGGCTAGCTGTATGTACATTTGTAGCTATATTTGCATCCAGCCTTTCCTTCCACCCACATTTAATGCCAAACAAACACTTACCAATCGACGGATTTAAGTTGCTCCTGCACATTTTACCGGCGATGCTATGGCAGACATGGCACAGAGATGTATGGATATCCTGCGACACTCAATCGTTGGTTAGAATGCGATTGCCGAATAGCGTCAATAGCTATTCGCTCAATAGCTATTCGCTCAATAGCTTCAGTTTCTTCTTCAATTTCATTTCCGCTATCAGCCTCCATACTCCAACCATCCGTTTCAATACATGCGTAATCTGTTGAATCGCTTAAGCCGCTGAAATCCGAGTTTGAATCCGAGCTATTGTGGCTATATCTTGCTGTGCTATCAGCCATGTTGGCATCACTAAATGACGTCACAGGAAAATGTACGATGGATTTAAAGATAGCGAAAATCAGGCACTTTAAAGCCTTTTTTCGGGATATTCCACGATGGGTAAAATTTTGAAAAAAACTTTGAAAAATAAAATAAACCACTGGGAACTGATTTTTATTGGTTTTAACCCTTCTGAAATTGTAATAATGTTCCCCTTGAAGCTCTACATCAGAGGTAGGGAACCTATGGCTCTAGAGCCAGATGTGGCTCTTTTGATGACTGCAGCTGGCTCTCAGATTAATCTTATCTTACATTGCTTAACACAATAAGTAATGAATAATTCCACTGGTAATCAGTGTGAAAAATAATGTTCAAAATGCAAAAAATTCTCATGCATTTTTATCCCTCCATCCGTTTTCTACCGCAGTGTTTTTCAACCTTTTTTGAGCCAAGGCACATTGTTTGAGTTTAAAAAATCCGGAGGCACACCACCAGCAGAAATGTATTAAAAACGAAACTCAGTTGACCGTAAAAAGTCGTTGTCACAATTGTTGGATACGACTTTAAACCATAACCAAGCATGCATCAATATAGCTCTTGTCTCAAAGTAGATGTACTGTCACCACCTGTCACATCACGCCGTGACTTATTTTGAGTTGTTTGCTGTTTTCTTGTGTGTGTTTTAGTTCTTGTCTTGTGCTCCTATTTTGGTTGCTTTTTCTCTTTTTTTGGTATTTTCCTTTAGCAGTTTCATGTCTTCCTTTGAGCGCTACTTCCCGCATCTACTTTGTTTTATCAATCAAGAATATTTCAGTCGTTTTTATCCTTCTTTGTGGGGACATTGTCAATTGTCATGTCATGTTCGGATGTACATTGTCTTTGCTCCACAGTAAGTCTTTGCTGTCGTCCAGCATTCTGTTTTTTTGTTTACTTTGTAGCCAGTTCATTTTTATTTTTGCTCTGCATAGCCTTCCTTAAGCTTTAATGCCTTTTCATAGGGGAACTCACCTTTTGTTTATTTATGTTTTAAGCATTAGACACCCTTTTTTTTACCTGTACCCTGCCTCCCGCTGTTTCCGACATCTACAAAGCAATTAGCTCTAAACAGCACCGACCACTCAACACCACATCATTTTTAGACTGTAATTACTGGTTAGCAAAAAATATTTTTAACCCATATAGGTGAAATTAGATAATCTCACGGCAGAGTGGTTGAAAAAGACTGTTCTACCGCACCTGTTCAAGAAGTCAAGAATGGTAAGAAGTATTTTATTCATTATTAGTTAGCTTCAGAATAAAAATGTTATTAAAAAGAATAACAAACGTGTAATACCCTAATGTTGGTTTTACATAAAAATGAACACATTTAGTTGTATTCAATGTTTAAAAAACATGATATGGCTCTCACGGAAATACATTTTAAAATATTTGGCTTCCATGGCTCTCTCAGCATTCACGGGGAGAACATGCAAACTCCACACAGAAAGATCCCGAGCCTGGATTTGAACCCAGGACTGCAGGAACTTCGTATTGTGAGGCAGACGCACTCCGGGTATTCCGGCTTCCTCCCACTTCCAAAGACATGGACCTGGGGATAGGTTGATTGGCAACACTAAATTGGCCCTAGTGTGTGAATGTGAGTGTGAATGTTGTCTGTCTATCTGTGTTGGCCCTGCGATGAGGTGGCGACTTGTCCAGGGTGTACCCTGCCTTCCGCCCGATTGTAGCTGAGATAGGCGCCAGCGCCCCCCGCGACCCCGAAAGGGAATAAGCGGTAGAAAATGGATGGATGGATGGATGGGGTCTCTCAGCCAAAAAGGTTCCTGGCCCCTGCTCTACATAAAACACGAATGGGAACGAATTCCACTTTCAAAGCTTCAACAATTAGTTTCCTCAGTTCCCAAACATTTATTGAGTGTTGTTAAAAGAAAAGGTGATGTAACACAGTGGTGAACATGCCCTTTCCCAACTACTTTGGCACGTGTTGCAGCCATGAAATTCTAAGTTGATTATCATTTACAACAAAAAAAAATAAAGCTTGTGAATTTGAACATCAAATATGTTGTCTTTGTAGTGCATTCAATTGAATATAGGTTGAAAATGATTTGCAAATCATTGTATTCCGTTTATATTCACATCTAACACAATTTCCCAACTCATATGGAAACGGGGTTTGTGGACCAAACTGGGTAACAATCATAAAATTATTTTTCTCAAGGCTCCAGAACGGCTCTATATGTTTGTTTACTTTCATGCAATTGATACTTTTCAAAGGACTTTATTGTATGTGAGGGTCAGGGTAACATGGCAGAAACAACTCAACCCGACTCGATGAAATAATAAAGTCGATTGAAAGAGGTTATTCCCATCCCCAGTGGGACTGCAACAATAAAAGTTTTAATTTTAATTAAAATAATAAAACAGACTTACAGCAATGCTCTGGACGGCAGCCTCTGGTTTCTCGATCATGATGGCTGTCACCACCCAGCCTGCAATGAACACACAACGACGGAATGCCAACAAAATGACAATGTTTCCGAAGCGATGTGGGATTTAACACGATTGGACGATATCGAATGAATGGAAAATAGCGAAGTTGGCCAAAAAAATGGATGGAATTACACTTGGCTTCTGAACGACGATGACGAGAGGCGAAGGTCTAGGAAGAAAATGATGGTTTCCAGCTCTCTGGTTTTCTTCTTCCTTTGTTTTAATGGCGGTTGGCGAACAACCTTCTGGTGCGCATTACCGCCATCTACCGAAATGGAGTGGGAACGGAGGTGGAGCCCTACTAAAGTGGTTCTCAACCTTCTTTCAGTGATGTACCCCCTGTGAACATTTTTTTAATTCAAGTACCCCCTAATCAGAGCAAAGCATTTTTGGTTGGAAAAAAGATGATAAAGAAGTAACATTTAATAAATCAGTTTCTGATTTATTGAATTGTATAACAGTGCAAAATATTGCTCATATGTAGTGGTCTTTCTTGAACTATTTGGGGGAAAAAAGATATTAAAAAAACTGAAAACTTGTTAAAAAAAAGAGAATTGATTCAATTATTAATAAAGATTTCTACACATAGAAGTAATCATAAGCTTAAAGTGCCCTCTTTGGGGATTGTAATAGAGATCCATCTGGATTCATCAACTTAATTCCAAACATGTCTTCACAAAAAAAGAAATCTTTAACATCAATATTTATGGAACACATCCACCACAAATCTAGCTGTCAACACTGATTATTGCATTTCTTTTCACAGTTTATGAACTTACATTCATATTTTGTTGAAGTATTATTCAATAAATATATTTATAAAGGATTTTTGATTTGTTGCTATTTTTAGAATATTTTTTAAAAAATCTCACGTACCCCTTGGCATACCTTCAAGTACCCCCAGGGGAAAGCGTACCCCCATTTGAGAACCACTGCCCTACTCTATATATACGCGTACCCCCTAAATCAGTGGTCCCCAACCTTTTTGTATCCGCGGACCGGTCAAGGCTTAATAATTTGTCCCGCGGCCCGGGGGGTGGGGGGGTGGGGTTTTGGGGTTATCCTTTTATTTATTTTCATTTATTTATTTATTTTTTCTTTGTTATGAAAAAGGGACGTTTTTGTCATGAAAAGGGGAGGTTTTTGTGGTTGGTGCACTAATTGTAAGTGTATATTGTGTTTTTTATGTTCATTTAATTAAAAAAATAAAAAAATAAATACATGTGTATATATATATATATATATATATATTTTTTTTTTTTATGTATTTTTTTTTATTTTAATTTTTTTTTTTTTTAATAAAAATGAATAAAAAATTCTTCTGCGGCCCGGTACCAATAGGGCCACGGCCTGGTACCCGGCCGCGGCCCGCTGGTTGGGGACCACTGCCCTAAATCACAAATGTCTCAAAGGACTGTACAAACCACTACGACTACGACACCCTCGGAAGAACCCACATAAGGGCAAGGAGAACTCACACCCAGTGGGACGCCAGTGATAATGATGACTATGAGAGCCTTGGAGATGACCTCATATGTGGGCAACCCCCCACCACCCCCCTAGGGGACCGAAAGCAATGGATGTCGAGCGGGTCCAACATGATACTGTGAAAGTTCAATCCATAGTGCAGGGGTGTCAAACTCAAATACAGAGTGGGCCAAAATTTAAAACTGAACAAAGCCGCGAGCCAAGGTTGAACAAATTAACCTTTTAATAGAGACCCAAACAAGTTTTGCATTGAATATTTAACAAGCAAGGCTTAAATAGGGCAGCACGGTGGAACAGGGGTTAGTGCGTCTGCCTCACAATACAAAGGTCCTGAGTAATCCTGGGTTCAATCCCGGGCTCGGGATCTTTCTGTGTGGAGTTTGCATGTTCTCCCCGTGACTGCGTGGGTTCCCTCCGGGTACTCCGGCTTCTCCCATGGAACAGGCAGAGCTTATATAACATAATAATGCAAAATCAACTTTCAAAAAACAAACGAAAAAACATTTGTGGTATATTAATCCATCCATTTTCTACCGCTTATTCCCTTTTGGGGTCGTGGGGGGGCGCTGGCGCCTATCTCAGCTACAATCGGGCGGAAGGCGGGGTACACCCTGGACAAGTCGCCACCTCATCGCAGGGCCAACACAAATAGACAGACAACATTCACACTCACATTCACACACTAGGGCCAATTTTAGTGTTGCCAATCAACCTATCCCCAGGTGCATGTCTTTGGAAGTGGGAGAAGCCGGAGTACCCGGAGGGAACCCACGCATTCACGGGGAGAACATGCAAACTCCACACAGAAAGATCCCGAGCCTGGATTTGAACCCAGGACTGCAGGAACTTCGTATTGTGAGGCAGACGCACTAACCCCTCTGCCACCGTGAAGCCCGTGGTATATTAAATACAATTTAATTTAAAAAAATGAATGCCTCCTTTCAATTTGCAGCCTTCTGAGGTAAATATCAACATTAACTTTTTCCACAGGCTAATAAATTCAAAAATAAAATAAAAATGAGGTGGGCGGGGTTTGGTGGTAGCGAGGGGTGTATATTGTAGCGTTCCGGAAGAGTTGTTACTGCAAGGGGTTCTGGGTATTTGTTTTCTGTTGTGTTTATGTTGTGTTATGGTCCGGGTGTTCTCCCGAAATGTGTTTTGTCATTCTTGTTTGGTGTGGGTTCACAGTGTGGCGCATATTTGTGACAGTGTTAAAGTTGTTTATACGGCCACCCTCAGTGTTACCTGTATGGCTGTTGACCAAGTATGCGTGGCATTCGCATATGTGTGTGTGAAAGCCGCATATATTATGTGACTTGGCCAGCACGCTGTTTATATGGAGGAAAAGAGGACGTGACGACATGTTGTAGAGGTCGCTTAAGGCAGTGCCTTTAAGGCACGCTCCCAATATTGTTGTCCAGGTGGAAATCAGGAGATTGGTTACCCAGGGAGATTTTCGGGAAAGGCACTAAACTTCGGGAGTCTCCCGGGAAAATTGGGAGGATTTGCAAAAATGAGTATTAGCGGTGATTTTAGCTCTAATGTTAATTTGATATTGCCTCAAGGGCCAAATGAGATTGAACGGCGGGCCAGAGTTTGACACCCATGCCATAGTGGCTCCAACACAGCCGCGAGAGTTCAGTTCAAAGCGGATCCAAGACAGCAGCAAGAGTTCCGTCCACAGGAAACCATCCCAAGCGGAGTCGGATCAGCAGCGTAGAGATGTCCCCAACCGATACACGAGCGGTCCATCCTGGGTCTCGACTCTGAACAGCCAGTACTTCATCCATGGCCATCGGACCGGACCCCCTCCGCAAGGGAGGGGGGGACAGAGGAGAAAAAGAAAAGAAGCGGCAGATCAACTGGTCTAAAAAGGAGGTCTATTTAAAGGCTAGAGTATACAAATGAGTTTTAAGGTGAGACTTAAATGTTTCTACTGAGGTAGCATCTCGAACTGTTACCGGGAGGGCATTCCAGAGTACTGGAGCCCGAACGGAAAACACTCTATAGCCCGCAGACTTTTTTGGGGCTCTGGGAATCACTAATAAGCCGGAGTCCTTTGAACGCAGATTTCTTGCCGGGACATATGGTACAATACAATCGGCAAGATAAGCTGGAGCTAGACCGTGTAGTATTTTATACGTAAGTAGTAAAACCTTAAAGTCACATCTTAAGTGCCCAGGAAGCCAGTGCAGGTCAGCCAGTATAGGCGTAATATGATCAAAATATTGATGTTAAAGATTTCTTTTTTTTGTGAAGAATTAAGTTCATAAATCCAGATGGATCTCCATTGCACTCCCCAAAAAGGGCACTTTAAAGGCCTACTGAAATGAGATTTTCTTATTTAAACGGGGATAGCAGGTCCATTCTATGTGTCATACTTGATCATTTCGCGATATTGCCATATTTTTGCTGAAAGGATTCAGTAGAGAACATCCACGATAAAGTTCCCAACTTTCGGCGCTAAGAGAAAAGCCTTGCCTCTACCGGAAGTCGCAGACGATGACTTCACGAGTGTGATGGCTCCTCACATATTCACATTGTTTTTAATGGGAGCCTCCAATAAAAAGTTCTATTCAGACTGAGAAAACGACAATTTCCCCATTAATTTGAGCGAGGATGAAAGATTCGTGTTTGAGGATATTGATAGCGACGGACAAGGAAAAAAAAAAACACGATTGCATTGGGACGGATTCCGATGTTTTTAGAAACATTTACTAGGATAATTCTGGGAAATCCCTTATCTTTCTATTGTGTTGCTAGTGTTTTAGTGAGTTAAATAGTACCTGATAGTCGGAGGTGTATGTTTACAGGTGTCTTGACGCCAATGTCTCAGGGGAGTCGACGGCAGCTTTATGGAGCGGGCAAGCTCAGCTGATCTCTGGTAAGAAGCGACTTTTTACCACAATTTTCTCATCGAAAACTGCTGGTTGACATTCCGTCGTGATTCATGTTTGCTTGACTGCTCTCTGATCCATAGTAAAGTTTCACCTCCGGGAATTTTAAACAAGGAATCACTGTGTGTTTGTGTGGCTAAATGCTAAAGCTTCCCAACTCCATCTTTCTACTTTGACTTCTCCATTATTAATTGAACAAATCGCAAAAGATTCAGCAACACAGATCTCCAAAATACTGTGTAATTATGCCGTTAAAGCAGACGACTTTTAGCTGTGTGTGTGTGCAGCGCTGTGACGTCTTGAGTACACGTCATCATTACACGACGTTATCAAGACGAAACTCCCGGGAAATTTAAAATTGTAATTTAGTAAACTAAAAAAGGCCGTATTGGCATGTGTTGCAATGTTAATATTTCATCATCGATGTATAAACTATCAGACTGCGTGGTGGGTAGTAGTGGGTTTCAGTAGGACTTTAAATTGATGATTACTTCTATGTGTAGAAATCTTTATTTATAATTGAATAACTTGTTTATTTTTCAACAAGTTTTTAGTTATTTTGATCTTTTTTTCCAAATAGTTCAAGAAAGACCACTACATATGAGCAATATTTTGCACTATTATACAATTTAATAAATCAGAAACTGATGAAATAGTGCTGTATTTTACTTCTTTATCTCTTTTTTTCCAACCAAAAATGCTTTGCTCTGATTAGGGGGTACTTGAATTAAAAAAATGTTCACAGAGGGTACATCACTGAAAAAAGGTTGAGAACCACTGCCCTACTCTATATTCTTTTATTTAACCCATCCATCCATCTATCCATTTTTTTACCGCAACCCAGTGTATTTTAAATACTTAGGACATGGCATTTAGGTAAAAACATGATTCAATTTAAACTAAAAAAAGATACAAACAAAAATCGCTTACAGTGGAGGCACAAGTTGGGCTAAGGAACAAAGCTAACGCATAAACAGACTATGAACATAAATCAAACAAAACTTACTTCGCATGGCATGAAGCACAAAACTATGGCAAGGCATGAAACAAGTCAGCACAGAGCAAGAAAAGATCACATTGACGCCAGGGCGACTGACTGGCAAAGACAAGCTTAAATACTGCCTCTGATTAGTGCTCGGGAAGCAGGTGAGCGGGCACCAGAGACAGGTGGACAAAATGAGTAACCAAGGAAACAAGACAAGGGAGTGGAAAAAACAGGAACTTAAAGAGTCCAAAGGACAAACAGCACATGGCCTAACAAAAACATGATCAACAGACATGACATTTGATTTATTATTGGTTAGCTTCAGAATAACAATGTTATTAAAAATAATAAGACACTTATTATACTCTAAAAATGTTGGTCTTACTTAAAAATGCACACATTTAGTTGTATTCAGTGTTAAATAATATGATATGGCTCTCACATTTTGAAATATTTGGCTTTCATGGCTCTCTCAGCCAAAAAGGTTCCCGACCCCTGTTGTATACCCTCGATTTTTCCGGGAGACTCCCACTTTTCAGTGCCCCTCCAGGGGTAATCATTCTCCCGAATTCCGCCCAAACAACAATTTTAAGGGGATACTGTGGAGTCACTACCTCTAGTATCCTCTACGACCTGTACAAACAGCGTGCCAGCCAAGCCACATGTTGTATTTGGCTTCTGTGGAGCAGTATGTGACTGCAAGACATACTTGGTGAACAGCCATACAGGTCACACTGAAGGTGGCCGTATAAGCACCTTTAACACTGTTCCAAATATGCGCCACACTGTGACCCCACACCAAACAAGATTGACAAACACATTTTGGGAGAACATCCGCACCATTACACAACATGAACACAACAGAACAAATACCCAGAATCCCATGCAGCCCTAACTCTTCCGGGCTACAATATACACCCCCGCCCCCCATTGTAGCCCAGAAGAGTTAGGGCTGCATTGAATTCTGGGTATTTGTTCTGTCGTGTTTATGTTGTGTTACGTTGCGGATGTTTTCCCAAAATCTGTTTGTGAATCTTGTTTGGTGTGGGTGAACAGTGTGGCGTATATTTGTAGCAGTTATAAAGTTGTTTATACGGCCACCTTCTGTGTGACCTGCATGGGTGTTGATCAAGTTTGTCTTACAGTCACTTCCGTGGGTGTGCAGAAGCGTCATATAATATGTGACTGGGCCTGCATACTGTTTGTATGGTGGAAAAGCGGACGGGACGGCAGGTTGTAGAGGACGTTAAAGGCAGTGCCATCACGGCACGCTCTTATATTTTTGTCCGGGTGAAAACTGGGAAAATGATTGCCCCGGGAGATTGTCGGAACGGGCACTGATATTCGGGTGTTTCCCGGAAAGATCGCGAGAGTTGGCAAGTATGTTGCTCGGGTGGGAAAGCCATTCAAAGAAGGTGAATTCATGAAAAAGTGCATGTTAGATTTTTTAAAGAAATCTTTTCTTGCGGCCCAGCCTCACCCAGTTTCTGCATCCAGTGGCTCCCAGGTAAATTGAGTTTGAGACCCCTGCTTTAAATAGACCCCCTTTTTAGACTAGTTGATCTGCCGTTTCTTTTCTCTTCTGCTCTGCCCCCATCTCCCTTGTGGAAGGGGGTGCACAGGTCCGGTGGCCATGGATGAAGTGCTGGCTGTCCGGAGTCGGGACCTGGGGGGGAGTGCTCGCCTGTGCCTCTGTTGGGGACATTTCTGCGCTGCTGACCCGTCTCCGCTCGGGATGGTCTCCTGCCGGCCCCACTATGGACTGGGCTCTCACTATTATGTTATATCCACTCTGGACTGGTCTTTCATCCGGTCTCCCCTAAAGTGACGAAGGGATGGTGGTGGTTGGGGGGTCCTCTCCAAGGTTTTTCATAGTCATTCACATTGACATCCCACTGGGTTGTGAGTTTTTCCTTGCCCTTATGTGGGATCTGAACCGAAGATGTCGTTGTGGCTTGTGCAACCCTTTGAGACACTTGTGATTTAGGGCTATATAAATAATAATTGATTGATTTATTGATACTTACTCTTCTCTGGACTTTGTAATACTCCCGACCTTTTGTTTCCTTATTCCAATCATCCTGCCACTTTTTATTGTGTTCGATCTTAATTATGCTCTTCACTGTGCTAAATCTCCATGTTTACTTCTGTTTTAGTGGTTGCTTGTTTTGTGTATTTTATCTGCTAACTCGTTGCCCACAACAACTACTTGAGCAGGAACCCGGAGAAATGACACCACACCTTTATTTATTCTGCAGATTGCCTGAACTATTCCATAAACCAAATCTTGTCTTGATTCTGATGCTATGTTTTTTTTTAATGCTCATCAACGCTGCTCACTAGTAGATGGACGTAGCTTACTTAATACCACTTCCGTCTGGGGATTTCAAAACAATACCGATTTAAGCGTATCTGTAGATTTTTTTTTTTTACTTCAGTTTACAACATTTATATTTTAATAAAAGAATATTACAACAAACTGTGATAATATTATTTTACCATTCGCATGCAACAATCGTAACTCGCACCGAATTTACTATATTTTGTTTCCGTCACGGAACTTCAGATGTACATACCGGATGTGCCTTTACTACTGTAAAACTTTCAAACTTTTTGCATTATGACGGTAGTGATTTTTTTTGTGTTGCGTATTTAATATCTAATTATTTAGTAATAATGAAAGAAAATCAAACAACTTACCAATATAATTATACTTATTTCTGTGAAAAAAGAGTGTAACATAGTTGCGTATTACGTCACATCCGGTTTTCGTCTTCACGGCTTAATTCACACGATATTCAAGCAGCTTTGACTGGAAGTGTTTAACTTGAGCAGAAAATTACGTATTTTATTTCTGTTCTCGGGTGTTCCAATTTTATGAAGGTGAGGTAGTACTAACCTCTTAGAGATTATAAATTGTTTACAATTTTTTTTTAAATATTTTCTTAAGGGTGTAAAAATCCACTCCATCCTATTAAAAAAAAAAATTATAATCACTTTTATATTTGCTTTTAAACCTTTCAAAATAAGCCGACACCTGCACTGATTCAGATACATAAACATTAATATGGCTTACACCGTCGCCTAAAACGCGGAAGTGCCCGGCTGTACGCTGAATTTACAATATTCTACTTCCGTTTGAGAAATTCAAAATAAAACGTTACTGTATAGCGGTGACCTAGAGGCACTTCCGGTTCCTTTTTATTAAGCTACGGTTTATTTACATGAATCAGGGCAGATTTGGGTGTGTTTTGAAAGGTGTACAGGCAAATATAAAAGCGATCATGAAATAAAATATTGAAAATAGCATGGAGTGGATTTTTACACTCTTAAGAAAAAAAAAAATAATAAGAGAAAAGATAAGTTAGTTTGCAGTTGATTTTCTGCTACAAATATTAGTCTCATCGACAATTTATGTCTGCAGTTTTGATGTTATAAAGTTCATATTTTGACTCATTATTTGGCTCTAGATGTCCCTGTGGTTTAGCATTAATCTGTGCCTGCTATATTAAAAGCCTCCAAAAACGAGATTTTCTTATTTAAACGGGGATAGCAGGTCCATTCTATGTGTCATATTTGATCATTTCGCGATATTGCCATATTTTTGCCAAAAGGATTTAGTAGAGAACATCGACGATAAAGTTTGCAACTTTTGGTCGCTAATAAAAAAGCCTTGCCTGTACCGAAAGTAGCAGACGATGTGCGCGTGACATCACGGGTTGTGAAATTCCTCACATTTGAACCTTGTTTACAATCATGGCCACCAGCAACGAGAGCGATTCGGACCGAGAAAGCGACGATTTCCCCATTAATTTGAGTGAAGTTGAAGGATTCATGGATGAGGACAGTGAGAGTGAAGGACTAGAAAAAAAAGAGAGGGTAGTGGTAGAAATTCAGATGTTATTAGATTTACTAGGATAATTATGGAAAATCCCTTATCTGCTTATTGTGTTACTAGTGTTTTAGTGAGATTATATAGTCGTACCTGAAAGTCGGAGGGGTGTGGTGACCGCCAGTGTCTCTGAAGGAATCCACATTTCTCGAGGAGGCGAAGCGAAGGCAGCCGGTCGGGCCGGGCTGAGCTTTTTTTCCCCTTCCTCGACGGTGGAAGCATCCCACGTTCAGAGGCTGGCAGGTCGGATGAGGCAAGAGAGTCGCAGCTGCCTCTTTGACAGGTGCACGAGGAACGACGCAAGCCCTGCTCATGTCTACGGTAAGAGCCGACTTATTACCACAATTTTCTCACCGAAAACTACCGGTTGACATGTGGTAGAGAACCATGTTCGCTTGAGCGCTCTGTTCCATATTAAAGCTTCACTGTCATCTTTAGGGATGTAAACAAAGAAACACCGGCTGTGTTTGTGTCGCAATACACCGCTTTCCACCAACAGCTTTCTTCTTAGACGTCTCCATTATTAATTGAACAAATTGCAAAAGATTCAGCAACACAGACGTCCAGAATACTGTGTAATTATGCGATTAAAGCAGACGACTTTTAGCCGTGATCGGTGCTGGAAGAAAATGTCCGCTACAATCCGTGACGCGTCATCATTCCGCGACGTTTTCAACAAGAAACTCAGCGGGGGATTTAAAATTGTAATTTAGTGAACTAAAAAGGCCGTATTGGCATGTGTTGCAATGTTAATATTTCATCATTGATATATAAACTATCAGACTGCGTGGTCGGTACTGGGTTTCAGTAGGTCTTTAAGATTCAGTATATGCTACTTGTTCCTTTTTAAAACGTATATGCCAGAAAACAATGCTTTAACGGTCATAATGATTTTTATAAATAGTTTTAGTTCATTGTTCAGTTTTTCCCCCGCTGTTTCTTTCGCTAAATTAATGCAATGTGAATGTATATCCGCATTAAAGTATAATACTCAGACCTTTTTCTATGACTTGTTTTACAATGGGGGCGGCATAGCTCGGTTTGCAGAGTGGTGGTGCCAGCAACTTGAGGGATTCCAGGTTTGATTCCCGCTTCAGCCATCCTAGTCACTGCCATTGTGTCCTTGGGCAAGACACTTTACCCACCTGACCTCAGTGTCAACCACACTGGTTTAAATGTAACTTCGATATTGGGTTTCACTATGTAAAGAGCCTTGAGTCACTAGAGAAAAGCACTATATAAATATAATTCACTTTACTTCATTACTGAACCTACTACAGATTTATTCATCTCGTTTATTAATACTATTAACCATTTTGTCTTGATGCTAACGAATAGCACCACTGACGCTATAATGTGGTCAACAGTGTCAAATATAACCATTGGCTTTCCTGCACAACAACAACTAAGTAGTTTATGTTATGAAAATCAAGAAGAAAATAGGGTGGATTGGACCAACAAGTAAAATATTAATTACTAGGACTTAACATAGCGCTAGTTTATTTGCACAACCAGGTCTTCATAGCTTCATTTAGGCATACCAACCACAAAACAACACAAACTAATGCGATTTTGGGTCCTTTCCTTACCCATAGTTCTGCTCTCACACACTACTAATATAATAGAGCAGGGGTCGGGAACCTTTTTGGCTGAGAGAGCCAAGAAGCCAAATATTTTAAAATGTATTTCCGTAAAAGCCATATACTATTTTTTTTTAACACTGAACACAACAAAACATGTGCATTTTTAAGAAAGACCAACATTTCTAGAGAGGTCTCTTATTCTTTGTAATAACATTGTTATTCTGAAGCTAACTGTGGAGGGGGCGTGGCCTGCGGGCCTGCAGCGAAGCAGGGTGTTGCCAGGACAGGCCTTGAATTCAGCGACAGGTGCGTAGAAGGCCCACCTGGGCCTTTTTATTTGATCACCTGTCGCTATGTTATAAGCAGCAGCCAGGAGGAGAGACGGGCTTGGGGCTAGAAACCAGAGCGCGAGTGAGAATGAAAGAGAAAAAGATAATTGCTGGAAAGCAACTGAGAGACTTATTGAAAAATAAAACAATATCGTAACCCTGAAACTGGGTCTCATGTCAGTGCTTGGTGGTCTGAAGAACCCCCTGGAAGGCAAGCCCCACACTAACCAATAATAAATAAAGGACTTCTTACAAACTTCTTGAACATAAAAATGCATGACAATATTTTATATTTTGAACGTTATTTTTAACACTGTGATTACAAGTGGAATTATTCATTATTTATCGTGTTAAGCAATGTCAGCTCAGATTTATCCGAGAGCCAGATGCGGTCATCAAAAGAGCCACATCTGGCTCGTGAGCCATAGGTTCCCTACCCCTGTAATAGACTCTACTATAGTGGTGTATAAGAGGAAAGGCAGAGTGATTAATATTCTAATAACAATTAAATGGGCACAATGAGAACCCAACCCCCCAACCGACCAGTGCAATAGATGTCAAGTGGATCTAGTTAATAGTGTGAGAGTCCAGTCCATAGTGGGGCCAGCAGGAGATCATCTTGAGTGGAGACAAGTCAGCAGCGCAGAGACGCCACCGACTGATGCACAGAGGAGTTGTCCGGACTTTGAACAGCTAGTGAATCATCTGTGGTCACCTGATAACCTCTCCACGCAGGAGAAAGGGGCAGAGCAGAAAAAAAATGGCAGATCAACTGCTGTAAAAGGGGGGTCTATTTAAAGGCGAGAGTGTTAGGAGTGGGTCAAGAAAGTGACCGCAGGATGCAAAGACGGGAGGCAAGGTAGAATTACAAAAAGCGAAAATGTAATAAGTCCAAAAAGTGTAAGAAAAGGCGATGGGGCAGAAGTGCACACCATGAATAAGCAAACAAAAGCAAGTCCATCAGTGGTCGGCAGGGGAAAAGGCCAGGGCGCACTGAGCTCAACAAAAGGTCCAACACAAAATCATCTTTACCTTAGGGAGGCTAGGAAGCAAACACAAAGATGTGAGGAATTTCAGGAATAAGGAGAAACAACATACCAGGCAGGACGAAGCAAATCAGGCACACGGGAGGTGCAGGAGACAATAACCGGCAGGACCCACTTGTCGGTGACGAGCTTAAATACACCTGGGTAGGGATTTGTTACAGGTGTGCCTCGCTGGTGACTAATTGAATGAAGAAAACCAGACACAATACAAAAAAGAGAAGGCAGGGAAATGACAAAACACAACATAGAGTATACAAATGAGTTTTAAGACGAGACTTAAATGCTTCTACTAAGGTAGCATCTCTAACTGTTACCCGGAGGTCATTCCATAGTACTGGAGCCAGAATAGAAAACACTCTATAGCCTGCAGACTTTTTTGGGGCTCTAGGAAACACTAATAAGCCGGAGTTCTTTGCATAGTAAGTTTTAACTTGCATTTACAGATGTATCTACAAACTGTAGTTACTGACGGTGGTTTTCTGAAGTGTTCCTGAGCCCATGTGGTGATATCCTTTACACACCGATGTGGCTTTTTGATGCAGTACTGCCTGAGGGATCGAAGGTCAAGGGAATTCAATGTTGGTTTTCATTTATTTTTTTTTGTCCTGTCCAGCTTTTCAGGCAAATCATATAGTTGATGTAGATGTCTATATTGACTGTACAAATTTACTTTAAAAAAGAGAAGTGTAGGATACTTCTTTTGTTGCCTTATCTGTATTTGATTTTATAAAATATATTTATTTTATATTATCATTTGGTGCCTAGAGGAGTGGATGGAAAGAGGAAAAAAAGGAAGACGAGGGGGGGGGGGGATTGTGGGGACAAGAGGGGGATAAGACAGAGAGACAAAACCAGCAACAGCAAACACAACGACAACAATGACGCAACATCAGCCACACCAACAACAATGACGCAACATCAGCAAATACAATATGTACAAATACGATGGTAGAAGATGTCAGGTTCAAACACTGATGACATCTATTAAACAGGAGGAGAAGCAAAGAATCAAACAGAGACAGAATTAAATTTGGCTCAATTTGAGGAGAAACGTCTGGTCTGTACTCTTGTACAGTCTCCAGCACGCTCTGGCAAAAGATCTGGCCTCCTCCTTTATTTGGACTTTCTCTGACCACATGTCAACAGCTGCTTCTAAGGGTCGAGGGTTGTAAACAGTTCACAGAAAAGGTTGTAAAACAGTTCAAAGAAGCGGTGCCTAGAGGGGAGTTTGGTCCTGCTTCCTCTTCGCTTTTGTAGTTCTTGGGTCAGACAATATATTTGTGTTGATTACAATACATGAAAGAAACAGAACACCTTCATGTTGCTTCCCCCCCTACACAGTGGAATTGTACAAGCCTTCTTGGTAGGTTCAAACACAGCTTTTGGTCTTCTCACCTGGAACTCATTTCAACACAAGTTTTTGCGATAACTTAGATAAAAATATTCTATCAAAAAATGATAGCAAAGAAGCAGTTAGGGAAATGAAAATAATAATACAGAAATTACATTGAGCATTATTACACTACAAATGGAGCATTACAAATACCAATAGATTTAGCACTATTGATAATGAATAATACCAATAATTTACCTCTATTATCAACAATAAAGTTGTTCAAATGCAAGAATACATATATGTAATGATGACTATCCATCCATCCAATTTCTACCGCTTATTCCCTTATGGGGTCGCGGGGGGCGCTGGCGCCTATCTAAGCTACAATCGGGCGGAAGGCGGGGTACACCCTGGACAAGTCGCCACCTCATCGCAGGGCCAACACAGATAGACAGACAACATTCACGCTCACATTCACACACTAGGGCCAATTTAGTGTTGCTAGAGATACAAAATACTGCAGAAAAATGGAGGGGAAGATAGAGAAGCAACCTATATTAACCTTGTAGATTGTTATAGTAACAATAGGTTAAGCTTTGTCAGTGTGCCATGTGTTACCCAGTTTCCCCTAGGGCAACAAGGTTAATATGTTTGATGAAACGTGATTATGTGCATGAGTGTAGGTATGTATATGTACTTGTATATGTACAGTATGTGTATAAGTATGTTTGTACAGTGAATGTATATGTATGTGTATGTGTATAAGTATGTTTGTACAGTGAATGTATATGTACATGTATGTGTATATGTATGTTTGTACAGTGAATGTATATGTACATGTATGTGTATATGTATGTTTGTACAGGGAATTGTGCATGGGGATGTACAAACTTTGAGTATGTAGGTATGTACTGTATTTGTGTATGTATGTGGGAGCGTAGGTACTGTTGCGTTTGGACCTGTTCTTCTTTCGGTCAACGCCCCCCAGGTTTTTTTATGACACATAAGCTGGTTTTTAAAATCAATCAGAGACCAAGGTTGCTCATTTTGATATTTTATATCCAAAGCGCCTTGGGAGATCAATCTAGATACAACAGTTGAATGCACGGCCCAAATTGATCTAATCCTAAAATGGCAGTTTCTCCCTCCTCACTCACTTTCACCCGCCCCTCTTCTTCTCCTCCCTACCTCGGACAGTTGAGATAACAGATTGTTATGGCTTCATGCCTACATTCCAAATTCAAGGTCTATGTAAAAGGCTCACACTTTTGCTGTTCTAAAATCTGACTAGGAAATAAAAAGACAACCAAATCCAACAGTACCTATGCATGTATGTATGTATGAATAACGCTGTGTATGTGAGTATATGTGTTTTTGTATGTACAATATTCAATGTTGGTTTTCAGCCTTGCTGCTTACGTGCAGTGATTTCTCCAGATTTTCTTAACCTTTTGATTATATAACAGACCGTAGATGGGGAAATCCCTAAATTCCCTGCAATAGCTGGTTGAGAAATGTTGTCCAACGCATTTGTTCACAAAGTGGTGACCCTCGCCCCATCCTTGTTTGTGAATGACTGAGCATTTTAATGGAAGCTGCTTTTATACCCAATCATGGCACCCACCTGTTCCCAATTAGCCTGTTTGCCGTGTTGGATGTTACAAATAAGTGTTTGATGAGCATTCCTCAACTTTCTCAGTCTTTTTTGCCACTTGGGCCAGCTTTTTTGAAACATTTAGCAGGCATCAAATTCCTAATGAGCTAATACTTGCAAAAAATAACTGTTTTCCAATTCGAACATTAAATATCTTGTCTCCACGAAGGTTATGAATCAGCATGGATACAAAGCACGCCGACGTTGTGAAGGACTTTTTTTTATTTGCAAAATGTACACTTTCAATAAATAAAGACCTCTTGGATTATTAAACATGTGTCAGTTTAGTACAATGATGTCAATACAAAAAATGAGGCAGAAATGAATCATCCATCATCATAAAGATGTCCTCTTGTATAACCAACACTATCAAAGTAGTATCTTTCAGGATCAAGCACAAGGTTTGACCTGATCTTCACTTTAATAAAGGAGGTGAATAAAATAATCATAACAAAAATGCATCAAAGAATAACCTCATAATAAACATAAAGTGTCCTTCAAGGGACTAAAAGTGCTGCGTCTCAGATGGGACACTGGTGTCAGTACACTTGAATAAGTACACTAAGTCTCTGCATGCTTACCAAAATTAATATTTACCTTTTTCTCTCCTTTTTAATGCAATTTGAATCCACTCATTTTAAATGTTTTTGCAGCACATACAGTCGTGCTCATACGTTTACATAACCTGGGAAAAATATATTTTCTTGGGCATTCTTCAGAGAATATGAAAACCTTTCTTCCACTCATGCTTAATGGTTGTTTGAAGCTATTTATTGGCAAACAACTGTGTTTACTCTTTTTAAATGACAAAAGAAAGTACCTAAATGACCCCGATCAAAAGTTTACATACCCCAGTGACTTTGATCTGATAACATGCACAACAGTTGACACACACAGGTTTGGATGGCTAATCAAGGTTCCAATCCTCACCTGTGACCTGTTTGTTTGTAATTAATGTGTGTGTCCTGGGTATGACGTTAAACTACATCCAGGCATGAGATGGGAGGTTGTGTGTGGGGTTAGTGAGTCCCAACTAACATCTATAAAATGCACACAAAGAACCGTTTGCACCTTCTCTTGTGACTGGCGGGCGGTCAGCGCCATAAAGCTGAGCGGGTCCCTGGGTAAATGGGGCGCGGAAAACCAACAGGACAGACTAAGTACAACAGCTCAGTAAGGCGATTAGTCTAGGAGAAGGATCTCTGATATAAAACACCCCTTTCAACCCGCACCAAGCCAGCGTGGAAGGTGTAGGCTAATAACCAGCATGAAAAGTACGCCAAGAAGACAGCCCCCAGTCCCCAGCAGTTCCAGGGGAACAGTGCAGTGGCAGGGAGCAGCTAGAGATCGTTCACCATGGCAGAAACATGCTGAGGCTTTTGTCCAGCAGTGGTCTGACAACGGCTGATGATGATAAATGGGTTGTACTTGTATAGCGCTTTTCTACCTTCAAGGTACTCAAAGAGCTTTGACACTACTTCCACATTGACCCATTCACACACACATTCACACACTGACGGAGGGAGCTGCCATGCAAGGCGCCAACCAGCACCCATCAGGAGCAAGAGTGAAGTGTCTTGCTCAGGACACAAGGGACGTGACCAAGTTGGTACTAGGTGGGATTTGAACCAGGGACCCTCGGGTTTCGCACGGCCACTCTCCCACTGCGCCACGCCGTCCCTTCTTCTTCTTCCCTTGGTATTCCTTATATATGATGATGATGAATGTGTGTGTATAAAAAGTAAGTGAGTTTCTGGGCTTCTGACTAACCATTGCATCTTTCATCCAGTGCTGCACAGATGTTTCTGGATTCTGAGGCATGGGGAAGGCAAAAAGAATTGCCAAAGGATCCGTGAGAAAACGTAATTGAACTGCAAAAAACAGGAAAGGGGTATAAAAAGATATCCAAGGAATTGAGAAAGCCAATCAGCAGTGTTCAAACGGTGATTAAGAAGTGGAAAATGAGGGACTCAGGTAAACCGGCGAAGATTTCAGCCACACTTGCCAGGAAAGTGGTTCGAGATCAAAAGAAAAATCCACAAATACAGGACTCTCTGAAAAATTGTGGTGTGGCTGTTTCAACGTACACAATAAGGAGGGACTTGAAGAAAAATGGGCTGCATGGTCCAGTTGCCAGAAGAAAGCCATTTCTGTGCAAATGTCTCAAAGTATCCCGCTTACATTACGCCAAACAGCACAGAGACAAGCCTCGAAACTTCTGGAACAAAGTCAATTGGAGTGAAGAGACCAAAATTTAACTTTATAGCCACTCGACCATGCAGCCCATTTTTGTGCCTCCTTATCGTGCATCTTGAATCAGCCACACCGCATTTTTTCAGAGAGTCCTGTATTTCAGCTGAATTTATTGGGGGATTTTTCTTTGCATCTCGAACAATTTTCCTGGCATTTGTGGCTGAAATCTCTGCCGGTCTACCTGAATCCCTAATTTTCTTCTTCTCATCAGGGTCATTTTGGTACTTTCTTTTGTCGTTTTGATTTAAAAAGAGTAAACACAGTTGTTTGCCAATAAATAGTTTCACACAAGCATTAAGGATGAGTTGAAGAAAGATTCATATTCTCTGAAGAATGGCAAAGAAATCATAAATTCTCCCAGGGTGTGTAAACTTACAAGCACAACTAAGTACTGGAAAGACTAAATGTACGTACACAAGTGCACCAATTGAAACACAGCATAAAGCATTGAGTTTTATCCAATTGATTCAAAGCATTGTGATACTCTCAACATGGTAATAATAATAATAATAATAATAATACAAATAAAAATAATAATATGTCCTATAGGATCTTCAGGGTTCTGAGAGCAGCCAGCGGACACACACTTTTACTGCACATACTTTGTACTACTTTGTAATACTACCAATATATCCCCTGTTTTTACTGAGAAACGGCAGTTTGACGTGTAAAAAAGAAAAAAAAATTGATGCCACTTTCGTATCAAAAAGTACATAAAAAAACAAGCAGGTTGTTAAAGGGGTTTTATTCTAATCCTTGAGTATTCTCCAAAGAATATTTAGCAAGTTCCTTTAAATAGGATACTTAAATATCAAGTTATAAATCTGCATTCTTTCTCCTCCGAGGCGAGAAAACTCCTCCGCCGACAACGCCTTCGGTTGCAATTGGTCAGGGTCGAAGGTCAGCTCCGAGGTGTGAGGGGGGCACCTCGGTTTTCGTATAATTTGGTTTCGGACTAAACATTTTCATCAAAATGTCACACCCGGTTTTTATACGCCGTCTGGGGAACAATAAACGTAGCAAACTGGTCCGCTAATCGCTCGGTGGCGTTGTGGTGAGAGTGTACGCCCTGAGATCGGTAGGTCGTGAGTTCAAACCCCGGCCGAGTCGTACCAAAGACTTTAACAATGGGACCCGTTGCCTCCCTGCTTGGCACTCAGCATCAAGGGTTGGAATTGGTGGTTAAATCACTGAAATGATTCCGAAGGAGAAGGGTCAAATGCAGAGGGTAATTTAACCACACCTAGTGTGTGTGTGTGTGCGACTATCAGTGGTACTTTCACTTTATCAGAGTAGAGCGTCCAAACAAGGAATGTGTCATGACTCCTGGAGGCTTCCTTGCCCCCATCGACTCCCTCTGGTCCGAGGACTTCGCAGCCACACCGCAGTACCGGACGCCCTGACGAAGACGGAAGGCGTCCAGAAGGGATTCACCTCGCCGTCAGGACGTGTCGGTCCCGCAAGCTCGTCCTGGCGACGAGGCGAAGGCCTTCTGGACGGCTTCCGTCTTCGTCAGGACACGTCACTCCCGCAAGCTCCTCCCCCGGACCGAAGCACGCTGTGTTTTTTTTGCGGTCCTTTTGGAACGGATTACTATTGGAAAGCCAAGGTACTTCTGTAGTTAAATGAGCAATTATGATTGCTGAGTTCATTATCACCATAACAGGTTAAAAAAAGCAAGATCAAGAAAAGAATCAGGAGCCAATTTCTAATTCGTAATTTAGTTTTTCCCTACAGCACACTGAATCTCAGTTCTTGATATTTATTAGAATTTAGCAAAATAAAAATAAAAGGTGTTCAGGAAAATTTAAACAGTTTTAGGTTCGGCATAAAAGAAAGTGAACCAAACTGCTGCCTTAAAACGGTGAAGCTATAGTGTGCGTATAAAATGATGCTTCGCTCCACGAGCAAACGTAGAGCCGATTGTTAAATACGCCGACTGGAACTGAAGGAGTATGTTGGCCCTTGAGAGAGGAAAAGGCGAGCGTGTTTGCTACATCCTTCATTCAACGTCACTTTCGCCTTCAAACTCGGTCAAAAGTTTTCAATTTCGCGAACTCATTTCATTACATTTGATGGATTCGAGGCAAAAGTACGAGTAGCCTTTCAATCAAAACTTACACTTTATAAAAAAAAATGCGTCACATTTTACAAACCCCCAAACCAGTGAAGTTGGCAGGTTGTGTAAATCGTAAATAAATAAAAAAGACTAAAAGGATTTGCAAATCTTTTTCAACTTGTACTCAATTGAATAGACTGCAAAGACAAGATATTTAATGTTCCAACTGAGAAGCTTCATTTTTTTTCAAATAATCATTAACTTAGAACTTAATGACAGCAACACATTGCAAAAAAGTTGGCAGAGGGGCATTTTTACCATCCAAGCAACATTATCATGGACGCCCCTGCTCATTTCAGCTCATTACAACAGCGTGGCTTCATAGTGAAAGAGTGCAGGTACTAGACTGGCCTGCATGTAGTCCAGACCTGTCTCCCATTGAAAATGTGTGGGGCATTATGTAGCGTAAAATACCACAAAGGAGACCCCGGACTGTTGAACAACTTAAGCTGTACATCAAGCAAGCTTCAAAAATTGGTCTCCTCAGTTCCCAAACCTTTACTGAGTGCTGTTAAAAGGAAAGGCCATTGTCACGCCAAATTTCCCCCCCCCTACAAAAACCTTCCCCCCGGAAGACATTTGGCGTGACAGCCCCTCTAATGCCTGAAGGACCCCAATGAGGGCGCGATAATACCAAGTTATACCACTCTTAAGGGTTACAGCTGCAAAATTAGCGAAGCAAAAATGGCTTGAAAGGTTAGCATGCTGGAATGCTAATATTTTTCCTCCCCGTTATTTTTCACCAATGACAATAAGCCAATTATGATGCTTTTAAATCAGGCAGCTGTGTGGGCTGCTTTAAGGTCCTTCCACCCTCATTGGGGTCCTTCAGGCATTAGAGGGGCTGTCACGCCAATAGTCTTCCAGGGGGAAGGTTTCTGTAGGGGGGAAGAAATTTGGTGTGACAATGGCCTTTCCTTTTAACAGCACTCAGTAAAGGTTTGGGAACTGAGGAGACCAAATTTTGAAGTTTGCTTGACGTACAGCTTAAGTTGTTCAACAGTCCGGGGTCTCCTTTGTGGTATTTTATGCTTCATAATGCGCCACACATTTTTAATGGGAGACAGGTCTGGACTACATGCAGGCCAGTCTAGTACCCGCACTCTTTTACTATGAAGCCACACTGTTGTAATGAGCTGAAATAAGCAGGGGCGTCCATGATAATGTTGCTTGGATGGCAACATGTGTTGCTCCAAAACCTGTATGTACCTGTGGAGAGGCGGGGCCGACAGTCCGAAATAAGCAGGGGCGTCCATGATAATGTTGCTTGGATGTAAACATGTGTTGCTCCAAAATCTGTATGTACCTGTGGAGAGGCGGGGCTGACAGTCCGACAGGGTACGCCGGAAATGGCGTCCAGGAGGCGTGGATGGCGAGCGAGCGGCGAGGCGGGGCGCGCCAGGAGCGACGCCTCAATCGTGATCAGGTGCGTGGGGCGCCCAGCTGGGCACAATTAAATAATCCTCGCGACATCCGGAAACGTAGAAGAGAGAGGCGCAGACCAGAGACGAAGCCAGAGAGAAGCGGATGTGGAGCGAGCGCGGAAGAGGAAGAGAGTGGGAGGAAGACGCAGACGCGGCCGGCTGAAAAGCGAAAGCTGAAAGGTTTTATTGAAATAATAAAACGACGTAATGTCTATCTTTGGTGGTCCGTGGAACCCGGACGGTGAGAGTCTGTCACAGTACCTTTCAGCATTAATGGTGCCTTCACAGATGTGCAAGTTACCCATGCCTTGGGCACTAATGCACCCACATACCATCAGAGATGCTGGCTGTCGAGAGCTGCCCGACGTACTGCATAACAGTGTGGTACGCCAGCTGCATCCAAGCAGACAAACAGGCGATTCAGAGGGTCACAAAGTCTGCACAAAAAATCATCGGCTGTCCCCTGCCCTCCCTGAAGGATTTACACAACTCCAGTTGCCTCAACAGAGCAAAAAACATTACCAAGGACAGCACACACCCTGGCTTCCACCTGTTCGACTTGCTACCATAAGGCAGGCGCTACCGGTGCATCAGAGCCAGAACAAACAGGCTCGGAGACAGCTTCTTTCCCAAAGCTGTCACCATGGTGAACTCTAACTTATAATAATAATAATTCACCCCTATACAATATCATGCCCTAATACCCTACTGTGCAATACTACCCTTCGAGTGCAAT
Organism: Nerophis ophidion; assembly: GCF_033978795.1. Classification (NCBI taxonomy): domain Eukaryota; kingdom Metazoa; phylum Chordata; class Actinopteri; order Syngnathiformes; family Syngnathidae; genus Nerophis; species Nerophis ophidion. The sequence goes on along the minus strand of NC_084624.1, from coordinate 15,027,976 downwards.
ACGTCCGACACTGATTGTTATTTATTACTTCGGTACTCTTGTCTTGTTCTGTATATTGTATAGGATTGTTCATTATTTTCATTGGATAGTAGTCTGTTTATTTCAATTGTTACGTTTTTTCCTTTACCTCCCCCTATTTGTTCCCACTACCGCACCTTAAGTTGGAGTCTTTAATCTCCTTATATGCAAATATAATGACAATAAACTCCATTCTATTCTATTCTATTCTTTTGAACTTTGCACCTATAACAGTACGGATGGTTGTTTTCTTCTTTGTTCCAGAGGGCACGGCGTCCTGTTTCCAAAAAAAAATTTGAAATGTGGACTCGTCAGACCACAGAACACTTTTCCACTTTGCATCAGTCCATCTTAGATGAGCTCAGGCTCAGCGAAGCTTGCGGTGTTTCCGGGTGTTGTTGATAAATGGCTTTGGCTTGCTCTTACAGATGTAGTGACAAACTGTAGTTAGGGTTAGAAACATGTTGCAGGCATCACCATTCCAAATGAGCTAATATTTGCTAATACATTAAGTTTTCCAGTTCGAAAGTTAAATATCTTGTCTTTGCAGTCTATTCAATTGAATATAAGTTTAAATAGATTTGCAAATCACTGTATTCTGTTTTTATTTATGATTTACACAACGTGCACACTTTACAGGTTTGGGGTTTTGCACATTCTGGTTCCATCCGACCCCCACATGCACCATATGATGATGATGATGATGAACATTCCAGGATGTAAACAACTGTTAGCGGCTATGGCAGTGTCTGCTGGCATGAGCCTGGTCGATTGGTGTCATCGTAAGGACGTGGATTTTCACTTTTTAGTGCTAGTGAGCAAATGTCATGAAGTTATAAGTGGCAAAATAATACAATTCCAAAAGGTATACTGTCATGCATCATCCAGAATTTTTTCCATCTGAGTGGTGAAACCGTCCCATTCCGTATCGGTTGCCGGTCCACTTGCTGTGCTTTGTTACCTGTTGTCCACTAGGGAGCACACCAGGCACAATCCAACCTGCATCTGGGAAGTCAGTTGTCTGATAGGTCTTTTGTAGTTATCCTATTTTGGAAGTTTTTCCTGTCCTAGTTCTTCATCCTCTTTGCATCTTCGTTTTTCGTCCTTTTGTTTTCAATAGTTATGGTTCCTTACACCATTTCCTTCAGTGTTGACATGTTTTGACTTTTAATTGAAGGTACAGTACAGGCCAAAAGTTTGGACACGCCTTCCAATTTTCTTTATTTCCATGACCATTTACATTGTAGATTGCCACTGACGGCATCACAACTATGACACCTGTGAAGCGAAAACCATTCCAGGTGACTACTTCTTGAAACTCGTCGAGAGAATGCCAAGAGTGTGCAAAGAGCAAAGGGTGGCTATTTGGAAGAAACTAGAATATAAAACATGTTTTCAGTTATTTCACCTTTTTTTGTGAAGTACATAACTCAACATGTGTTCATTCAAAGTTGTGATGCACATACTTGCCAACCTTGAGACCTCCGATTTCGGGAGGTGGGGGGTGCGGGGCGTGGTTGGGGACGGGGGGCGTGGTTAAGAGGGGAGGAGTATATTTACAGCTAGAATTCATCAAGTCAAGTATTTCGTGTATATATATATATATATATATATATATATATATATATATATATATATATATATATACATATATATATATATACATATATATATATATATCCTGAAAATATGCAAACAAAACTGTGTTTAGATAATTGATACTTCCAAGGAATATACCATAACTTGACGTCTGAGAACTTCAAAATGTAATGAATAAAATACTAAAGTTTTTGATAAACAGGCAATTATTCTAATAATTAAATATGGTCATTTTAAATAAATCATTATGATCATTAGAAAATTAATTACTTCACATATGTTTATTTTAATGTATAATTCGATGGCTGGATGTTATAAGGAGTCAGAAAAAAACTAGTAAAAATACAATTCATTTTGATGTTTTTAGCAAAATATAGTAAAAATTTAATCATTTATTTTTTATTTTTCTTTTTTATTTATAAATATATTTATTTTTAGGTAAGATAAACATAATAATCCAATTTATCTCTAGTCTGGATGATCTAGTTCTTGTCACCCTGTTGTCCTCCCGTCTCTTCCCCAAAGATGGCTCCATGAGCTGGGTTGTCCTCACTCAGGTCCGCATGGAGCTGGAGGGGGCGTGGCCTCCAGCTCTGGCTGAAAACCGGGAGATTCTCGGGAGAATATTTGTCCCGGGAAGTTTTCGGGAGAGGCGCTGAATTTTGGGAGTCTCCCGGAAAATTTGGGAGGGTTGGCAAGTATGGATGCCTTCAGTGACAATCTACAATGTAAATTCTAGACCTGTTTAGACCAGTTGATCTGCCGTTTCTTTTCTTTTGTACTCTGCCCCCCTTTCCCTTGTGGAACGGGGGGCACAGGTCTGGTGCTGGCTGTCCAGAGTCGGGACCCGGGCTAGACCGCTCGCCTGTGCATCGGTTGGGGACATCTCTGTGTTGCTGACCCGTTTCCGCTCAGGATGGTGTCCTCATGGCCCCACTATGGACTGGACTCTCACTATTATGTTAGATCCACAATGGACTGGACTTTCACAATATTATGCTAGACCCAATCGACGTCCATTGCATCCGGTCTCCCCTAGAGGGTGGGGGTCACCCACATCTCATTGACATCCCACTGGGTTGTGAGTTTTTCCTTGCCCTGATATGGGATCTGAACCGAGGATGTCGTTATGGTTTGTGCAGCCCTTTGAGACACTTGTGATTTAGGGCAATATACAGTAAATACACTTTGATTTTTGATGCCTTCAGTGACAATCTGCAATAGTCGTGAAAATAAAGAAAAAACTTTGAAATGAGGAGAAGGTGCGTCCAAATTTTTGGCCTGTGCTGTAGGTCAAATATTGTACCTAAATTAAATCAAACTGAATTATACTGTAAGGAGAACACATTGAGTACATGCAAAATGCAACACTACAAAGACGAAACACATGAATTAAATAAAAATAAATAAATAACTGTGCTCGTCTTGCACACTGGAAGGGGTCTTTGCAAGTGAGAAAAAGACAGGAAGTTTCAATAATAACTACGCTGCTTAACTAGTTAGTGGTCAAAACAAAAATTTTCATCCGACATGACGGTTGTGATGTTTAAGCGTCTTGGACCGAGCGAACAACCAATATTGATTTATACACTTTCTTAACATTTTACCTTGTGTCATTTTACTTCACTTTCTTTAAAAAGAAAGAACAACCTGACACAAGCTTGGGAGACATCATGAAAGTAAAATGTGAAAGAAAAAGAACAAAGGGACATTGCCGTCGTACACAACTATGTATTTTTCCTCTGCTGTACACCGTAGTAAAAAAATTGTGGGGAGTGTACCCTGACCACAAAACCCTGTGACGGGATACGTTGTAACAAGAAACGTTACATGAGACGCTGTTACACGTAACGGCGGCAGTTGAGAGGATGTGGCAGGAAATCTCGTAATGGGAAAAAAAACTCTCGCAGGAAACGTTGTAGCGTTAAAACTTAAATACATGAAATGTCGTAAACAAAAGAATGTAACGGGAAACATCGTAACATGTTGAAATGGCGTAACAGGAAACGTCGTAACGTGAAATGCTGTATTATGAAACAGTAATGTAAAACACCTTAATATTAAACAATGTTACTGCAACAGTAAACAACGTAACAAGAACCGTCATAACAGAAAACGTTGTTATGTTGTAGCGTTAAAACTGAAATACATGAAATGTCGTAAACAAAAGGATGTAACGGGGAACATCGTAACATGACATGCCGTATGTTGAAATGGCGTAACAGGAAACGCCGTAATGTGAAATGCCGTATTATGAAACAGTAACATAAAACACCTTTATATGAAACAATGTTACTGTAACAGGAAATGACGTAACAAGAACCGTCATAACAGAAAATGTTGTTATGTTGTAGCGTTAAAACTGAAATACATGAAATGTCGTAAACAAAAAGATGTAACGGGGAACATCGTAATATGACATGCCGTATGTTGAAATGGCGTAACAGGAAACGTCGTAACGGGATTTGCTGTATTATGAAACAGTAATGTAAAACACCTTAATATTAAACAATGTTACTGTAACAGGAAACGACATAACAAGAACCGCCATAACAGAAAATGTTGTTATGTTGTAGCGTTAAAACTTAAATACATGAAATGTCGTAAAAATGTTGTAGCGGGAAACATCGTAACATGACATGCCGTATGTTGAAATGGCGTAACAGGAAACGTAACGGGAAATGCTGTATTATGAAACAGTAATGTAAAACACCTTAATATGAAACAATGTTACTGTAATAGGAAACGACGTAACAAGAACCGTTATGTTGACGTGATAACACAAAATATAATAACAAGAAAGCAAGAAATGTCCGAACAGGAAACGTTAGGCATACTTGCCAACCCTCCCGATTTTCCCACGAGACTCACGAAATTCAGTGCCCCTCCCGAAAATCACCCGAGGCAACCATTCTCCCGATTTTCACACGGATAATAATATCGGGGGCTTTTCTCAATGGCACTGCCTTTAGCGTCCTCTACAACCTGTCGTTACGTCCTTTTTATCCTCCATACAAACAGCGTGCCGGCCAAGTCAAAATTATATATGCGGCTTTAACACACACATAAGTGAATGCAACGCAGACTTGGTCATCAGCCATACAGGTCACACTGAGGGTGGCCGTATAAACAACTTTAACACTGTTACAAATATGCGCCACACTGTGAACCCATACCAAATTTTTCGGGAGAACATCCGCACCATAACGCAACATAAACACAACAGAACAAATACCCAGAAACCCTTGCAACACTAACTCTTCCGGGACGCTACAATATACAACCCCCACTACCACCAAACCCCGCCCCCTTCTCCCCAATTCGGAAGTCTCAAGGTTGACAAGTATAACGTTAGGACGTCACAACGGGAAACAGTGTAATATGAAATGTCGTAATAGGAAATGCCCTGACCGAAAATGTCATAATGGAAAATGCCGTAACATGAAACACCGCAATATGAAATTAAATACTGTAACATTAAATTAAGTATGGTAACATGAAACGACGTAACAGACAACCTTGCAACAGGTAACGTCGTCACATGTAACACGGAATGTCCTAACAAGGAACATCCCATTACGTTAAACGCTGTGACAGGAAACGTCATAACAGGAAAAAGTGGAATATAAAATGTCGTAACAGGAAATTCCCTAATGGAAAATGTCCTAATGCAAAACGCCGTAACATGAAACACCGCAATATGAAATGACACACTGTAACACTAAATGAAGTATGATAACATAAAACGACTTAACGTGCAACCTTGCAACAGGTAACGTCGTCATATGAAACACGGAATGTCGAACGAGGAACGTCCCATTACGTTAAACGCTGTGACACGAAACGTCATAACAGGAAAAGGGTAATATAAAATGTCATAACAGGAAATGCCCCAACGGAAAATGTCATAACGGAAAAAACGCAGTAACATGAAACACCGCAATATGAAACGACATACTGTAACATTAAATGAAGTAAGATAACATAAAACGACGTAACGGACAACCTTGCAACAGGTAACGTCGTCATATGAAACACGGAATGTCGTAACGAAGAACGTCCCATTACGTTAAACGCTGTGACAGGAAACGTCATAACAGGAAACAGTGTAACATGAAATGTCGTTACAGGAAATGCTCCAACGGAAAATGTCATAATGCAAAACGCCGTAACATGAAACAGGTTAATAAGAAATTTCGTAACAGGAAATGTCCTAACGGAAAATTTCATAACGGAAAAAACGCCGTAACATGAAACACCGCAATATGAAATGACATACTGCAACATTAAATGAAGTATGGTAACATGAAACGACGTAAAAGACGACCCTGTAACAGGTAACGTTGTTATATGAAACATGAAATGTCGTAACAAGGAACATTCTATTACGTTAAACGCTGTGACAGGAAACGTCATAATAGGAAACATTGTAACACGGAATGTCGTATCAGGAAATTCCCAAACGGAAAATGTCATAACGGAAAAAACGCCGTAACATGAAACACCGCAATATGAAACGACATACTGTAACGTTAAATGAGGTATGGTAACATGAAAAAAACGTAACAGACGACCATGTAACAGGTATCGTCTTTATATGAAACACGAAATGTCGTAACGAGAAACGTCCCATTACGTTAAATGCTGTGACAGGAAACGTCATAACAGGAAACGTTGTTACATGAAATATCGTAACAGGAAAGGGTTGGAATCACTATAGTACGAGTAAAACAATCCCCCCAGAATACGTTTTGCTTTTAACGTTTTTATCGTCGGTGCAGCAGGAAATACATTTCTGCGTAACAAACAGGCAGAAGAGTGAAGCGTCTGGTTTGGTGGACCGGGTGTGGTCGTTTTTCCTGTGTTTATGCACAGTCGCTGAGGGTTTGTGCGGGTAAAAGAGATGCAGTATAAACGTGTAAACAATGGCAACAGGAAGTGTAGCATAGCGCTAACAAACATGGCAATGGCTCGCGTTGGCGTGCAAGCTGGATGTGTTTCATCAGAGATAGGATCGCCGCTCTGATTTTGGAACCCTATTGAGTCACATGGCTTTTCCTTCCATCCGCCCAATCGTGTCCCTTCAGGCTACTCACGAAACATCGTCCCTCTCAGCCTTCTCTTGTCCTCAACAACTTCTCATCCTCCGATGGCAGCACTTTGACAGCATGCTGGCGCTTTAAGACTCCTCCTCCCCTGTGGCGACAGCCAATCGCATGGCTACAGGCATGTGATCCGTCAGGCCCGCCAACTGTGTGATGAAGCTCACCTCCTCAACTTCCTGCAGACAGAAACATTTTATAAAAGCTTTGGATTAATTGAAACTTTTATTAGTAGATTGCACAGTACAGTACATATTCCGTACAATTGACCACTAAATGGTAACACCCTTATAAGTTTTTCAACTTGTTTAAGTCGGGGTCCACTTTAATCAATTCACGGTACAAATATATACTATCAGCATAATACAGTCATCACACAACTTAATCATCAGAGTATAAACATTAAATTATTTACATTATTTATAATCCGAGGGGTTAGGTTTGGTTGAAATCAGCACTTCAGTCATCAACAATTGCATGGTCAGAGAAATGGACATTGAAACAGTGTACCTCCGACTTGGTAGGATATTTACAGCGAGCAGTGAACATAGTGAGTTCCGAAAGCATAAGAACAAATATATACATTTGATTATTTACAAACCCCGTTTCCATATGAGTTGGGAAATGGTGTTAGATATAAATTTAAACGGAATACAAGGATTTGCAAATCCTTTTCAACCCATATTCAGTTGGATATGCTACAAAGACATCATATTTGATGTTCAAATTCATTAACTTAGAATTTCATGGCTGCAACACATGCCAAAGTAGTTGGGAAAGGGCATGTTCACCACTGTGTTACATCACCTTTTCTTTTAACAACACTCAATAAATGTTTGGGAACTGAGGAAACTAATTGTTGAAGCTTTGAAATGGAATTCTTTCCCATTCTTCTTTTATGTAGAGCTTCAGTCGTTCAACAGTCCGAGGTCTCCGCTGTCGTATTTTACGCTTCATAATGCGCCACACATTTTCGATGGGAGAAAGGTCTGGACTGCAGGCGGGCCAGGAAAGTACCCGCACTATTTTTTTATGAAGCCACGCTGTTGTACCACTTGTCTTGCTGAAATAAGCAGGGGCGTCCATGATAACGTTGCTTGGATGACAACATTTGTTGCTCCAAAACCTGTATGGACCTTTCAGCATTAATGGTGCCTTCACAGCTGTGTAAGTTACCCATGCCTTGGGCACTAATGCACCCCCATACCATCACAGATGCTGGCTTTTGAACTTTGCGCCTACAATAATCAGAATGGTTATTTTCCTCTTTGTTCTGGAGGACACCACGTCCTTTGTTTCCAAATATAATTTGAAATGTGGACTCGTCAGACCACAAAACACCTTTCCACTTTGCATCAGTCCATCTTAGTTGAGCTCGGGCCCAACCAAGCCGGCGGCGTTTCAGGGTATTGTTGATAAATGGGTTTGGCTTTGCATAGTAGGTTTTAACTTGCACTTACAGATGTAGCGACCAACTGTAGTTACTGACAATGATTTTATGAAGTGTTCCTGAGCCCATGTGGTGAAATCTTTCACACACTGATGTCGGTTTTTGATGCAGTACCGCCTGAATGATCAAAAGAATGTAATATCATCGCTTATGTGCAGTGATTTCTCCAGATTCGCTGAACTTTTTGATGATTTTACGGACCGTAGATGGTAAAATCCCTAAATTCCTTGCAATAGCTCATTGAGAAATGTTGTTCTAAAATTGTTCGACAATTTGCTTACAAATTGGTGACCCTCATCCCATCCTTGTTTGTGACTTACTTATAGCATTTCATGGAAGCTGATTTTATACCCAATCATGGCACCCAACTGTTCCCATTTAGCCTGCACACCTGTGGGATGTTCCATATAAGTGTTTGATGAGCATTCCTCAACTTTATCAGTATTTATTTCCACCTTTCCCAACTGGCATCAAATTCTAAAGTTAACGATTATTTGCAAAAAAAAATGTTTATTAGTTTGAACATCAAATATGTTGTCTTTGTAGCATATTCAACTGAATATGGGTTGAAAAGGATTTTCAAATCATTGTATTCTGTTTATATTTACATCTAACACTATTTCCCAACTCATATGGAAACGGGGTTTGTACATTTGAATATTTACAATCCGGGGAGATGGTATGTGGAGGAGGGAGGGTGTTAGTTTAGGGTTGAAGTTGCCTGGAAGTGTTCTTTTAGTGCACTTTTGAAAGAGGATAGAGATGCACTTTCTTCAACACCTGTTGGAAGTGCATTCCACATTGATGTGGCATTGAAGGAGAATGAGTTAAGACCTTTGTTAGATCGGAATCTGGGTTTAACGTGGTTTGTGGAGCTCCCCCTGGTGTTGTGAATACGGCGGTCATTTACGTTCTGGAAGTAGTTTGACATGTACTTCGGTATCAGGGAGGTGTAGCGGATTTTATAAACTAGGCTCAGTGCAAGTTGTTTTACTCTGTCCTCCACCCTGAGCCAGCCAGCTTTAGAGAAGAGGGTAGGAGTGAGGTGGGATCTGGGGTGGAGGTCTAAAAGTAACCTGACAAGCTTGTTCTGGGATGTTTGGAGTCTAGATTTGAGGGTTTTGGAGGTGCTGGGGTACCAGGAGGTGCAAGCGTGATCGAAAAAGGGTTGAATGAAAGTTCCTGCTAGATAAAATGTTCAAGGTGCTTTTGTTGACCAGAAAGGAGGTTCTGTAGAGAAATCTCGGTCGTTGGTTGACTTTTTTGATTACCTTGGTTGCCCTTTTACCACAGGAAAGATTAGCCTCTAGAATGGAACCTAGGTAGGTGATCTCATCTTTCCTGGTGATAACAATGTCACCTACTTTAATAGTGAAGTCACTGACTTTCTTTAAGGTTGATTTGGGACCCAAATAGGATGGATTCCGTTTTACCTAAGTGTATGGATAGCTTGGAGCTTCACGGTGGCAGAGGGGTTAGTGCGTCTGCCTCACAAGACGAAGGTCCTGCAGTCCTGGGTTCAAATCCAGGCTCGGGATCTTTCTGTGTGGAGTTTGCATGTTCTCCCCGTGAATGCGTGGGGTTCCCTCCGGGTACTCCGGCTTCCTCCCACTTCCAAAGACATGTACCTGGGGATAAGTTGATTGGCAACACTAAATTGGCCCTAGTGTGTGAATGTGAGTGTGAATGTTGTCTGTCTATCTGTGTTGGCACTGCGATGAGGTGGCGACTTGTCCAGGGTGTACCCCGCCTTCCGCCCGATTGTAGCTGAGGTAGGCGCCAGCGCCCCCCGCGACCCCAAAAAAGGGAATAAGCGGTAGAAAATGGATGGATGGATGGATAGCTTGTTGTCAGCGAGCCAGGTGCAAATATTAAGGAGTTCAGCACTGAGGATTTGTTCCACCTGTGACTTGTCCTTGCCGAATATAAGCAGGGCCGAGTCATCCGCAAACAGGAACAATTCACAGTCGCATGCTGATGACATGTCGTTTACGTATATTAGGAACAGTAAAGGCCCTAATATACTGCCTTGGGGGACCCCACAGATCACTGAGAGGGGGGGGACACGGTGCCGTTCACCTCTACCACCTGTTTCCTACCCTCCAAGTGAGATTGCATCCAGCTCGTTAAGGTTTTATCAAATGTGATTGCTCTGAGCTTATCCAACAGTATAGCCTGGTTAACGGTGTCAAAGGCCTTCTGAAGGTCGAGCCTGTGTCAGTGGAGTGGTTAATTCTGAAGCCGGATTGGAATTTCTACAGGAGTTTTTTAGTAGCAAGGTAACTATCGACCTGTTCATAAACTATTTTTTCGAAATAGAACTGAGAATAGAATCAGGTCGGTAGTTACTAGCAGGGGTGTCAAACTCATTTGAGCTCATTGAAGTAAATCGGTGCACACACGGGCCGGACTATTATGGTAAATGGTGAATGGGTTCTACTTGTATAGGGCTTTTCTATCTTCTAGGCGCTTTGACACTATTACCACACTCACCCATTTCATTCACACACTGATGGCGGGAGCTGCCATGCAAGGCCCTAACCACGACCCATCGGGAGCAAGAGTGAGGTGTCTTACACAAGGACACAACAGACGTGACGAGGTTGGTAGAAGGCGGGGATCGAACCAGGAACCCTCGGGTTGCTGGCACAGGCCACTCTCCCAGATGCGCCACGCCGAGTATTTCCTGAATCTCCGGCTCTTAGCTTTGTACGGACCATACTTGCCAACCCTTTACCACGAATTGATTAATGTGGACCCCGACTTAAACAAGTTGAAAAACTTATTCGGGTGTTACCATTTAGTGGTGTATGGAATACGTACTGTACTGTGCAATCTACTAATAAAAGTATCAATCAATCAAAAAAAAACCTCCCGAATTTTCCGGGAGACTCCAGAATTTCAGTGCCTCTCCCGAAAATCTCCCGGGACAACCATTGATTGATTGATTGAAACTTTTATTAGTAGATTGCACAGTACAGTACATATTCTGTACAATTGACCATTAAATGGTAACACCCGAATAAGTTTACACTGAAACACAACATCCGGATTCCCATCATGCATTGCTTCAAAACTACGACAAGTAGTAATGTCCAAAAAAAGATAGTGACAGTGAATAGAACGAGGATGGACAATTCAACCCTAAACTCACTCTTTTTCTGCAAATTAAATGTCACAGATGCTGCCCATACCTATGCCCATACCTTCAAAGGCTGTGCTATTGGCTGCAAAGCATTGCACTTTCAAATACAACAATGAGTAGAGAGGAGTGTTATGTGTGTGTATATGTGTAAATACATGAACACTGAAATTCAAGTATTTCTTGTATATATATATATATATATATATATATATATATATATATATATATATATATATGTATATCATCTCCCGGATTCAGAGGTCTCAAGGTTGGCAAGTATGGTACGGACTCATCGATCGTTCACAAAGTGAGTTAGGAAGTGACGCCAGAATGAACGCGCTAGAGCCAGCTTCATAATAAAGCGGTTTCGTAGCTCTAACCACTGGAAAGATGGTAGGCAAGTCATCCAAACATCCCCGTGTTCTGCTTCTTCTACAAACCCCATTTCCTTATGAGTTGGGAAATTGTGTTAGATGTAAATATAAATGGAATTCAATGATTTGCAAATCATTTTCAACCCATATTCAGTTGAATATGCTACAAAGACAACATATTTGATTTTCAAACTGATAAACATTTTTTTTTGCAAATAATCATTAACTTTAGAATTTGATGCCAGCAACCCGTGACAAAGAAGTTGGAAATAAATACTGATAAAGTTGAGGAATGCTTATCAAACACTTATTTGGAACATCCCACAGGTGTGCAGGCTAATTAGGAACAAGTGGGTGCTATGATTAGGTATAAAAACAGCTTTCCAAAAAATGCTCAGTCTTTCACAAGAAAGGATGGGGTGAGGTACACCCCTTTGTCAATAACTGCGTGAGCAAATAGTCAAACAGTTTAAGAACAACGTTTCTCAAAGGGCAATTGCAAGAAATTTAGGGATTTCAACATCTATAGTCCATAATATCATCAAAAGGTTCAGAGAATCTGGAGAAATCACTCCACGTAAGTGGCATGGCCGGAAACCAACAAAGAATGACCGTGACCAATCGATCCCTCAGACGGCACTGTATCAAAAAAACTACATTAATCTCTAAAGGATATCACCACATGGGCTCAGGAACAGTTCAGAAAACCACTGTCAACAAATACAATTCATTGCTACATCTGTAAGTGCAAGTTAAAGCTCTACTATGCAACGCGAAAGCCATTTATCAACAACATCCAGAAACGCCGCCGGCTTTTCTCTGCCCGAGATCATCTAAGATGGACTGATGCAATGTGGAAAAGTGTTTTGTGTTCTGACGAGTCAACATTTCAAATTGTTTTTGGAAAGATTCGATATCGTGTCATCCGGACCAAAGGGTAAGCGAACCATCCAGACTGTTATCGACGCAAAGTTCAAAAGCCAGCATCTGTGATGGTATGGGGGTGCATTAGTGCCCAAGGCATGGGTAACTTACTCATCTGGGAAGGCGCCATTAATGCTGAAATGTACATACAGGTTTTGGAACAATTTCCCAACTGATATGGAAGCGGGGTTTGTAGATGTCATCAGTGTTTGAACCTGACATTATCATGTAAAAATCTGCTTCCGCATCTGTTTCTGACACACGTGTTTTGGGCTGGCTGCTCTGGAACCAATCCCACCCACTCCGGTTTGTTCCTCGTCTGAGCTGCTGTGACGTAGATTACCGTATCAACTCGTATATTACCCAAAGGCGCAGATTTCGACCATTGAATTACTTTTTATAGTTCAAGACTTACGATCATTTATAAACAGCACTGCACGTCATAATGGCGGCGTCAGGTTTGATGGCTGAAGGTCTAAAAAAATGATGCAGAACATCCGGTGGGCCGGATTGAAACTTATAACGGGCCGCATTTTGCCCAGTTCTGGACTAGCCGGATGGGATGATGCAATACATAAGTGCTCCAGATTCTGCAACAATTTGGCATTAAGTGACTGAGAGCAGCGTGAGATGAGATGATTTGGGTTTTCAAATCCCAAAACAAAGGTTTTTTTCAAATTGCTTTCATTTGACCTCCATTTGCAGTACATTGCATACCAGTTTCCAGTCCTGCTGCAGACCCTCATCGCTGTACATGATGTAATCAATCCGCCGTCCGTTTCCTTTCAGTGGAATCTTCCGTCCTTTCTGGTTGCTGGGGTGACACTGGTTCTTACTGGGAGGAAACACCAGGTACTCCTTCCTGCCCTCCTCATTCTCCATCACTCTGGCGAGACAGACATCACAGGTGTGGGTGGTACTTTAACCGACTGTGAGGATCACAGCCCAAACAAAAAGAGTTTCATAGGTCGTACTTAAACCGACTGTGAGGATCACAGCCCAAAAAACAAAGAGTTTCATACCAAAAGTGATAATGTATTGCAGACGCATGTAATCTAAGTCAATGGACTCCTGCAAACATGACACACATGTTCTGGTCCTGTCCTTGTCTGAAAGCCTTCTGGATTCATATTTTTAAACATCTCGCAGATGCACCAAATTTTAAGTTGATGCCTTGTGCAGAATTGCCGATTTTTGGAATTCCACCAAACAATCAAAAAATTAAAGGCCTACTGAAATGAGATTTTCTTATTTAAACGGGGATAGCAGGTCCATTCTATGTGTCATACTTGATCATTTCGCGATATTCCCATATTTTTGCTGAAAGGATTTAGTAGAGAACATCGACGATAAAGTTCCCAACTTTTGGTCGCTAATAAAAAAGCCTTGCCTGTACCGGAAATAGCAGACGGGTCTTAGGGCTCCTCACATCCTCACATTGTTTATAATCATAGCTGCCAGCAGCAAGAGCTATTCGGACCGAGAAAGCGACGATTTCCCCATTAATTTGAGCGAGGATGAACGATTCGTGGATGAGGAAAGTTAGAGTGAAGCACTAGAAAAAAAGAAGAAAAAAAAGGCGACGAAAGTGGGAGCGATTCAGATGTTATTAGACACATTTACTAGGATAATTTTGGAAAATCCCATATGTGCTTATTGTGTTAATAGTGTTTTAGTGAGATTATAAAGTCATACCTGAAAGTCGGGCGGCTGCGGTGACCGCCAGTGTCTCTGAGAGAAGCCAATGGAGGAGCCAAGATCGCAGCTGCTGCAGGACGACGCTAAGTCTCCGGTAAGGGCCGACTTAATATCACAATTTTCTCATCCAAAAACTTGCTGGTTGACATGTGGTAGGGAAACATGTTTGCTAAAGCTTCACAACAAACAAATAAGAAAAACCGTCTGTGTTTTGGTAGCTAAAGGCAGCTACAATCCACCACTTTCCACCAACAGCATTCTTCTTTATAGTCTCCATTATTAAGTGAACAAATTGCAAAAGATTCAGCAACACAGATGTCCAAAATATTGTGTAATTATGCAATGAAAAGAGACGACTGCGTGGTCGGTAGTAGTGGGTTTCAGTAGGCCTTTAAGCATACTTTTAGGGACAGTATCACCTTTGCATCATTACTAGCTCATAGAAGGATTTTATTGGAGTGGAAATCACAGTTTTCCCCCAAAGCCTCCCTATGGCTTAAGGACCTCATATTTTTCTTAGATCTATCCATCCATTCATTTTCTACCACTTGCCCCTATTGGGGTCGCGGGGGGTGCTGGAGCCTATCTCAGCTGCATTCGGGCGGAAGGCGGCATACACCCTGGACAAGTCGCCACCTCATCACAGGGCCAACACAGATAGACGGACAACATTTACACACTAGGGCCAATTTAGTGTTGCCAATCAACCTATCCCCAGGTGCATGTCTTTGGAAGTGGGAGGAAGCCGGAGTACCCGGAGGGAACCCACGCAGTCACGGGGAGAACATGCTGACTCCACACAGAAAGATCCGGAGCCCGGGATTGAACTCAGGACTACTCAGGACCTTCGTATTGTGAGGCAGATGCACTAACCCCTTAATATTATCTGAGGGGTACACCAAAACAATTTGACTTGACCTGGGGCTCGGCTCTATGATTAGTTACATAGGTAAATTAAAGACACTATAGGACGGGGGTCAGCAACTCGCGGCTCTAGAGCCGCATGCAGCTCTTTAGCGCCGCCCTAGTGGCTCTCTGGAGCTTTAAAGGCCTACTGAAACCCACTACTACCGACCACACAGTCTGATAGTTTATATATCAATGATGGAATATTAACATTGCAACACATGCCAATACGGCCTTTTTAGTTTACTAAATTGCAATTTAAATTTTCCCGCGGAGTTTCTTGTTGAAAACGTCACGGACTGTCAGGAAATATTAGCACAGCACTATTTGCGGCTAAAAGCCGTCTCTTTTCATCGCGCAATTCAACAGTATTCTGGACATCTGTGTTGCTGAATCTTTTGCAATTTGTTCAATTAATAATGGAGAAGTCAAAGTAGAAAAATGGAGGTGGGAAGCTTTAGCCTTTAGCCACACAAACAAACGGTGATTCCTTGTTTAAAATTCCCGGAGGTGAAGCTTTACTATGGATCAGAGCGGTCAAGCGAACATGGTTCCTTGTCAACAGGCAGTTTTCGGTGAAAAAATTGTGTTTAAACGTCGCCTCTTACCGGAGATCTGTGGAGTTTGCGCCGTCCTTGTATCTGTTGGTTTCCTGTCTTTCTCCCTGAGTGCTGTGTTCCCCCTCAGCTGCGGCTGATTGGCACCTGGCCACACCTGGACTGTCAATCAGTCTGCTCCTATTTAATTCAGTCCGCTCCTATATAATCCAGTCACTGCTGGATTATTGTATTGCATGTCGCTCTTGTCGTTGCTACGTGTCGTATCATATCTTGTGTATGCAGCGTTGCGGTGAGCTATATTCGATAGTGGTTTGTAGCTTTTGTTGCCTGCTTCCAAGTTTGTTTTCTTATCACAAGTACGACTTCTGTTTTCCTGCTAAATATCTGTTAGCTTCCACGCTAGGCCTTTTTGTTTGTTATCCGCCCATGTGCGCGCTTTTTGTTTGAACCCTTTGTTTGTTTTTGTCTTAGTGTTTAATTAAATCATGTTTTTCTGCAAAATGCCTCCCTCCATCTCTGCATATTGGGGTTCGTCACCAACTAACTGTGACAGTGGGGCTTTAAAAATGTACACGCTTATGCTACTTTACATTGAATATGTCATATACATGCTATTTATTAGGGGTGATTTTACATGGGGATTTCAAGAAACTTGACTGGACAAATTGAAATGTGTTGGAGCCACTATGGATTGAACTTCCACAGTATCATGTTAGACCCGCTCGACATCCATTGCTTTCGGTCCCCTAGAGGGGGGGGGTTGCCCACATCTGAGGTCCTCTCCAAGGTTTCTCATAGTCAGCATTGTCACTGGCGTCCCACTGGATGTGAATTCTCCCTGCTCACTGGGTGTGAGTTTTCCTTGCCCTTTTGTGGGTTCTTCCGAGGATGTTGTAGTCATAATGATTTGTGCAGTCCTTTGAAACATTTGTGATTTGGGGCTATATAAATAAACATTGATTGATTGGTTGAATACATACTTGCAAATGATACTCAGAAGTGTAAGAAAACATAGTATAACAACCGGACAGCACCGTTTTATTATTAGCTCACTGCTAAAGGCTTACTGAAACCCACTACTACCGACCACGCAGTCTGATAGTTTATATATCAATGATGAAATATTAACATTGCAACACATGCCAATACGGCCGGATTAGTTTACTAAATTTTAATTTTACATTTCCAGCGGAGTGTTATGTTTAAAACGTCGCGGAATGATGACGCTTATGTTGACGCGTGCTCGTGACGTTATTGGTTGGAGCGGGCATTTTATCCCAGTACCACTCACGGCTAAAAGTCATCTGATTTAATCGCATAATTACACAGTATTCTGGACGTCTGTGTTGCTGAATCTTTTGCAATTTGTTCAATTAATAATGGAGACGTCTAAGAAGAAAGCTGTTGGTGGAAAGCGGTGTATTGCGACACAAACACAGCCGGTGTTTCTTTGTTTACATCCCTAAAGATGACAGTGAAGCTTTAATATGGAACAGAGCGGTCAAGCCAACATGTTTCTCTACCACATGTCAACCGGCAGGTTTCGGTGAGAAAATTCTGGTAATGAGTCGGCTCTTACCGGAGACATGAGCGCAGCTTGCGTCCTCCTTCAGCTGTCAGAGGCAGCTGCGACTTTCTTAGCTCCTCCATGGCTTTATCAGAGACACTGGCGGTCACCACACCCCTCCGACTTTCAGGTATGACTTTATAATCTCCCTAAAACACTAGTAACACAATAATCAGATAAGGGATTTTCTAGAATTATCCTAGTAAAGGTGTCTAATAACATCTGAATCGCTCCCACTCCTCTCGTCTTTTTTTTTTCTTCTAGTCCTTCACTCTTACTATCCTCAACCATGAATCTTTCATTCTCACTCAAATTATTGGGGAAATCGTCGCTTTCTCGGTCCGAATCTCTCTTGCTGCTGGTGGCCATGATTGTAAACAATGTGAGGAGCTCCACAACCCGTGACGTCACGCGCACATCGTCTGCTACTTCCGGTACAGGCAAGGCTTTCTTATTAGCGACCAAAAGTTGCAAACTTTATCGTCGATGTTCTCTACTAAATCCTTTCAGCAAAAATATGGCAATATCGCAAAATGATCAAGTATGACACACACAATGGACCTGCTATCCCCGTTTAAATAAGAAAATATAATTTCAGTAGGCCTTTAAATGTGAAATAAAAATACTATTTTTGTTATTAAAAACAAATTCATTACTCCTTCATTACTCCCTCAAAAACACACACAAGTGCCAAGATGTGGTACTTGTGTACCAAATCGATTACCAAGTACTGGGAATTGGTAAAAATGTGAACGATACCCATCCCCATTCATACATTATAAACAAATATGTAACACATACTGGGCTTAATACCTAACTAGTACCTAGAGTCTGTATATCCTGGCCATCATTAGAATAAGAATCATGACTCCGACTGTCAGTCAATTAAATGTCTTCCAAAGGAAGAAAATAAATACTTACTTTTGTAAATTTTCCGGTGAACTGACGTCATCGTCATAAAGGCCACTGGGGTCCAGCAGTGTACCTGTGGAGTAGCAGAACAGAAATACGTTGTTACTTCACTGCTTTGCACCCTGCAAACAGTCATTAGGAGACAATATACAAGCAGTCCTGCAGTGTGTTTACTTTTGCAAATCTGCACTGCCAAACAACACCTAAATGTCCTCCAATAAACACATAAGGTTGGTCTTTTCTTGTGAATGTTTATATCCACCTTGGAAAGCAAACCACCAAGTTTAATAAAATAGTGGTATTTCAGTTTGAGAACATAATAAGATAAGGCCCCTTAGTTTGATATTCGCAGGTGGATTGGATCCCCTCTCGTAGGAAAAGAGGCTCTAATTGGGACTTTGGAATGCAAAAGAGATAGCGCTATCCTTGAGAAGAGACTACCTGTCTAGCGCAAAGCCAACATTTGAATTATGACTTTAAGCAGTTGTTTTCCAGTCACTAGACGAGAACATCTCCTTACATGATGAGTTTGTGCTGTCCTGACTTAGAACACACTCAGACAGAGAAAGAAGGAATATATAACTGATGGTTTGGCTTCTCCAGGAGAGGAGTCCTTAATATTTGACCTGACATCCTCCCAGGTACTGCAGTCCTGTGTAATGACGCTCGCTTGTATTAAAGCAACTTTTGGTTCAGTACAGCGTCTCCCACGTCTCAGCTGCAGTGCCGTGTTGCCCTTCTGCCCGGGAGAGGGCGACAAGACCAGAAATACACTTCACTTGTATTTTAGTCAAGTCATATAACGGCTACAAGGAGCTCGCAGATACGAAACAGCTCAGCACACAATTGCAGACAGGCTTAATGTACGTAATATTTGTCCTTAATTGAGCAATATTGCTGTTTACGACCTACTGCGTAATAATAAATAGGTTTGTTTTTTTCAAACCTACCATTGTCCTCTGTTTGAGTAATTTTTCACCTGATTAAACCTTTTCTAACATTCCACACTACAAAATAATAAAATTATGAGTGATTTCTGCTTGTATTGTATTAGAGTAATACCGGTATCGCCCAATACTCAAGACTCTAATATCGGTATCGAATTATGAGTGAAAACAATTGTATCGGGAGACCCTTCGAGTGAAACAGGCTACTCTAACCTTCATTTTTCACTTGGTGCTAATGCTTAAAGGGGAACATCATCACCAAACCTATGTAAGCGTCAATATATACCTTGATGTTGCAGAAAAAAGACCATGTATTTTTTTAACCGATTTCCGAACTCTTAATGGGTGAATTTTGGCAAATTAAACGCCTTTCTGTTTATCGGTCTTTTAGCCATGACGTCAGAACGTGACGTCACCGAGGTAACACACCCGCCATTTTCATTTTCACATTACAAACACCGGGTCTCAGCTCTGTTATTTTCCGTTTTTTCGACTATTTTTTGGAACCTTGGAGACATCATGCCTCGTCGGTGTGTTGTCGGAGGGTGTAACAACACTAACAGGGAGGGATTCAAGTTGCACCACTGGCAAGAAATCTGCCGCCAGACCCCCATTGAATGTACCAAAGTGTCTTCACATTTGACCGGCGATGCTAAGACAGACATGGCACAGAGATGTATGGATAACCTGCAGATGCATTTGCAACGATTAAGTCAACAAAATCACAAAGGTGAGTTTTGTTGATATTGTTGACTTATGTGCCAATCAGACATATTTGGTCACGGCATGACTGCCAGCTAATCGATGCTAACATGCTATGCTAATTGATGCTAACATGCTATTTACGCTAGCTGTATGTACATTTGAAACTAGATACCCACATATAATGCGAAACAAACACTTACCAATCGACGAATTTAAGTTGCTCCAGTGTCACAAGATGCGAAAGTCCTGATCGTTTGGTCCGCACATTTTACCGGCGATGCTAATAAGGCAGCCATGCTATGGGCCACTTCATTAGGTACACCCATGCTATGGTCGAATAACGTCAATAGCTATTCGCTCAATAGCTTCAGTTTCTTTTTCAATTTCGTTTTCGCTATCTGCCTCCATATTCCGACCATCTGTTTCAATACATGCGTAATATGTTGAATCGCTTAAGCCGCTGAAATCTGAGTCTGAATCCGAGCTAATGTCGCTATAGCTTGCTGTGGTAACCGCCATGTTAGTATTGGCAGCCCTGTATGACGTCACAGGGAAATAGATAGTGGTTTCGAAGATAGCGAAAATAAGGCACTTTAAAGCTTTATTTTGGGATATTCCGGGACCAGTAAAATTTTGAAAAAAACTTTAAAAAAATACAAGCCACCGGGAACTGATTTTTATTGTTTTTAACCCTTTTGAAATTGTGATAATGTTCCCCTTTAACTTGCGGTGACATTATTTTTGGAAGGTAAAAAATATTATCAATTGGGTTCATCATGTCATTTTCAAATATAAATTAAATACCCCTGTGTGCCGGCAAAATCCTTTTTTTTTTTTAACTAATGGGCCTGCGATAAGGTGGTGACTTGTCCGGGTTGTACCGCTCGAATGCAGCTGGGATAGGCCCCAAACCCCTGCGACTCCGGGAGGGACAAGCAGTAGAAAATCAATGAATAGATGGAAGAATGTTGTACCTAAAAATAACGTCACAGGCCCAAAGGGTTAATCGCCCGTCCATCCATCCATCCATTTTCTATCTCAGCTGCATTCGGGCGGAAGGCGGAGTACACCCTGGACAAGTCGCCACCTCATCGCAGGGCCAACACAGATAGACAGACAACATTCACACTCACATTCACACACTAGGGCAAATTTAGTGTTGCCAATCAACCTATCCCTAGTCACGGGGAAAACATGCAAACCCCACACAGAAAGATCCCAAGCCCGGGATTGAACCCAGGACTACTCAGGACCTTCGTATTGTGAGACACATGCACTAACCCCTGCCCTTAATCGCCCGTGTGTCCCATCCATCCATCCATTTCCTACCGCTTATTCCCTTTGGGGTCGCGGGGGGCGTTGGTGCCTATCTCAGCTACAAAGAAAATAAAAGCGAAAGTGTAGGTCCAAGCTGCTCAAACGTTGCAAGCATAAATAAGGAGAAATTTGAAAGAATCTGCACCTATTAAATGTAACACATCGTAATAGCAGTGGAAAATAAAAACACACACACTGTGGTAAATTATACCATATACAATTTTCTTAACTGATTGTGAGCTAGTAAGTATTTGCATTTGGCCACAAAATCCTTTAGAGCAGGGGTCGGGAACCTTTTTGGCTGAGAGAGCCATGAAAGCCAGATATTTTAAAATATATATCCGTGAGAGACGTATAATATTTTTAACACCGTCAGGTTCAAACACTGATGGCATCTATTAAACAGACAAGAAGCAAGAAATTAAACAGAGACTGGATTCAATTTAGCTCAATGAGGAGAAACGTGTAGACCTGTACCCTTGTACAGTGTCGTCCCACGCTCTGACAAGGGAATTCTACGCCTTCATTTTTATTTGGACTTTCCCTGATTACAACTAAATGCGTGCATCTCTTATTCTTTTTAATAACATTGTTATTCTGAAGGTAACCAATAATAAATGAAATACTTTTGACCATTAATGCGACTTCTTGAACAGGTGCGATAGAAACAGATGGATGGATTAAAATGCATGAGAATGTTTTATATTTTGAACGTTATTTTTAACACTGTGATTACCTGCGGAATTATTAATTACTTATCGTGTTAAGCAATGTCAGCTAAGATTTTCAGTGGGGCAAAAAAGTATTTAGTCAGCCACTGATTGTGCAAGTTCTCCCACTTAAAATAATGAAATGGTCTGTAAATTTTTATCATAGGTACACTTCAACTGTGAGACAGAATGTGAGAAAAAACCCCCCAGGAATTCACATTGTAGGAATTTTAAATAGTTTATTTTGAAATTATGGTGGAAAATAAGTATTTGGTGAGTCATTCAAAGCTCTCACTGATGGAAGGAGGTTTTGGCTCAAAATCTCACGATACATGGCCCCATTCGTTCTTTCTTTAACACGGATCAATCGTCCTGTCCCCTTTGCAGAAAAACAGCCCCAAAGCATGATGTTTCCATCCCCATGCTTCACAGTAGGTGTGGTGTTCTTGGGATGCAACTCAGTATTCTTCTTCCTCCAAACACGACGAGTTGAGTTTATACCAAAAAGTTCTATTTTGGTTTCATTTGACCACATGACATTCTCCCAATCCTCTGCTGTATCATCCATGTATCCATTTTGGTATAAACTCAACTCGTCGTGTTTGGAGGAAGAAGAATACCGAGTTGCATCCCAAGAACACCATACCTACTGTGAAGCATGGGGGTGGAAACATCATGCTTTGGGGTTGTTTTTCTGCTAAGAGGACAGGACGATTGATCCGTGTTAAGGAAAGAATGAATGGGGCCATGTATCGTGAGATTTTGAGCCAAAACCTCCTTCCATCAGTGAGAGCTTTGAATGGTTGACCAAATACTTCTTTTCCACCATAATTTACAAATAAATCCTTTGAAATTCCTACAATCACATTCTGTCTCTCCCAGTTGAAGTGTACCTATGATGAAAATTACAGACCTCTGTGATCATTTTAAGTGGGAGAACTTGCACAATCGGTGGCTGACTAAATACTTTTTTGCCCTACTGTAACTGAGAGCCAGATGCGGTCATCAAAAGAGCCACAGGTTCCCTACCCCTGCTTTAGAGAATTATCCTGCTAAGGTCAAAAGCGCTCCAGAGAGTGGTGGGTCTTGCCCCCAGGAAAATGGAAGCCCACAGGAATGCAAGTTTGGATTTTAGGAGGAAGTGTAAAAACATTAGCAACATCTGGTAGGAAGGCCTCACAAGTAGGAGTAGAGGATAAGGGTCGGAGATCATCCGACTCAAACCGATCAGAGGAAATTGGTTAACGGGCCAAACAACAAGCTGAGTTTTTGTCCAGACTGACCGGCTCCAAGGCTAAAGTCACAAAGAGTGAGGGTCATTGTGTAAAAGGTATTTAAGGACGGTTGTCCGAGAGTACAGCAGAAGAGTGAGTATGTCCATACTCTTTCTCCTGAAAGCTGCAGTTCCAGTCTGAGGCTCGCTGAAACAGATTAAACTTTTTGTTTGACTATTCCTCATTGGGGTCTTCTTGGCCCATCACACAGTTTCTCTGTCCTGGGAGAGTGACGCAACCATCGAATATACAACACAACGACTTTCTAAACACTTTCCTCAGTCTCTTCTTTGTCTAAGACTGTGGCAAGCCCGCCGCTGCCCTCTGCAGCCTACACTGGGTAATTACAGTTCATTACAAAATAGTCCAATCGCTAGACTACTGCCTCCTCACAAAAGTCCTCGCCCTGAGAGCACTGAACATTGGCTTTAAAAAAAAACAAGAACAAGTGACTACAAAAACACAGTGACCCACATAGTCTCTGAAATATTGCAGCTGCCTTCTTGCCATAATTAGGCACCCGTGTGCAGCCGACCCAGGCAGCTCTTCGTGGTGCAGGCAGGGCCCTCTGGCCCCACCAGCTGTGGGCGCCGTTTGGTCTCTTTTCCAGTTTTCAAAATTGTGCATTGACGAGAGAATTTCAGCTTGACTCATTACTTTGAAACACAAGTTGAGTACACTGGAAGTTAGCAATCAAAGACTAATGTTGCTAATGGTGCCCTACAACACAAAAACATTTGTTTCCTGTTCATTTCAAAGATTACAGTTGGTACAAAATGCGGCTGATAGACTTTTGACAAGAACAAGAAAGTTTGATCTGCACTGGCTTCCTGTGCACTTAAGATGTGACTTTAAGGTTTTACTACTCACGTATAAAATTCTACATGGTCTAGCTCCAGCCTATCTTGCCGATTGTATTGTACCATATGTCAAGAAATCTGCGTTCAAAGAACCCCGGCTTATTAGTGATTCCCAGAGCCCCAAAAAATATCTGCGGGCTTTAGAAAGTTTTCTATTCGGGCTCCAGTAGTCTGGAATGCCTTCCCGGTAACAGTTAGAGATGCTACCTCAGTAGAAGCATTTAAGTCCCATCTTAAAACTCATTTGCATACTCTATCCTTTAAATAGACCCCCTGTTTAGACCAGTTGATTTGCCGTTTCTTTTATTTTCTCCTCTTCCCCCCTCTCCCTCGTGAAGGGGCAGGGGGGCGGGGGGGTGTTCATAGGTCCGGTGGCCATGGATGAAGTGCTGGCTGTCCAGAATCGGGACCCGGGATGGACCGCTCGCCTGTGCATCAGTTGGGGACATCTCTGCACTGCTAACCCGTCTCCACTCGGGATGGTCTCCTGCTGGCCCCACTATGGACTGGACTCTCTTTATCATGTTAGATTCACTATGGACTGGACTCTCTTTATTATGATACATCCACTATGGACTGGACTCTCTTTATTATGTTAGATCCACTATGGATTGGACTCTCACTATTATGTTAGAGCCACTATGGACTGGATTTTCACAATATTATGTCACACCCACTCGATGTCCATTACATCCCGTCTCCCCCAGAGTGTGAGGGGGGTTACCCACATATGCGGTCCTCTCCAAGGTTTCTCATAGTCATTATCATCGACGTCCCACTGGGTTGTGAGTTTTTCCTTGCCCTTATGTGGGCGCTGATGTGCGGATGTCATTGTGGCTTGTGCAGCCCTTTGAGATTCTTGTGATTTAGGGCTATATAAACAAACATTGGTTGATTGATTAATTGATTTACAACACAGGCGTCAAACTGGCGGGCGACCTCATTTTATCCGCCCCGCAAAAACCTGGAAATGATTTGTGTCGATAAAGTACTTAATATTTTCTCACTAAATGTAATAATTTTTTTAAAATTTTGACAGAGAAAATATATATACTGCTTGAAATTGAATACCTTTTATTTAAATTTTTTTTTATTTTTATGCATGCTTTTTAAACTTTAATAGTATCCAATATTGCAACAAATACTAAAATGTATCATCATAAATTTCCAATTTTTTTTGGTCTAAATAAAAATAAATACTTAAATATCTGCTTGACTTATGATCTTACTGCAAATTACCCATCAAATTAATAAAAATGACAATAAATGTTTACCATATTTTAACTGTAAAATCTTGTTTTTAACAATGTATTACTTAAAATGGATATGACAATACCCTTTTCTCTTTTTGATTTACCTCCGTTCTCTAATTCATAACGTACTTCAAAAGACGAAAGGCAGACCAAATCTAGTCTGCATCAATTAGAACCGGCCATGAAATAATTGTGGTGTGAATGCTTTTTTAATATGTAAGTTTAAAGTCTGCCCTGTGTAGACATCAGACTGTTAATGAACAATATACAAACAATACACATTGAAATTAAAGATATTTAATGGTAATCGTTTACATATACACACACACATTCTTGTATTTCTTACCTTCTTGGGACCTCTGAAAAATGCCTACCTCTTTAGGACGAGCCTTTGTAGATAAATAAAGATTTGTATTTACAACGTTAATAATGTATACTAACTATGCAAATATAAAAAAATGTAAGCTTTTAGTTGTTTTTTTGTAAATGGTTTTTAATCTTCATTATTTACTTCAAGTTTTTATAGTATGTCTTTATATAGACTTAGACAAACTTTAATGATCCACAAGGGAAATTGTTCCACACAGTAGCTCAGTTACAATGATGTAAAGTGTAAGGATGGAAAGGACAATGCAGGTATAAATAGACTAAATATAGCGATATAAAATATAACATATATACGTAATATTTACATAATATATGTACAGTATATTATACAGTGGGGCAAAAAAGTATTTAGTCAGCCATCGATTGTGCACGTTCTCCCACTTATAATGATGACAGATGTCTGTAATTTTCATCATAGGTACACTTCAACTGTGAGAGACAGAATGTGAGAAAAAAATCCAGGAATTCACATTGTAGGAATTTAAAATAATTGATTTGTAAATTATAGTGGAAAATAAGTATTTGGTCACTTCAAACAAGGAAGATCTCTGGCTCTCACAGACCTGAAACTTCTTCTTTAAGCTCTTCTGTCCTCCACTCGTTACCTGTATTAATGGCACTTGTTTGAACTCGTTATCTGTATAAAAGACACCTGTCCACAGCCTCAAACAGTCAGACTCCAAACTCCACTATGGCCAAAACCAAAGAGCTGTCGAAGGACACCAGGAAAATAATTGTTGACCTGCACCAGACTGGGAAGAGTGAATCTACAATAGGCAAGCAGCTTGGTGTGAAAAAATCATCTGTGGGAGCAATTATCAGAAAATGGAAGACATACAAGACCACTGATAATCTCCCTCGATCTGGGGCTCCCGTGGGGTCAAAATGATCATGAGAACGGTGAGCAAAAATCCCAGAACCACACGGGGGGACCTGGTGAATGAACTGCAGAAAGCCGGGACCAAAGTAACAAAGGTTACCATCAGTAACACACTACGCCGACAGGGAATCAAATCCTGCAGTGCCAGACGTGTCCCACTGCTTAAGCCAGCGCATGTCCAGGCCCGTCTGAAGTTTGCCAGAGAGCACATGGGAGAATGTCATGTGGTCAGATGAAATCAAAATATAATTTTTTGGTATAAACTCAACTCGTCATGTTTGGAGGAAGAAGAATACTGAGTTGCATCCCAAGAACACCATACCTACTGTGAAACATGGGGGTGGAAACATCATGCTTTGGGGCTGTTTTTCTGCTAAGGGCACAGGACGATTGATCCGTGTTAAGGAAAGAATGAATGGGCTATGTATCGTGAGATTTTGAGCCAAAACCTCCTTCCATCAGTGAGAGCTTTGAATAGTTGACCAAATACTTATTTTCCACCATAATTTACAAATAAATCCTTTAAAATTCTTACAATGCGAATTCCTGGATTTTTTTTCACATTCTGTCTCTCACAGTTAAAGTGTACCTATGATAAAATTTACAGACCTCTGTCATCAATTTAAGTGGGAGAACTTGCACAATCGGTGGATGACTAAATACTTTTTGCCCCACTGTATATACTGATATATTATATCATATAATTTCTTTATCATATATACAATATGTGACAATTACCATGTACAATATTACAGTATATGTGACAGCTGCAGCATAAAATAGAGTAAATCCAGCAGAAAATAGAAAATAGACATTAAAAACAAAGAAGTATCCAACATAGAAGGTGTCAGGTAATAATATACATATTTATTATAATATTTTTTATTAGCACCTTTCAATTTCTTACACACACTTGTTATTACATATGTTGGCCAGAGGGGGAGCACTTCAAATTTTTACACACACTTGTTATTTCATATGTTGACCAGAAGGGGAGCACTTTTAAAATTGACACACAGTCAATTTATAACCCTAATTTTGATATATTTCACCACCAGGGGTGCATATGAGACATTCTCTATTAGATGCAATGGTTTTCCGTATTGTGATTTTTGGTCCTAACATGTTCAACGGTCCTCATGTGGAAGGTACTTTACCTTGTTGATGTCTCAAGAAAGGTAGAAATACAAGAACACACACACACACACACACACACATAGATAAATACAGTGCTTGAGTTGTGTTGTGTGTTGTTACCCAGAGCCCAAGGTTTGTCCTCTCCTGGTCCTTGGCGACACGGGTCCTTGTATAAAGTAAAAACTGCATGCTGCTGTTCCAGCTTGTCCTCTGGGGAAAAATAAAACACACAATATTTTTCTATCAATCATAAAATAAAATAAAAAAATCTGTATTTGTTTACAGAAATTGAAGTTAAGTGTAAAATATTTAAATAGCGATTTTCTCTAGTGACTCAATGCACTTTTACATAGTGAAACCCAATATCTAAGTTACATTTAAACCAGTGCGGGTGGCACTGGGAGCAGGTGGGTAAAGTGTCTTGCCCAAGGACACGACGGCAGTGACTAGGATGGCGGAAGCGGGGATCGAACCTGGAACCCTCAAGTTGCTGGCACGGCCACTCTACCAACCGAGCTATGCCACCCCATAAATTGAACTTTCTCACTTCTAATACGACACGGATATTGGAGCCTTGACTATTGACCGATACTAAATTGATCTAATACAAACGGTATCAGCAGGAGAAAAGGTTCTATTACGTGAAATTAGACTAAGAGAGAACAATGGTAGATATGAAAAACATTAACCTATATATTGTCTGGAATATAAATATGCTTTTTTTTAAGTGGAGTTGAGTGGTGATTTGTTTTGGTGACATGTATGGGCCACAAAAATTTAATTCATGTTTAAGGTTGAAAGATGCAGAGATGATTCTTACTGGATATTTTCTAGTAATCTTCTGCTTTGAAGACTTTCAATGTATAAATAATAAGTAACTATACAGTGGGGCAAAAAGTATTTAGTCAGCCACCGATTTTGCAAGTTCTCCCACTTAAAATGATGACAGAGGTCTGTAATTTTCATCATAGGTACATTTCTACTGTGAGAGACAGAATGTGAAAAAAAATCCAGGAATTTTTAGGAATTTATTTGTAAATTACGGTGGAAAATTAGTATTTGGTCAACCATTCAAAGCTCTCACTGATGGAAGGCAGTTTTGGCTGAAAACCTCACGATACATGGCCCCATTCATTCCTTCCTTAACACGGATCAATCGTCCTGTCCCCTTAGCAGAAAAACATCCCCAAAGCATGATTTTTCCACCCCCATGCTTCACAGTAGGTGTGGTGTTCTTGGGATGCAACTCAGTATTCTTCTTCCTCCAAACACGACGAGTTGAGTTTATGTCCAAATGGATACATGGATGATACAGCAGAGGATTGGGAGAATGTCATGTGGTCAGATGAAAAAAAAAATAGAACTTTTTGGTATAAACTCAACTTGTCGTCTTTGGAGGAAGAAGAGTACTGAGTTGCATCCCAAGAACACCACACCTACTGTGAAGCATGGGGGTGGAAACATCATGCTTTGGGGCTGTTTTTCTGCTAAGGGGACAGGATGATTGATCCGTGTTAAGGAAAGAACAAATGGGGCCATGTATCGTGAGATTTTGAGCCAAACCTCCTTCCATCAGTGAGAGCTTTGAATGGTTGACCAAATACTTATTTTCCACCATAATTTACAAATAAATTCTTTAAAATTCCTTCAATGTGAATTCCTGGATTTTTTTTCACATTCTGTCTCTCACAGTTGAAGTGTACCTATGATGAAAATTATAGACCTCTGTCGTCATTTTAAGTAGGAGAACTTGCACAATCGGTGGCTGACTAAATTCTTTTTTGCCCCACTGTGATTATTTGATACTTATATTGACAAATGTGCTGTTTTAGACTGTGATATTGTTCACTTAAGGACACTCAATATGCATATCTAGTTTTTCCACTCTGCTGGTTTTTTAAACTATAAACATTTTTAGACCGACTTGAACATTTGATACTGAACAATAAAATTAATTAAACTGAAAAACAAATTAACTCAGGAAACAACAAAACAAAAATTAATAAAACAATTGTGCTATTTAAAAAAATAAAAATAAATTTAATCAACATAAAAAAATACATGATACACTTACAATTAATGCACCTACCCAAAAAACCTCACTCATTCACAAAAAAGGGGGTTGTTTCTTTCTATTATCAATACTTTGGTTCCTACAATATAAAGTACATCGATACAGTCTGCAAGGATTACAGTCCCTGAAGCACACATGATTGTGTGTGCTGCTGCTCCGCTAATATTTTCATTAGTTACTATTTTTTTGTAACTGTTTTTATATTGTTTTACTTTCTTTTTTATTCAAGAAAATATTTATTTATTTATTTATCTTATTTTTTTTAAAAAGGACCTTAAGACCAGACCAGGTTGTCAATGAAATTAGATTGTGTCAAGGGTTCTTAAAACCAGGTCTAGTCCAGATTATGTCCAGGTCGGACTTAGCAACACACACCCTCACCTATGTACACTCAAATCAGGGAACACAACAACAGATTGCTTTTAATCTATAAACAAAATGACATTATAATCTATAAACACAATAACATTTTCAAAATAACCCTTTGAATGGCAGGGTCCCTGCTATCACATGTTGATAAGAATATAACATTTACATAATTAAAATCAATCAATCAATGTTTATTTATATAGCCCTAAATCACAAATGTCTCAAAGAGCTGCAAAATCAACTACAGGCTTCCCAAATGCTGTAATAAATTAAGCATGATGAGTTGAACATATGTCAGCATGTGGCATAATAATGACATACTTAGTATCTCAGGTAACTACGACTGTTTTGTTTTTACTTTATGGAAAAAATATCGAGCTATATATCGTATATTGCCATTTAGCAAATGGAGCGGAAAACACAACCAAAAATTTGAGGCTTCTTCATGCGACGAAGCCGGCCTACTTCACCACAGTCTGTATAGTCTATTGGCCACCAGGCTATTTGGTTTCAGCGACGACGTGGAGACGTGATGGCGATAGGTGTATTACGGCCGCCTTAAGCAACACAAACACAGCCGGTGTTTCATTGTTTACATTTCCGGAAGATGACAGTCAAGCTTTACTATGGAACAGAGATGTCAAGCGAACACGGTTGGATTGGACCACGCACACAAAGTACAGTGTATTATGCAGCGATCATTTCGAAAGATCGTGTTTCGAAGAGGGTCCCTTGCGAAGGGCAGAGATGGGCATCGCCACCACCCGTCGACTGGTGCTGAAGAAAGGTGCGGGGCCGACCTTCAGGTTGTCCAGGTACGGCCATATAATCTCACTAAAACACTAGTAACACAATAAGCAGATAAGAGATTTTCCAGAATTATCCTAGTAAATGTGTCTAATAACATCTGAATGAATACCACTGCCCTCGTCTTTTTTTTTCTAGACCTTCACTCTCACTTTCCTCATCCACAAATCTTTCATCCTCGCTCAAATTAATTGGGGAATCGTTGCTTTCTCGTTTCCAATCGCTCTCGCTGCTGGTGGCCATGATTGTAAACAATGTTCAGATGTGAGGAGTTCCTCAACCCATGACGTGACGCGCACATCGTCTGCTACTTCCGGTACAGGCAAGGCTTTTTTATTAGCGACCAAAAGTTGCGAACTTTATCGTCGATGTTCTCTACTAAATCTTTTCAGCAAAAATATGGCAATATCGCCAAATGACACATAGAATGGACCTGCTATCCCCGGTTAAATAAGAAAATCTAATTTCAGTAGGCCTTTAAACGAGGCATCCATCCATCCATTTCCTACCGCTTGTTCATTTTGGGGTCGCTGGAGCCTATCTCAGCTGCAATATGTACATACTGCTAGCCTTATAGCATTTTAGCATCGATTAGCTTGCAGTCATGAACTTACCAAAAATGCCTGATTAGCACACCACACAGGTCACTAACATCAACAAAGCTCACCTTTGTGTATTCACGCACAGCATAAAAAGATTACTGGACAAAATGAGTCAAAAAAAAGAGCGGTATAAAACAGTTCTTTCTCTGGCAACGTTGAAGAAAGTCAACAAACTGCGGTGAGTTCAAGGACCTCCAAAATTAGTAGGACAAAATGGCGCTGGACAAAAACTCTTGTAAGAAAATCATGTTTAATATAAACTGTGGGATTTTTAACAATTAGGGAGGTTTGTGTCATGTTATCCTCCTAGAGAAACCCCCATTAAAAGAAAAATATGTATTTCCCCCATCTTTTTCTATTTTCATAAATAAAAAAAAAAGCTCCAGGCAGCCTCTAGGGCGGCGCTAAAAAGCCACACGTTCTAGGCTGATTATCAATCCCATAGCGCTGAGCGATATGGCAAAATAAATAAATACATTTTAAAAAATCATCCGATCTCTAATAATATAGTTTTTAATTAAGTTTTAAAGCATGCAAAACTAAATAAACTAAGGATTATTTCAACGTTTTATTAACATTCTAAGTAAAAATTTAAAAAAAGGGAAATTAAATAAGAAAAAGCACAATTACAAGGTCCCAATAAATTTGATTTTGCATGTTTCCGCCGATTGTAGCTGAGATAGGCGCCAGCGCCCCCCGTGACCCCGAAAGGGAATACGCGGTAGAAAATGGATGGATGGATGGATGTTTCCAAGTAAAAGAAAGATGAAACCGTTATTATTATTTCAACACTGGTGGTTCCACTATAGAAGGGGTCGGCAACCCTTTGATCACTCTGATGTGGCTCAGCTGCATTTTTGCCGACCCCCCGATTATTCTGGGAGATTTCCGGGGTTCCGTGCCTCTCCCATAATCCTCCGATTACCACGATTACCACGATTACAACATGGAGGGCGTGCCGTGATGGCCATGTCCTTAACGTCCACCAAAACATGTCTTAGCGCCCGCTTTTACTTCATGCTACCTGCGTGGCGGCCGGTCACACTTAGCTTACGGTCTTTGTTAACCCACGAAAGTGACAGCAAGGCATAATTGTTCAACAGCCATACAGGTTGCACTGAGGGTTGTGATATAAACAACTTAAACACTCTTACTAATATGTGCCACACTGTGAACCCACACCACACAAGAATGACAAACACATTTTGGGAGAACATCCGCACCGTAACACAACATAAACACAACATAAGAAATACCCAGAATCCCATGCATCCCTAACCTTTCCGGGCTACATTATACACCCCCGCTAGCACCAAACCCTGTCCCCCCAACCCTACCCACCTCAACCGACGCACGGAGGAGGGGGGGGGGGGGGGGGGATTGGGTGCTAGCAGGGGTATATAATGTAGTGTAGTGGAATTTCTGACTTTATACCATATTTTGTGTCTGTTTAAGTCCGAAAAAGAAAGTCTATCTAAAAGCCTATTTTCTGAATCACTGGGAAGCAAAATGTAAGGGAAAGTTGAATTTTTAAACAACGGAATGGAATTTTAATTTTTTTTACTGAATGAGACACCCAGAGTGTACATAACAATAAAGAATGTGAGATTTACAATATTTACTATGAACAATAAAACCCTGAATATTGACAATATATGAACATCACACACCCTCTCGATTGACATATTTTACAATTGTCAAGGCGTGGACTGTGGTGTGGTTAATTTTCCCGTGGTGCAAAGCGACTAGATTGGACACTACATGAAGGTAATGACATCTTTTAATATTAACTCAAAAAAAGGAACAAACGAACGGCGCTTCCAACGGAGGTACAAAACTAGGCTATGAAAACAAAACTTGCACTAAGGCAAAACTATGGTCATAAAACAAAAACTTGCACTATGGCATGAATAACGAAACAACTTGCTTGGAACGAGAAAGGAACAGGGATCATCGGCATGGATAACAAGGTTGTGTCAAGGGTGAGTAGAAGGTGATAGAGGGTGATGTCGCCAGGCTGACTGCCTGGCAACTGCAGCCTTAAATGGTGACGTGGTGATTGAGTACAGGGGCATGAGTGTAAGTCAGTGGTTCTTAACCTGGGTTCGGTGAGTCGGGCTCAGGGGTTCAGCAGAGGTCGAAACACGCCCGACTCATCGTGTATATAAAAACTTCGCCCTATCGGCGTATTACGGATACGGCAACAGCAGAAGTCAGACTGATTTGCGGGTGTGTCATTTGTTGGGTGTTGATGCACTGTGTTGGTTTTTTTGGTTGAACAAGGTGATGTTCATGCATCGTTCATTTTGTGCACCAGTGAGAAAACCTAGTAGCACTTTAGTATTGGGAACATATTCACCATTAATTAGTTTCTTATTATCATGCAAATTAGTACAACATTGGCTCCTTGCTAGTCATTATTAAGTACTTATTATTATTAAGTACTTATTAATGCCTTATTCGGCATGGGCTTATTATAACCCTAACCCTCCAACCCTGGCCTTAACCCGAACCCGAACCCTAACCAAATAACTCTAAATTAAGTCTTTGTGACTTAGAATATGTTCCCTTAGTGTCCAAAAAACTCTAAATTAAGTCTTTGTTACTTAGAACATGTTCCCCATACTAAAGCTTTACCAAAAACATATAACTTTGTCTTGAATTTGTAAAAAAAATGGGTTCGGGATTCGGGGTTCGGTACCTCCAACAAGGTTAAGAACCACTGGTCTAAGTGAATCAGGTGCGTGAGTCGTGAGAACAGTTGAACTGATTGGTAGTTATGGAAACAAAAACAAACCAGTGTGCGCAATGACAGGAACTAATTGAGTCAAAAACAAAACAGAACCTAACTAAACAGAACATGATCACAGACATGACAACAATCAAGGGAAACGCAACAAAAATGCAGCAAACACAGCGAAATATGAACGAGAAGGGTAAGAAAAAAACAAAAAACACCTATAATCTGATACATCTGATACATCACTAAGTTTTAGAAGTTTGATGTAAAAATCTCCTTCCGCATCTGTCCCTGACACCCGCATTTCATGTTGGCTGCTCTGGAAACACTCTGTGGAAACGCTCCCCTCCCACACTGCTTGGTGCCTCATCTGAACTGCTGGGACTTAGATGACCATACTAAATAATTAGGGTACCATAGTAACTAATTACATTACCATAGCAACTAGTATGTTATGGAAAATTGCAGATTCCAACCATATAAATACTTTTTATAGTTTAAGAGATCTGGTAATTTGGAAACATCGCTACACATCATAATGGAAGCTACAGTTTCCATCTTAAAGATCTAAAAAAAAAATGTTTGGGAATATCCAGCAGACATTCAAAGCGGTCCCCGGGCCTTAATTCGCCCAAATCTGCATACTATGGATATATTTACGCCCACCCCACATACATAAGGCTGGAAACCATCAATCAATCAATCAATGTTTACTTATATAGCCCGAAATCACTAGTGTCTCAAAGGGCTGCACAAACCACAACAACAAACCATCTTCCTTAGCAACTAGTGACAGTGTGTGTTCAAAGATGAGCATCAATACGAATAGCCCATCAAATCCTAAATAACACTGCACCAGCGCCACTTAAGCACTCTGTCCAGTTTACATCTGCTGTGACAACTAGAAACACACAAGCCTCCACCAGGGGGCAGTGTAGCATACCCAGATGTAAAACATCCTTTGCACAATCAGCCTTTTCATACAAAGCCATAAAAGGAATGGAACGACCTCACAACAAACTTGAAAAGCCTAACAGTGGCTTTGGAGCAATCAAAGCTGCGCACACGGTCACTAAGGTGGCCACTGTGTTTGACAGATCAACTTAAAGGCCTACTGAAATGAGATTTTCTTATTTAAACGGGGATAGCAGGTCCATTCTATGTGTCATACTTGATCATTTGGCGATGTTGCCATATTTTTGCTGAAAGGATTTAGTAGAGAACATCGACGATAAAGTTCGCAACTTTTAGTGCTGATAAAAAAGCCTTGCTTTTACCGGAAGTTGCAGAAGATTTATTGTTTATAATGGGAGCCTCCAGCTGCAATTCGGACCGAGAAAACGACATTCCCCCCATTAATTTGAGCGAGGATGAAAGATTCGTGGATGATGATATTTATGGCGAAGGACTAGAAAAAAAAAAAAAAGAAGGCGATTGCATTGGGACGGATTCAGATGTTTTTAGACACATTTACTAGGAAAATTCTGGGAAATCCCTTATCTTTCTATTGTGTTGCTAGTGTTTTAGTGAGATTAAATAGTACCTGATAGTCTGAGGGCACGGACGGCGCAAGCTCAGCTGATCTCGGGTAAGAGGCGACTTTTTGCCACAATTTTCTCACCGAAACCTGCTGGTTGACAAGTGGTCGGGAACCATGTTCGCTTGACCGCTCTGATCCATAGTAAAGCTTCACCTCCGGGAATTTTAAACAAGGAATCACCGTGTGTTTGTGTGGCTAAAGCCTAAAGCTTCCAAACTCCATCTTTCTACTTTGACTTCTCTATTATTAATTGAACAAATTGCAAAAGATTCAGCAACACAGATGTCCACAATACTGTTTAATTGCGTGATGAAAAGAGATTACTTTTAGTCGCAAATGGTGCTGCGCTAATATTTCCTGACAGTCCGTGACGTTATGTGCACACGTCATCATTCCGCGACGTTTTCAACAAGAAACTCTGTCCATCCATCCATCCATCCATCATCTTCCGCTTATCCGAGGTCGGGTCGCGGGGGCAACATCCTAAGCAGGGAAACCCAGACTTCCCTCTCCCCAGCCACTTCGTCTAGCTCTTCCCGGGGGATCCCGAGGCGTTCCCAGGCCAGCCGGGAGATAATAGTCTTCCCAACGTGTCCTGGGTCTTCCCCGTGGCCTCCTACCGGTTGGACGTGCCCTAAACACCTCCCTAGGGAGGCGTTCGGGTGGCATCCTGACCAGATGCCCGAACCACCTCATCTGGCTCCTCTCGATGTGAAGGAGCAGCGGCTTTACTTTGAGTCCCTCCCGGATGACAGAGCTTCTCACCCTATCTCTAAGGGAGAGCCCCGCCACACGGCGGAGGAAACTCATTTCGGCCGCTTGTACCCGTGATCTTATCCTTTCGGTCATGACCCAAAGCTCATGACCATAGGTGAGGATGGGAACGTAGATCGACCGGTAAATTGAGAGCTTTGTCCACGCGATGCTGCAAAGTCTTGTCAACCAAGACAGCCCCACAGCATCCAGAGCCTTAAGGAACTCCGGGCGGATCTCGTCCACCCCTGGGGCCTTGCCACCGAGGAGCTTTTTAACTACCTCAGCGACCTCAGCCCCAGAAATAGGAGAGTCCACCACAGATTCCCCAGGCACTGCTTCCTCATAGGAAGACGTGTTGGTGGGATTGAGGAGGTCTTCGAAGTATTCCTTCCACCTATCCACAACATCCGCAGTCGAGGTCAGCAGAACACCATCCGCACCATACACGGTGTTGATAGTGCACTTCTTCCCCTTCCTGAGGCGGCGGACGGTGGTCCAGAATCGCTTCGAAGCCGTCCGGAAGTCGTTTTCCATGGCTTCCCCGAACTCTTCCCATGTCCGAGTTTTTGCCTCCGCGACCGCTGAAGCTGCACACCGCTTGGCCTGTCGGTACCTGTCCACTGCCTCCGGAGTCCTATGAGCCAAAAGGACCCGATAGGACTCCTTCTTCAGCTTGACGGCATCCCTCACCGCTGGTGTCCACCAAGGGGTTTTAGGATTTCCGCCCCGACAGGCACCAACTACCTTGCGGCCACAGTTCCGATCTGCCGCCTCGACAATAGAGGTGCGGAACATGGTCCACTCGGACTCAATGTCCAGCACCTCCCTCGTGACATGTTCAAAGTTCTTCCGGAGGTGGGAATTAAAACTTTGTCGGACAGGAGACTCTGCCAGACGTTCCCAGCAGACCCTCATAATGCGTTTGGCCCTCCCAGGTCTGTCCGGCATCCTCCCCCACCATCGCAGCCAACTCACCACCAAATCCGATGACACAACTACAAAGTCGATCATGGAACTGCGGCCTAGGGTGTCCTGGTGCCAAGTGCACATATGGACACCCTTATGTTTGAACATGGTGTTTGTTATCGACAAACTGTGACGAGCACAAAAGTCCAATAACAAAACACCACTCGGGTTCAGATCCGGGCGGCCATTCTTCCCAATCACGTCTCTCCAGGTTTCACTGTCGTTGCCAACGTGAGCGTTGAAGTCTCCCAGTAGGACAAGGGACTCACCCGGGGGAGCACTTTCCAGTACTCCCTCGAGTGTTCCCAAAAAGGGTGGGTACTCTGAACTGCTTTGGTGCATAAGCACAAACAACAGTCAGGACCCGTCCCCCCACCCGAAGGCGGAGGGAGGCTACCCTTTCGTCCACCGGGTTGAACTCCAACGTACAGGCTTTGAGCCGGGGGGAAACAAGAATTGCCACCTCCTCTCTGAGCTGCAACCATATCGTGGTAGAGGAGTTTGCGTGTCCCAATGATCCTAGGAGCTATGTTGTCGGGGGTCATAAATCCCCCTGGTAGGGTCTCCCAAGGCAAACAGGTTCTAGGTGAGGGATCAGACAAAGAGCAGCTCGAAGACCTTTATGAAGATGAAAAATCATGGACCCAGATTTCCCTCGCCCGGACGCGGGTCATCGGGGCCCCCCTCTGGAGTCAGGCCCGGAGGTGGGGCACGATGGCGAGCGCCTGGTGGCCGGGCCTGTTCCCATGGGGCCCGGCCGGGCACAGCCCGAAGAGGCAACGTGGGTCACCCCTCCAATGGGCTCACCACCCATAGCAGGGGCCATAGAGGTCGGGTGCAATGTGAGCTGGGCGGCAGCCGAAGGCAGGGCACTTGGCGGTCCGATCCTCGGCTACAGAAGCTAGCTCTTGGGACGTGGAACGTCACGTCACTGGGTGGGAAAGAGCCTGAGCTAGTGCGCGAAGTCGAGAAATTCCGGCTGGATATAGTCGGACTCACTTCGACGCACAGCAAGGGCTCTGGAACCACTTCTCTCGAGAGGGATTGGACCCTCTTCCACTCTGGCATTGCCGGCAGTGAGAGGCGACGGGCTGGGGTGGCAAAAGAAACTCTGTGGGAAATTTAAAATTGCATTTTAGTAAGCTAAACCGGCCGTATTGGCATGTGTTGCAATGTTAATATTTCATCATTGATATATAAACTATCAGACTGCGTGGTAGGTAGTAGTGGGTTTCAGTAGGCCTTTAAAGGAATGGAACGACCTCACAAAAAAACTTGAAAAGTTTAACAGATTACTCATTTACAATTGAAGTTAAAAAGTGTCTTTGGAGCAATCCAAGCTGCTCACACGGTCACTAAGGTGGCCACTATGTTTGACACATCAACTTAATGTGTATTATATTCATCCATGACAGCATTTTTGTTGTAAATTGTGAGGTGTGTCTGTTATGATCATGGTTGTTTTCACAAATGATGACGGATGTGAAGAAGAGCATGTATTGTCTCTGTGTGATGATGTAAAGTAGCTATCATTGTATTGTATATTAAGTATGTGTTTATGAAATGGCATTTTATGACTTTTCTTAATTTGGTTACATGCTACCGTACGATTTTATTGTCATAATTCTATTGCATAATTTTTGTATCCCTTTAATTTAGGTAGCCAGGGACTGCAGATGGAAATGAGCTATTTAGCTATAATCTGGCACAGAACATATCTGTCTTTGAGCTTAATGTTTGTGTGCACTGTCCCTTTAAATAAAGACTAAATTAACTAAGTGTGACGGACCAGTCAGCTACCCACTCTGACTGTGAGGACTCCTGATTGTCACGCCTGTAGAATATGTTTTTTTTTTTGCCATGTTTGGTCATGTTATGTTTAGTTTTTTGGACATTTAGTTCTGTCTTTGCACTTCCTGGTTTCTTTTCGTCTCCATGCCAACCCATTTGTTTCACCCGGTCTCCTAGTCACGTCCCTGTCCTCAGCCTCACACCTGTTTTTCCCTAATCATCATAGCTGCTATTTAAGCCATTCTTTTTCCGTCTTCGTCCTGGCATCTTCACCTACCCACGCTGCACCTCCTTCATGTCCTCGAACACCTTGCTATCCATGCCCCAAGTGAGTTTTGTATTTATGCCTCAGTGCAAGTTTAGTTTTTTTTAATCTTTTGTCATGCCATTGTGCTAGTTTAGTTTATTATCCGCCATTGAGCGCGTCCTTGTTTTTGTATTTAGTGTGTAAAAAATAAAACAATGTACCTTAATTCACGCCTGGCTCTTTCCAAATTCCCTCTGCGTCGAAGAAACAACCCAAATCCGAGTCCTAGTTTGACACTGATAACATATATCATACGATATCAGCCCTAAAACAAAAATAAAAACAATTCTGGGCTCCTTAATGGCGGCTATGCTTGTGACGTCACTTCTTCCTGGATTGTTACAAACCTTACAAAAAGCCGGTGGATCTGTGACCGGCTCGTCTTTGGATAACACGTCTCCCATTTGTCAAAAATATTTACACACGCTTTAGATGTTTTCTCTGTCGTCCTCATGTCCATCTTTTAAATATAAGTGTGGTTCGAAGTTGAGACAAACATATGATGAGAGAGATCATTATTCATGCGTTCGTTACTTCTCGTCTCGATTACCACATTATTATGCTAGACCCACTCAACGTCCATTGCACCGGTCTCCTCTA
The DNA here is from genome assembly GCF_033978795.1 of Nerophis ophidion. Lineage (NCBI taxonomy): Eukaryota > Metazoa > Chordata > Actinopteri > Syngnathiformes > Syngnathidae > Nerophis > Nerophis ophidion. Next base: position 14,987,699 of record NC_084624.1, on the reverse strand, counting down.
GAGGGGAAAGGTCAGCCACATCTGCGGTCCTCTCCAAGGTTTCTCATTGTCATCCCACCGGGTTGAGTTTTTCCTCACCCTGATGTGGGATCTGAACCGAGGATGTCGTTGTGGCTTGTGCAGCCCTTTGAGACACTTGTGATTTAGGGCTATATAAATAAACATTGATTGATTGACTTTTTGTATGACATAAACAAAATATATTCAATATATTCTCTTCTAAAAACTCAATAGTTAAATATTTGATGTGAAGTAGTTGGTTAGTGCATGTGCCTCACAATACTAAGGTCCTGAGTAGTCCTGATTTCAATACCGTTAGTTGATAAAACTTTCGGCGAATCAAAATTCATGACTGTGAGGAGGCGTGGCCGGCAGACCTGCAGCGAGGCGGGGCACGCCGGGCCGGTCCCGAGATGGGCGTCAGGTGCGTAGAGGCCCACCTGGGCAATCACCTCTCAGTGTGTAAAAGGGCAGCAGGAGATGCAGGAGCTGCGATGAGGTGGCGACTTGTCTAGGGTGTACCTTGCCATCCGCCCGATTGTAGCTGAGATAGGCACCAGCGCCCCCCGCGACCCCAAAGGGAATAAGCAGTAGAAAATGGATGGATGGATGGAGATGCAGGAGCGGAAGGAGCTGGAGAGCCGCTGGTGCATGAGGAGCAATCGCGACAAAGAGCGAGACACAGACGACGCCGGGGACGGCTGAAAAGCGACCGGAAGAGCGAGCAGTTGGAAGAGGTCTTTAAATAGACCCCCTTTTTAGACCAGTTGATCTGCCGTTTCTTTTATCTTTTCTCCTCTGCCCCCCTTTCTCTTGTGGAGGGGGGTGCACAGGTCCGGTGACCATGGATGAAGTGCTGGCTGTCCAGAGTCGGGACCTGGGGTGGACCGCTCGCCTGTGCATCGGTTGGGGACATCTCTGCATTGATGACCCGTCTCCGCTCGGGATGGTCCCCTGCTGGCCCCTCTATAGACTGGACTCTCCCTATTATGTTAGATCCACTATGGACTGGACTTTCACAATATTATGTTAGACCCACTCGACGTCCATTGCATCCTGTCTCCCCTAGAGGGTCACGCACATCTGCAGTCCTCTCCAAGGTTTCTCATAATCATTCACATTGACATTCCACTGTGTTGTGAGTTTTTCCTTGCCCTTATGTGGGCTCTGAACCGAGGATGTCGCTGTGGCTTGTGCAGCCCTTTGAGACGCTTGTGATTTAGGGCTATATCAATAAACATCATTTGATTGATGATTTGTCGTCTGATCATACCTGAAGAGCAATTGTCAAAGTTGAGGTCTCCCAGAAGGACGTCAAAGGCCACGAGGTCTTCTAGCGCTTTCTGTCCTTCCGCGAGTTGCGGCGGAGCTTGGCGAAACTCCTCTCCCCATCGGAGCAACCAATCCAGCTGCTCACATCTCACAGCTGCGTCACCTGGGAGCAGACACAACTTTGTGATGTCATAACAATGTTAGGGATGGGCGGTACAGCCTAAAATCGACATAACAAAATCATAAATTTCATAATTTCTTTTTATTACATACACTATTTTGAGCAAAATAAAGTAAATATGGCAACATAAATAAACATAAACAAAAAGTACTATTGGCTCTGATTTTCTTGGAAAAAAACGAACAAAAAAACACAATTTTGTGATAACAAAAAATATTGATTTAATCAGTGTAGTCTCGACCATATACTGATACTAAACTTGGTATCGTTACTGTCAATATAAGTATCGGTCTGCCCACCCGTAGCTGTTATTATAGCTTTTATTATCCTCCTATGGTAGACTGACCATATGTCCTCTTTTCCTCCGACATGTCCTCTTTTGCGGGGCTGTCCGGGCGGAGTTTCTTAAATGCCTCAAATATCCGGCGTTTTGAGTTAGGGTTGCGTGTGTTTTCACTGTACGTTCAGGGTTAAGAATGGGGTTCAAAACAAAACAAATTGTGAAGGTGTGTGCACGCAGCAGCATTCGTGAGGGATTGGCAGAGACAGAGCGAGCGAGAGTGTCAAAGTTTGTGGTTGACGAACCCCTAGATGCAGAGAAGGAGGCAGGCATTTTGTAAGTAAACATGATTTAATTAAAATACTAAGAAAAAAACAAACAAAGGGTACAAACAAAAAGCATGCACGTGGGCGGATAACAAACAAAGAGAGCTAGCATGGGAGCTAGAAAACAAAAAGGAACTTTAGCATGGAAAACAGAAGTCGTACTTGTACTTGGAAAACAAAACGGAAGCAGGGAACAAAAGACAGAAAGCTAAAAACCGCTATCAAACATAGCTTACCGCAACGCTGCATTGACACATCAAGATACGACAGGTTGCAAAGACAAGTGCGACATGTGGCAACAACAATAATACAGCAACTGACTCAAAATAAAGCAGGTACAAATAGGAGCGGGCTGATTGACAACAGGTGTGGCCAGGTGCCAAGCGAAAACAGCACACAGGGAGACAAACAGGAAGCTGAACCAAAATAAGAGTGCTGACAGGAACTAAGGACAGGAAATACTAAGAACACACAGAGGAAAAACTAAAACACAAACAAACTGTCAGTGGCAAGCCTGACAGAGAGAGTTATGATATATGCTTTTTATCGATAGATTCATCCGTTTTAATGTTTTATTATCTATAGAAGGGGTGTCAAAGGTGGGCCATTTGCGGCCCACAGGCTCACGGCCTGTTTTGAAAATACTATCAAAATAAACAAAAACATAACAAAAGTGAAATAAGAAAGCTTAAAGGTGAAATGTCATTTAGAAAAAGTTGTTACATTCACTAATTAAACAAAGCTGTTTTTTTTTTCTTTCAAACTGTCATTGCTCAAAACATAATATTGAATCAAAATCAATGTTATCATGAATTATTAACCTATCCAAAGTTCCGATTACTTCACATCAAATATTCCACTTTGAAAAATATTTGTGGTGCAAGATTTTGCATATTTTGTGTGTTTTCCTTTTTTGTGGCTGAGTGGTTAGAGCAGGGGTCACCAACGCGGTGCCCGCGGGCACCAGGTAGCCCGTGAGGACCAGATGAGTAGCCCGCTGGCCTGTTCTAAAAATAGCTCAAATAGCAGCACTTACCAGTGAGCTGCCTCTATTTTTTAAATTTTATTTATTTACTAGCAAGCTGGTCTCGCTTTGCTCGACATTTTTAATTCTGAGAGAGACAAAACTCAAATAGAATTGGAAAATCCAAGAAAATATTTTAAAGACTTGGTCTTCACTTGTTTAAATAAATTCATTTATTTTTTTACTTTGCTTCTTATAACTTTCAGAAAGACAATTTTAGAGAAAAATACAACCTTAAAAATCATTTTAGGATTTTTAAACACATATACCTTTTTACCTTTCAAATTCCTTCCTCTTCTTTCCTGACAATCTAAATCAATGTTCAAGTATTTTTTTTTTTTTATTGTAAAGAATAATAAATACATTTTAATTTAATTCTTCATGTTAGCTTCTGTTTTTTCGACGAAGAATATTTGTAAAATATTTTTTCAAAACTTATTATGATTAAAATTCCCAAAAAATATTCTGGCAAATCTAGAAAATCTGTAGAATCAAATTAAAATCTTATTTCAAAGTCTTTTGAATTTCTTTTCAAATTTTTGTTCTGGAAAATCTAGAAGAAACAATAATTTGTTTTTGTTAGAAATATAGCTTGGTCCAATTTGTTATATATTCTAACAAAGTGCAGATTGGATTTTAACCTATTTAAAACATGTCATCAAAATCCTGAAATTGCTTAATCAGGAAAAATTACTAATGATGTTCCATAAATTATTTTTGTATTTTTTTCAAAAAGATTCGAATTAGCTAGTTTTTGTATTAATTTTTTTCGGTTGAATTTTGAATTTTAAGGAGTCGAAATGAAGATAAACTATGTTTCAAAATTTCATTTTCATTTTTTTCTGGTTTTCTCCTCTTTTAAACCGTTCAATTAAGTGTTTTTCTTTCATCATTTATTCTCTGCAAAAAACCTTCCGTAAAAGGAAAAGAAATTTACGACGGAATGACAGACAGAAATACCCATTATTTTATACACCTATACTTATTTATTAAAGGTAAACTGAGCAAATTGGCTATTTCTGGCAATTTATTTAAGTGTGTATCAAACTGGTAGCCCTTGAAATTAATCAGTACCCAAGAAGTAGGTCTTGGTTTCAAAAAGGTTAGTAACCCCTGGGTTAGAGTGTCTGCCCTGAGATCGGTAGGTTGTGAGTTCAAATCCCGGCCGAGTCGTACCAAAGACTATGAAAATGGGACCCATTACCTCCCTGCTTGGCACTCAGCATCAAAGGTTGCAATTGGGGGTTAAATCACCAAAAATTATTCCCGGGCCCGGCCACCGCTGCTGCTTACTGCTACCCTCACTTCCCAGGGGGTCAAATGCAGAGAATTATTTCGCCACACCTAATGTGTGTGTGGGACTATTGGTATTTTAACTTTAATGTGGAGATAAACAGAGCATTTTTATAGAAACGATTCGACGCTCGCATTCCATGTTGAACTCAGCTTTCTTACAGGTGGTATACAGTGGGGCAAAAAAGTATTTAGTCAGCCACCGATTGTGCAAGTTCTCCCACTTAAAATGATGACAGAGGTATGTAATTTTCATCATAGGTACACTTCAACTGTGAGAGACAGAATGTGGGAAAAAAATCCAGTAATTCACATTGTAGGAATTTTAAATAATTTATTTGTAAATTATGGTGGAAAATAAGTATTTGGTCAACCATTCAAAGCTCTCAACGATGGAAGGAGGTTTTGGCTCAAAATCTCACGATACATGGCCCCATTCATTCTTTCCTTAACACGGATCAATCGTCCTGTCTCCTTAGCAGAAAAACAGCCCCAAAGAATGATGTTTCCACCCCCATGCTTCACAGTAGGTGTGGTGTTCTTGGGATGCAACTCAGTATTCTTCTCCCTCCAAACACGGCGAGTTGAGTTTTTACCAAAATGGATACATGGATGATACAGCTGAGGATCAGGAGAATGTCATGTGGTCAGAAGAAACTAAAATAGAACTTTTTGGTATAAACTCAACTCGTCGTGTTTGGAGGAAGAAGAATACTGAGTTGCATCCCAAGAACACCATACCTACTGTGAAGCATGGGGGTGGAAACATCATGCTTTGGGGCTGTTTTTCTGCTAAGGGGACAGGACGATTGATCCGTGTTAAGGAAAGAATGAATGGGGCCATGTATCGTGAGATTTTGAGCCAAAACCTCCTTCCATCAGTGAGAGCTTTGAATGGTTGACCAAATACTTATTTTCCACCATAATTTACAAATAAATTCTTTAAAATTCCTACAATGTGAATCCCTGGATTTTTTTTTCACATTCTGTCTCTCACAGTTGAAGTGTACCTATGATAAATGATAAATAAATGGGTGGTACTTGTATAGCGCTTTTCTACCTTCAGGGTACTCAAAGCGCTTTGACACTACTTCCACATTTACTCATTCACACACACATTCACACACTGATGGAGGGAGCTGCCATGCAAGGCGCCAACCAGCACCCATCAGGAGCAAGGGTGAAGTGTCTGTCTCAGGACACAACGGACGTGACGAGGTTGGTTCTAGGTGGGATTTGAAGCAGTGACCCTCGGGTTGCGCACGGCCACCCTCCCACTGCGCCACGCCGTCCCCATGATGAAAAGTACAGACCTCTGTCATCATTTTAAGTGGGAGAACTTGCACAATCGGTGGCTGACTAAATACTTTTTTGCCCCACTGTATTTTCCTCCCCGCTTACCCGCTTTAGCCTCATTCATTGTGTCGTCCCCCCCCCCATCCCCCATGTTGGCTCTATATTTAGGAGGCTATGTTTAGAGCCGTGACAAGCGTGGGAGGAGCTGCAAGAAGCAAGCAAGGGGTGGGAGACATGTCTCAGGCAAAATAAATGAGGGCGCAATTGACCAGATCTTTAAATAGGTCTGTGACGCCACAGGCGGCGCGAGACGGTCGCCATGGCAACTGCTGGAGGATGAACAAATCCCATCACACACACACGCATGCACACGTGCACGCACAAACACACCCACACAAACACCCACACACACTTTTTCACTGTTATACCTTCTATGGCGTGGAGGTGTGTGCATGTCAGGTATCCCACAATCCTCTGCTCTTGATGGAATGTTCCCACATGGACCTGCAGATACAAACAAGACGTGAACTTGGACCCTGCATTTTTTATTTTTTATTTTTTTTACTCATGTTGCACTGTCATTCACTCTTTATGAGAGATGTCAGATGATAGCTTTTTTGCCGATATTGTCCAACTCTTAAATACCGACACCGATATCAACCGATACCGATACATACAGTCGTGGAATTAACAGATCATTATGCCTAATTTTGTTTTATTAAACAATGTAACAAGGTTTTCCAAAATAAATCAACTCAAGTTATGGAGAAAAATGCCATATTTATTATTGAAGTCACAAAGTGCATTATTTTTTTAATATGCCTCAAAACAGCAGCTTGGAATTTGGGGCGTGCTCTTCCTCAGAGAGCATGTGGAGGTTGAGGTGGGGAGTCGGGGGTAGTGGGGGATGTATATTGTAGCGTCCCGGAAGAGTTAGTGCTGCAAGGGTTTCCGGGTATTTGTTCCGTTGTGTTTATGTTGTGTCACGGTCCGGATGTTCTCCCGAAATGTGTTTGTCATTCTTGTTTGGTGTGGGTTCAACGTGTGGCGCATATTTGTAACAGTGTTTATACGGCCACCCTCAGTGTGACCTGTATGGCTGTTGACCAAGTATGCGTTGCATTCACTTGTGTGTGTGTGAAAAACCGTAGATATGCCTTTAAGGTTTATTGGCGCTTAAAAAGTAATTTTTACTTTTAGAAACCGATACCGAATAATTTTGAAACCGATACCGATAATTTCCGATATTACATTTTAAATAATTTATCGGACATCTCTGGTCTTTATTATTGTCTTCATTACGTGCATGAATGCACTACTGGATGGATTATTTTAAGGCTTTCTATCATTTTTTTCAAAGAGAGTCCTGAAGAACGTCAGAAAGGACCTTTTTGATGACATCATGCAACGGAATGTTCTTTTTTTTTTTAAATAGCGGGATGAAATGTGGCTACAGACGTTGGAAAGGGATTAATTTCTAAATTTGCATAATTTTTTTAATTTTTGTTTTTAGCACCAGCTATACATTTAGACCAAGGGCGTCAAACTCATTTTAGAATGGGGGGTGGGGTGGGTGGGGGGGGGGGGGGGGGGGCAGGGGGATGGGGGCTCATAGAAAAAAATCTACTACCACTGGTAAAATCACAGCAAGATAACTTAGAAATAAAGACAACATCAGATTGTTTTCTTTGTTTAAAAATAGAACGAGCACATGCTGAAAATGTACAAATCATAATATTATTGTTTTTTACACTTACACGTTGCGGTTAATAGTATTCTATGTTTATTTGTCGTTATTTATATTTTCTGAATGAACGATGTGATAATGTTCATCAGTCAACTCATTGGTGTTCATTTTCAATCCATCAAGATAAAAAAAAATCTATCAAAATCAAACTACAGAATGTTACTTATGTAGTTTGATCATTTTCTTCGATGTGGTTTATTTTGCACATGTGTAGCATCATCTACAAACATACAAAGAATTGCTATGGCGACATCTAGTGGAAACATTAAGAACAGCAGTTTCTTTCATTCAAAAATTTCTGGTTAATTTTTATACTTGGCAAGCTCATCCCGCGGGCCGGATAAAACCTGTTGGCGGGCCTGACCCGGCCCTCGGGCCATACTATTGTCACCCCTGATTTAGACCATGATTAAGACCTAAGGACCCTTTTGTCTCCTATTAACTCTCTTTATAATTGCCATTGTTTGACATACTGTAAACATGTTATTCTACGAACCCCGTTTTCCATATGCGTTAGAAAATTGTGTTAGATGTAAAAATGAACGGAATACAATGATTTGCAAATCCTTTTTAATCCATATTCAACTAAATGCACTACAAAGACAAGATTTTTGATGTTCAAAGTCATAAACTTTATTTTTTTTTTGCAAATAATAATTAACTTAGAATTTCATGGCTGCAACACGTGCCAAAGTAGTTGGGAAAGGGCATGTTCACCACTGTGTTACATCATCCTTTTCTTAGAACAACACTCAATAAACGTTTGGGAACTGAGGAAACTAATTGTTGAATCTTTGAAAGTGGAATTCTTTCCCATTCTTGTTTTATGCAGAGCTTCAGTCGTTCAACAGTCCGGGGTCTACGCTGTCGTATTATACTCTTCATAATGCGCCACACATTTTCGATGGAAGACAGGTCTGGACTGCAGGCGGGCCAGGAACGTACCCGCACTCTTTTTTTTTTTTACGAAGCCACGCTGTTGTAACACATGCTGAATGTGGCTTGGCATTGTCTTGCTGAAATAAGCAGGGGCGTCCATGAAAAAGACAGCGCTTGGATGGCAGCATATGTTGTTCCAAAACCTGTATGTACCTTTCGGCATTAATGATGCTTTCACAGATGTGTAAGTTACCCATGCCTTGGGCACTAATGCACCCCCATACCATCACAGATGCTGGCTTTCGAACTTTGCGTTAATAACAGTCTGGATGGATCGCTTCCCCTTTGGTCCCAATGACACGATGTCGAGTATTTCCAAAAACAATTTGAAATGTGGACTCGTCAGACCACAGAACACTTTTCCACTTTGCATCAGTCCATCTTAGATGATCTCGGGCAAGGAGAAGCCGGCAGCGTTTCTGGATGCTGTTGATAAATGGCTTTCGCTTTGCATAGTAGAGCTTTAACTTGCACTTACAGATGTAGCGATGAACTTTATTTAGTGACAGTGGTTTTCTGAAGTGTTTCTTAGCCCATGTGGTGATATCTTTTAGATATTGATGTCGGTTTTTGATACAATGCCGTCTGTGGGATTGAAGGTCACGGTCATTCAATGTTGGTTTCTGGCCATGCCGCTCACGTGGAGTGATTTCTCCAGATTCCCTGAACCTTTTGATGATATTATGGACCGTAGATTTTGAAATCCCTAAATTTCTTGCAATTGCACTTTGAGAAACGTTGTTCTTAAACTGTTTGACTATTTGCTCAGCAGTTGTGGACAAAGGGGTGTACCTCGCCCCATCCTTTCTTGTAAAAGACTGAGCATTTTTTGGGAAGCTGTTTTTATACCCAATCATGGCACCCACCTGTTCCCAATTAGCCAGCACACCTGTGGGATGTTCCAAATAAGTGTTTGATGAGCATTCCTCTACTTTATCAGTATTTATTGCCACCTTTCCCAAATTCTTTGTCAGGTGTTTCTGGCATCAAATTCTAAAGTTAATGATTATTTGCCCCCCAAAAAATGTTATCAGTTTGAACATCAAATATGTTGTCATATTCAACTGAATATGGGTTGAAAACGATTTGCAAATCATTGTATTCCATTTATATTTACATCTAACACAATTTCCCAACTCATATGGAAAGGGGTGTTTGTATAAGGCCTTTTTTCCCGTGAAAATTAAATGAATATCAAGTATTTCCCTTTGAAAAGCGGGCAAATCCTATTAGAAGTGTAATTCGACCCTTCAACCACTAAATAGCACCAGAGTACTATAAAGTACCATATGTTCATATTGGACGCACAGTTGCTTTGGAAATCAAGACCTGTCAACAACTTGTATGTAATAAAAATAGCATACAAGCTCGACATGAAGTGTTCATGTCGAGCTTGTATCGATCCATCAAAACATCATTTATCAATATTCCTGTATTGCTTTCATATCATCAATGTGGAAATACTGTACAAGTACATAGTGTGCGCTTTTACACACGTTCATTTTTCAGTGTGTGTAAAATGATCACAGCATTCTTAAAAATGTAGACCAGCTCGTGTATAAGAATGCATGAGGTAATTAGTTCTTTCAAATAACTGCAAGTGATTGGAGTTTGACTTTGATTGACAGATCAATGTTCAACTTGTTCAGCCCCAGAACAGCCCCCCCCCCACCCCCCACCCCCAGGGTTGTGTGTTCAGCCCTCTGCCGTGCCTCAAAGAGCAACTTTATAGGCGACGACATGCATTTTTCAGTGCTTCCATCTGGCAGACGTTGGAAGAACATGATTAAAAAAATAAAAAAAATACAGCTTTAATCTGTAGACTTTAAAACAAACGACATCGGTTCTAAAGCTGTGAACCAAACTCCGCAATATTTCAACCATCGGCTGATACTTAAATGTATGCCCTGTGGAATACCTCTGCAAGCTGTAATGTCTCTAGGTAATATTGTGCGTTTCCATGCCAACCAAGCAAGCATGCCTGATATAAAGCACTCCAAATTGTGGCTCCACTTTATTCAAACGTGCAAGCGGGATGCTAATTAACAATAGCTATGCCATTAGGGTTTGATTGATTGAAACTTGTATTAGTAGATTGCACAGTTCAGTACATATTCCGTACAATAGACCACTAAATGGTAACACCCATACTTCCGGGACACTCCTGAAATTCAGCGCCTCTCCCGAAAACCTCCCGGGACAAATTTTCTCCCGAAAATCTCCCGAAATTCAGGCAGAGCTGGAGGCCACGCCCCCTCCAGCTCCATGAGAACCTGACTCAGCAATGTTGTGACCCTCTTAAACAGGACAATACTGCCATCTACTGTACATAGAATCGAATGTAAATATATTCTACATATATTCTACATTTAAGTGCAGTCAAGGAACATGCATTGGAGAGTCTGTTCTGAAGCCCACAGTAAAGAGATGTAACTTCATCACGTCGCCTGGTTATTGACTCCAACCCAATATATTACACCGTCGACGAGCAAAATGAAGAAATACGCTTGCAAGTTCCAGAACGATTGGAAACAAGAATTTCAGTTTATCCAGGAGAGTTCGAAGGGGAAGGGGTATGTTGCCTGTAAATTTTGTAGAACATACTTCTCCATTGAAAACGGCGGCTGAACGGATATACTCAGTCATGAACGGTCAGCGAAGCACAAAGCATTGTTCACAACCCAGTATTATGGGCGACCTCACAAAATGGAGACCCGATGGTGTAACTTATGCTGAGACAAAAATGGCTATGTTGATAGCTAGAAGCAACATCCTGTTCTCATTTGCGGATGTCTACAACAAATCCGTGATATAAGTTCCCAGATTCGGGGATCGCTCGCCAATACGCAAATGGCAGAACAAAGGTTGCTCAAATAGTGAAAGGTAAGTGTTGTTGTTTTTTTTTTAGTAACCAGCAAGCACAGTACAGTTAGTAGAACAACTGTGTTTTTATTACTTTGTATTTGATAGGTGTCGTCGGAAATTCAACTATTTATTTTATTTATATATATATATATATATATATATATACATATATATATATATATATATAAAATAACATAAATATATATAGCTAGAATTCTCTGAAAGTCAAGTATTTCATATACATATATATACATATATGAAATATATATGAAATACTCAAGTTGGTGAATTATACTCCTCCCCTCTTAACCACGCCCCTGCCCCAACCACGCCTCCGCCCCACCCCCGACCACGTCCCCCCACCCCCCACCTCCCGAAATCGGAGGTATCAAGGTTGGCAAGTAGGGTAACACCCGAATAAGTTTTTCAACTTGTTTAAGTTCGGGTCCATGTTAATCAATTCATGGGTTGCCAAATCCCTGGAAAAAAGGGACACCCTAAAAAACTCTTTTTTTTATTTGCGTGATACGAGTTTCACACTAGCCACAAAGGTTGAATTTCACTTTTTCTTGTTTGTTGAAGAGGTGTTAGAGTTGCATCTATTTGGGGCCTAATGTGACAAGCTTAGTTCTGCACCAAAATCTAGCGTACACCCGTACAAACTTTTTCGTAAGTGAGTTGAGAAATAAAGCTACGCCGATGTCCGTGTTTTCTCTCCACCTCTGTGGGCTTCTCTGCTTTAGAGTGAATGCAGCAGGTCAAGACTGCAATGATGTAAATGTTCTTCTTGGAGATCACTCTGCATGTGTACATACAAACTGGGTGTTGTCCAAAGTGGCCGGCCCCAAGGCTAGAACAACCAAGAGTAACTGTCTTCGTGTAAAAGGTATTTAAAGGGGCACATTATCACAATTTCAGAGGGGTTAAAACCAATAAAAATCAGTTCCCAATGGCTTATTTTGTTTTTCGAAGTTTTTTTCAAAATTTTACCCATCATGAAATATCCCGAAAAAAGGCTTTAAAGTGCCTGATTTTCGCTATCGGTATATCCACCCGTCCATTTTCCTGTGTCATCACTGCGTGATGCCAATACAAACAAACATGGCGGATAGAACAGAATGGTATAGCGACATTAGCCCGGATTCAGACTCGGATTTCAGCGGCTTAAGCGATTCAACAGATTACGCATGTATTGAAACGGATGGTTGGAGTGTGGAGGCAGATAGCGAAAAAGAAATTGAAGAGGAAACTGAAGCTACATACAGCTAGCCTAAATAGCATGTTAGCATCGATTAGCTTGCAGTCATGCCGTGACCAAATATGTCTGATTAGCACATAAGTCAATAACATCAACAAAACTCCCCTTCGTGATTTCGTTGACTTTATCGTTGGAAATGCATCTGCTTTGAGTGTCGCAGGATATCCACACATCTCTGTCGTCGCATCGCTATCGTCGGTAAAATGTGCAGAACAAACGAGGGCCTTTCGCATCTTTTGGCCACTGGTGTACTTGAATCCGTCGATTGGTATGTGTTTGTTTGGCATTAAATGTGGGTGGAGGGAAAGGCTGGATGCAAATATAGCTGCAAATGAGGCATAACGATGCAATATGTACATACAGCTAGCCTAAGTAGCATGTTAGCATCAATTAGCATGCCGTGACCATTGATATGTCTGATTAGCACACTCCACGTAAGTCAACTTGAATCCGTACTTGTTCGTGTTGTTACACCCTCCGACAACACACCGACAAGGCATGATGTCTCCAAGTTATGGAAAACTGTGGAAAAAACGGAAAATAACAGAGCTGATTTGACTTAGTGTGTGTAGTGTGTTTGAGAAAATGGCGGATTGCTTCCCGTTGTAACGTCACGGGTGAAAGGTCATCGCTCCCACAGCGAACAATTGAAAGGCGTTTCAATCGCCAAATTCACCCTTTTAGAGTTCGAAAATCGGTTAAAAAAACATATGGTCTTTTTTTGCGACATCAAAGGTATATATTGACGCTTACATAGGTCTGGTGATAATGTTCCCCTTTAAGGACAGTTGTCCAAGATGACAAAGCAGAAGAGTACTTTTTCCCCTGGAAGCTGCAGTTCCAGTCTGAGGCTCGATGAAACAAATAAAGCTTTTTGTTCGACGATTCCTTGTTGGCGTCGTCTTGGCTCATCACCCATCACCCGATCAACAAATATCCAACAATTCAAACAGCCCTCTTGCTGGTAGTGTCATGGTACATAAAAAAGGCTTTCTGCCTTTCATGACAAGAGGGTGTGGGTTTGAGTCCTGCCTTAAACATTCTCAGACTCTCACTTTTCATTTTCAACCATGTGGAAAATGAGCACAGAAAACTGTTATTATGAAAAACATATACTGGACAAAACACGCACACGCACTGTACTTAGAATAATTATAGAAATGGACAAAGGTTGAGTCTGAAAAGGTTTAATTACTGAGCGCTGGTTCCTCTCTTCAGGGAAACATTTTTAATTAATATTCAGTCTGGGGCTCTCTCTCTGTTCCAGCAGTATATGTCTCTCTATCGTCTCCGCAAGATACAATTTAGACCAACACTGACCTGTTGTCGCTCACCAAGGGCCTCATGCACAAAAGTTATTTGTTGGCACAAAAACCAGGCTGGAGCCTATCCATCCAACATCCTTTTCTAACTTTAATCAGACTCATGTGAGCAGGCTACTGTACCAACACATTTTGTTGTAAGTTAAAAAAAAAAATTTTACATCTTCCACCTCTTCTCAAGTTTTACACATTGTAAGAAAACATTGTAGCAGCCTGATTCCTACATAATTTGAACAAATCATAAGATTTATGCCACAAACTTTACCTGGCATCAAACTACAAAATGGTTCATTTCTTCTGGTAGTGAAAAACACTCAATCAATCAATGTTTATTCATATAGTCCTAAATCACAAGTATCTCAAAGGGCTGCACAAGCCACAACAACATCCTCTGTTCGGAGCCCACATAAGGGCAAGGAAAAACTCACAACCCAGTGGGATGCCAATGTGAATGACTAGAAGAAACCTTGGAGAGGACCCCTCTAGGGGAGACCGGATTCAATGGACGTCGAGTGGGTCGAACAAAATATTTTTAAAGTCCAATCCATAGTGGATCTAACATAATGTGAGAGTCCAGTCCAGGGGCGTCACTAGACCTAATACTGTACTGGGGCACACCTGGGGCACAAATAATTCATGTGATCGTGCAAAGCGCGCAAGCAAAAACATTTTAGCACTTATTTATCATAAAAAAATACATAAATAGTGCTTTAAACTATGAAATCATATCAGATGATGTTGTATGGATCTTTGATTAACCACCTGAAATGAACTAATGCCTTTGACCTACTTGTGCACTTTTTTACTCCAGACTTCTAAACTGCTACTGGTAAAAGCAAAAAGGAAGAGCAATGAATCTTTTTGAAATATATGTTGCAGTAATCATCTGCAAATTTAACATCTACAAAAGTAAAACAAAAAAATAAAGCACCCCTACATCTCTGGGTTATTTTATATTATCTAAATTCCATTTATGGCAATGTGGATAATCCTATTTCAGATACACAAAACTATAAAATATACACAAAACAATAAAGCCACAGTAGTAGAATAAATGAACAACTGTTGTGTGTCTGTTCAGGGAATCATTTTCTGAGAAGTAAACTGTAACGTCTCGTTTTCATTTTTTGCAAAGTGGTCAATCACTCTGGACGGACATGGAAATATTACAGTAACTGTTATTCAGTTGACCAGTGGTTCCCAACTGCTGGGTCGTGACATAAAAGTGGATTGTGTGTCATTTTCAGTGAGTCGCGGTCAGATGTGTGCATGAAAAAAAAAAAGTTTAGGGAGAAAGAAATCTAATTGTGGCAACAAAACCAGATTTTTTTAGCCATTTTTCTAGTGACTATTAGTGAG
Organism: Nerophis ophidion; assembly: GCF_033978795.1. Classification (NCBI taxonomy): domain Eukaryota; kingdom Metazoa; phylum Chordata; class Actinopteri; order Syngnathiformes; family Syngnathidae; genus Nerophis; species Nerophis ophidion. The sequence goes on along the minus strand of NC_084624.1, from coordinate 14,972,537 downwards.
TATTTTAGCAAAAGGCTAACCGACTAACACGTTGGAAGAGGACTCAGGACAGACATGGAAATGTATTTAAAAAAAATCTAAATGGGGCAACAAAACCCAATATTTTCAGCCATCTTTCTGAAAACAAATACAGAAATGTTACTATTTTTTCTAGAAACAAAACCAGATTCTTTGGCTGTAGCCATTTTTCTGGTGACAAAACAAGATTATTTTAGTCAAAGTCACACCGATTAACAAGACAAGTCTACTGTGCTATTTTTCTGTGAAATAAACTGGAATGAGTTCAAAATTAGGCTCTCGACTTGATGATATGGAAAAATGTTTTTTCTTCCTGAAGATAAACCATTTGAGAAGCACTCAACTCACACATGCTTACTCCAAATCATCTTTGATGCAGAACCAGCAGACAATAACCAACATGATGTTTCATGTTCATTGGAAATTCCCCCGACAGCTCGTACAGCAATTGAATATGTTTGTCTTGATACAAGGAATAACGTTAGCTAACTTAGCATCAACTTAAGACAATGATGTTGCCTAGCTAGCTAGGACTTCACTTACATCTCTCATTCCAGCTGCTTCTTCCCTGCTGCGGGCAAATAACTGTCTTAAATCCATCTAAGAGTTACAGTTTGAGTCAAATCAAAATCAAAATAATATAATTAACAAATTGTTGTTGGCTAACGTTACCTACCTCAGCAGTGATTTGCATCCCCTTTCTCTCTCTCTCTCTCTCTCTCTCTCTCTCTCTCTCTCTCTCTCTCTCTCTCTCTACGGAAGTCTCCACGCGTGAATAAATTACCATATTAATTAGCCATGTGCTCATTGTTACGTGGAGCGAATACAGTAGCAATCAATTACCATACTAAGTAGTATGTGCGCTGTTGTCTATGTTATGTAGACTTAAAACTCTGAAGCGTTTTTTTTTTAATCGGTGATTTTTTTACTGGGGCACTGCAGATCAACACTGGGGCACGTGCCCCAGTGAAATCTGTCTGGCGACCCCACTGGACTCCAGTCCACGTTGGGGCCAGCAAGAGACCATCCCGAGCGGAGACGGGTCAGCAGAAAATCTAATCTCACATTTATGCATTCACACACAGAACCAACATTTGGGGAACAGGATGAGGTGATAGAAGGAAGGTCAAAATTGAATAAATCAATTTGTGGCAGCATTGGAACAAGTTATGTTTAACTTTCACTTCTGCATCTGAAAGGTTTATGGTTGTGGTGCATTCGAGGAACATTGGGGAAAGTTGGAAATGGAGGCGCCACTAGTTTTTAGTTTGCAGTCAATAGACTGCAAAGACAAGATATTTAACATTCTTATTTTTAAGAAATAGGATCTTGTTTGGAATTTGATGACTGCAACATGTTTAAAAAAAGTTGACACGGCAAAAAAAAAAAAAGACTGAGAAAGTTGAGGAATGCTCATCAAACACTTATTTGGAGCATCCTGCAGGTGAACAAGCTAATTGGGAACAGGTGGGTGCCATGATTGGGTATAAAAGCCGCTTCCATGAAATGCTCAGTCATTCACAAACAAGTGAAGTGAATTATATTTATATAGCTCTTTTCTCTAGTGACTCAAAGTGATTTACGTAGTGAAACCCAATATATAAGTTACATTTTTAAACCAGTGTGGGTGGCACTGGGAGCAGGTGGGTAAAGTTTCTTGCCCAAGGACATAACGGCAGTGACTAGGATGGCGGAAGCAGGGATTGAACCTGCAACCCTCAAGTTGCTGGCACGGCCGCTCTACCAGGCGGTATAGCTCAGTTGGTAGAGCTATACCGAGGTGGTATAGAAACAGCTTGGTTGATATATAACAAGGATGGGGTGAGGGTTACCACTTTGTCAACAAATGCGTGAGCAAATTGTCCAACAGTTTAAGAACAGCATTTCTCATCGAGCTATTGCAAGGAATTTAGGATTTCACCTTCTAAGGTCTGTAATATCATCAAAAGGTTCAGAGAATCTGGAGAAATCACTGCATGTAACATTGAATGCCCGTGACATTCGATCCCTCAGGCGGTACTGCATCAAAAAGCGACATCAGTGTGTAAAGGATATCACCACATGGGCTCAGGAACACTTCAGAAAACCACTGTCAGCAACTACAGTTCGTCGCTACATCTGTAAGAGTAAGTTCAAACTGTACTATGAAAAGCCAAAGCCATTTATCAACAACACCCAGAAACGCCTCTGGCTTTGCTGGGCCCCAGCTCATCTAAGATGGACTGATGCAAAGTGGAAAAGTGTTCTGTGGTCTGCCGAGTCCACATTTCAAATTGTTTTTGGAAACTGTGGACGTCGTGTCCTCCGGACCAAAGAGGAAAACCATAATAGATGCAAAGTTCATTGTATTCTGTTTTTATTTACAATTTACACAACGTAAACTTCACTGGTTTTGTAATATTAATAATAATAATTATTAATATTATCAAATATATTGTTGTGATTGTTATTATCATTCACTGGTGATAATCCTAATTGAATCAGTTAATCTTGACTGTACACTGAAGTAAAGAAAAACTTAACATATTTATATTTAAGTGAATAATGATGTTGTAAAACAAACCAAAAAGCAAAAACACCTTAAAAAAATACATTTTAGGGAGCCATTAAGTAGGCCAACTGCTGTACTTAATTAACGTTAATCACATTAGAAAGACTGACAGATGTCTAGAGCATTAAACACAATGATGAATGATGGGTGTTAATCCCATCTTTAAAACGTTCAAAACCTTATAAAGTTATATTTTTTCCCCAAAAAATTCTTGGCGAGATTACAAGCTACATGAAAAAATATTTTTAAGATCTGTATGTGTTTTAGAAAGCTCGTTTCAGCCAATTAATGTCAATAATGACATTTGTGTGTATGTAAACAGACTGATTGCATGTATGTGAGTGTGTTGACGTTAGTTTTAGGTTGGGGTCCAATAATAATGATAATGATAGAAAATGGATGGATGGATAATAAATACAAATTATTGAACACCAAAATTGGGCCCCAACAAAATCTTATTTAGGGGCCACACTAAGCCTGCAGTGCTAAAACTCCCCAGAAAGGAACACAGATGAGTAGGGTCGATAGATACTTTAAAATGTAATATCGGAAATTATCGGTATCGGTTTCAAAAAGTAAAATTTATTTATTTTTTAAACTCCACAAGTACAGAGCGCCAACAGACCCAGTCACATAATATCTATGGCTTTTCACACACACGTGAATGCAATGACACACGTGAATGCAATGCATACTTGGTCAACAGCCATACAGGTCACACTGAGGGTGGCCGTTTAAACAACTTTAACACTGTTACAAATATGCGCCACACTGTGAACCCGCATCAAACAAGAATGACAAAAATTGGCGCAGGTCCACCATTGCAGTCTACTAAGCCATGGGTGTCAAACTCTGGCCCGCGGGCCTAATTTGGTCCGCCGTGTGATTTAATTTGGACCTTGAGGCAATATCAACTCCGCTTTTCCTACATAAAAACAGTGTGCCGGCCCAATCACATAACATATGCGGCATGTACACACACATAAGTGAATGCAATGCATACTTGTTCAACAGCCATACAGGTCACACTGAGGGTGGCCGTATAAACAACTTTAACACTGTTACAAATATGCGCCACACCAAACAAGAATGACAAACACATTTCGGGAGAACATCCGCACCGTAACACAACATAAACATGACAGAACAAATACCCAAAACCCCTTGCAGCACTAACTCTCCGGGACCTTACAATATACACCCACCGCCCCCCCAACCCACCCACCTCATTGTTATTTTTATTTCAAATTTATTAGTCTGTGAAAAAAGTTAATGTTGATATTTACTTCAGAAGGCTGCAAATAGAAAAGAGGCATTACATTTTTTATTTAAATTATATTTAATATACCATATTTGTTTTTCTTTTTTTTTTTTGAAGGTTGTGTCATGACTATTGCGAAGTTTGTTCTCCCGGGATGCAAACAGACTATTCCGGACAAGGCTTGCTTGTACGAAAATATTTATTCATCTAACTCAAGAAATCTTGGCTGGGCATGAGGTAAGCAAACATAAACTATGACTTGGAACAAACACAAAACTTGTGGCATGAAACAAACAGCATAAACTATGGCGTGGAAGAAACAAAACTTACTTGGACACGGCATGAAGCAAACAACATGACCTATGGTATCGCGTTAAAACGTGCGATGACGCCAGCCCGACTGACTGGCAAAGACAGGCTTAAATAAGGGTCTCTTGAATAGAGCAGGTGCGTGTCCCGAACACCAGAGGCGGGTGAAACTAATAAGTCGGCATGGTAACCAAACAAACAAGGGAGCGCAAACAGGAACTAAAAGAGTCCAAAAACTAATAAATAATAAAGAAAAAAAATCCAGACCACAGATCATAAAAGTTGATTTTGCACAATTAAGTTATAAAAACGTTTTATTCATGCACTTTCTCTTGCTACTTCAAGGCTTGAATGTTTTAATCATTCATTATTGTTTTTTTATTTTCAAATGTACTATTAACCTGTGGAAAACGTTTATTTCGATATTTACCTCAAAAGGCTGCAAACAGAAAAGAGGCGTTACATTTTTTTTGATATGCCATTGACATTTTTTTATTGTTATTATTATTACTTGAAAGTCGATTTCGCATGTCACTAAAGTTATATAAGCCTTGCTTGTTCAATATTCAATGCAAAACTCTATTGAAAGGTTAATTTGTTCAACCTTGGCCCGCGGCTTTGTTCAGTTTTAAATACTGTGTATTTGAGTTTGACACCCCTAGTCTATGCCATTGCCGTAGTCGATAAGCTTCTTCTTTTTCTCTATCTTCTTGTCATGGAGCATTCCTAATATGAATTAGCGTAAAGTTCTAACTTACAAACCCCGTTTCCATATGAGTTGGGAAATTGTGTTAGATGTAAATATAAACGGAATACATTGATTTGCAAATCCTTTTCAACCCATATTCAGTTGAATGCACTACAAAGACAACATATTTGATGTTCAAACTCATACATTTTATTTAATTTTTTTGCAAATAATAACTAACTTAGAATTTTATGGCTGCAACACGTGCCAAAGTAGTTGGGAATGGGCATGTTCACCACTGTGTTACATCACCTTTTCTTTTAACAACACTCAATAAATGTTTGGGAACTGAGGAAACTAATTGTTGAAGCTTTAAAAAGTAGAATTCTTTCCCATTCTTGTTTTATGTAGAGCTTCAGTCGTTCAACAGTCCGGGGTCTCCGCTGTCGTATTTTACATTTCATAATGTGTCAAACATGTCTGGACTGCAGGCGGGCCAGGAAAGTACCCGCACTCTTTTTTTTTTACAAAGCCACGCTGTTGTGACACATGGTGAATGTGGCTTGGCATTGTCTTGCTGAAATAAGCAGGGGCATCCATGAAAAGACGGCGCTTAGCCGGCCGGCAGCATATGTTGTTCCAAAACCTGTATGTACCTTTCAGCATTAATGGTGCCTTCACAGATGTTTAAGTTACCCATGCCTTGGGCACTAATGCACCCCCATACCATCACAGATGCTGGCTTTTGAACTTTGCGTCGATAACATTCTGGATGGTTCGCTTCCCCTTTGGTCTGGATGACACCACGTCGAATATTTCCAAAAACAATTTGAAATGTGGACTCGTCAGACCACAGAACACTTTTCCACTTTGCATCAGTCCTTCTTAGATGATCTCGGGCCCAGAGAAGCCGGCGGTGTTTCTGGATGTTGTTGATAAATGGCTTTCGCTTTGCAAAGTAGAGCTTTAACTTGCACTTACAGATGTAGCGATGAACTGTATTTAGTGACAGTGGTTTTCTGAAGTGTTCCTGAGCCCATGTGGTGATATCCTTTAGAGATTGATGTTGTTGTTTTTATACAGTGCTGTCTGAGCATTCCTTAACTTTATCAGTATCTATTGCCACCTTTCCTAACTTCTTTGTCACGTGTTGCTGGCATCAAATTCTAAAGTTAATGATTATTTGCACAAAAAAAAAATGTTTCAAACATCAAATATGTTGGCTTTGTAGCACAATCAACTGAATATTGGTTTAAAAAGGATATGCAAATCATTGTATTCCGTTTATATTTACATCTAACACAATTTCCCAACTCATATAGAAACGGAGTATGTACTTTTCCATGTTTAACACATTTTTAAATAATCCACATTTGTCTATAGATTCAGAATTGTCCAATTGTAGTGCATCTAATAACACATCACCTCATAATTACTCACACACATGCCCATGCACTATTTGGAAATAAAAAAGACGTCAAAATTAGACGTGGGTCTAAATGAGGGGTCACCAACCTTTTTGAAACCAAGAGCTACTTTTTGGGTACTGATTAATGTGAAGGGCTACCAGTTTGATACACACTTAAATGAATTGCCAGAAATAGCCAATTTGCTCAATTTAGCTTTAATAAAAAACTCTCTCTCTCTCTCTCTCTCTCTCTCTCTCTCTCTCTCTCTCTCTATATATATATATGTATATATATATATATATACATGGAAATGTCTGTCTGTCATTCTGTCGTACATTTTTTTCCTTTTACGGAAGGTTTTTTGTAGGGAATAAATGATGAAAAAAACACTTAATTGAACGATTTAAAAGAGGAGAAAACACACAAAAAATTAAAAGTAAATTTTGAAACATAGTTTATCTTCAATTTCGACACTTTAAAATTCAAAATTCAACCGAAAAAAATGAAGAGAAAAACTAGTTAATTCGAATGTATTTGAAAAAATTAAAAAAAGAATTTATGGAACAACATTAGTAATTTTTCCTGATTAAGATTAATTTTAGAATTTTTATGACATGTTTTAAATAGGTTAAAATCCAATCTGCACTTTGTTGGAATATATAACAAATTGGACCAAGCTATATTATGACAAAGACAAATCATTATTTCTTCTATATTTTCCATAAGAACATTTTTAAAGAAATTTAAAAGACTTTGAAATAAGATTTAAATTTGATTCTACAGATGTTTTAGATTTGCCAGAATATTTTTTGGGAATTTTAATCACAATAAGTTTGAATAAATGTTTCAAAAATATTGTTCATCGAAAAAACAGAAGCTAAAATGAATCAAATTAAAATGTGTTTATTATTCTTTACAATAAAAAAAATAATACTTGAACATTGATTTAAATTGTCAGGAAAGAAGAGGAAGGAATTTAAAAGGTAAAAAGGTATATGTGTTTAAAAATCCTAAAATCCTTTCTAAGGTTGTATTTTTTTCTCTAAATTGTCTTTCTTAAAGTTATAAGAAGCAAAGTAAAAAAATAAATGAATTTATTTAAACAAGTGAAGACCAAGTCTTTAAAATATTTTCTTGGATTTTCAAATTTTATTTGAGTTTTGTCTCTCTTAGAATTAAAAATGTCGAGCAGAGCGAGACCAGCTTGGTAGTAAATAAATAAAATGAAAAAAATAGAAGCAGCTCACTGGTAAGTGCTGCTATTTGAGCTATTTTTAGAACAGGCCAGCGGGCGACTCATCTGGTCCTTACAGGCTACCTGGTGCCTGCGGGCACGACGTTGGTGACCCAGGGCGTAAATGAATGCGATTGCTCCTCCTCAAGACAGAAATAACATGCTGTCATGGTTATAAAATCCATACGATTTGTTAGATTATATAATGATGCAGCAACCTTGTTTTGAAAGTAAACAAAACATATTCTTAAATTACTTTGGTTGCCCGTAAAAGGGTGGAATGCCATCTACGGGTTGAGGAGGAGATCTTGCCCCAAGTCGAGGAGTTCAAGTACCTAGGAGTCTTGTTCACGAGTGAGGGAAGAGTGGATCGTGAGATCGACAGGCGGATCGGTGCGGCGTCTTCAGTAATGCGGACGTTGTATCGATCCGTTGTGGTGAAGAAGGAGCTGAGCCGGAAGGCAAAGCTCTCAATTTACCGGTCGATCTACGTTCCCGTCCTCACCTATGGTCATGAGCTTTGGGTCATGACCGAAGGGACAAGATCACGGGTACAAGAGGCCGAAATGAGTTTCCTCCACCGGGGGGCGGGGCTCTCCCTTAGAGGTAGGGTGAGAAGCTCTGTCATCCGGCGGGAGCTCAAAGTATAGCTGCTGCTCCTCCACATCGAGAGGAGCATCTGGTCAGGATGCCACCCGAACGCCTCCCTAGGGAGGTGTTTAGGGCACGTCCGACCGGTAGGAGGCCACGGGGAAGACCCAGGACACTTTGGGAAGACTATGTCTCCCGGCTGGCCTGGGAACGCCTCAGGATCCCCCGGGAAGAGCTGGACGGAGTGGCCGGGTAGAGGAAGTCTGGGCTTCCCTGCTTAGGCTGCTGCCCCCGCGACCTGACATCGGATAAGCGGAAGGAAATGGATGGACGGACTTTGGTTGTGATTCGGTGTACTGTAAACCCACAATAAATGCTGCTGATTCTAAGGATATCAGTGTGTGTGTGTGTGTGCGTGTGTGTGCGTGCATCTGATGAACCAGCTCCCAAGTCCCTTTTGTGAAATATTAATTACTGCCTTATAAAACATGTATAATGTCTGCTCAGCTGTTTTTATGATTAGTCCGCATTTATTTAGTCACCTTGTTTTTGTTGTGGGCAGATCCCGGTTGTAGTACATCAAGTAATATTGTTGTTGTTTTTTTTTACGTCCCCTGTGCCCTTTCTGGATTTTTAGTGTGTTTGTTTCTGGTAATTTTCACTTTTTAATAAGTAAACAATGGCCATTCTACTAAATTTGCGTCCCTGGGAAATATGATGTAAAAATGCAGAATTAGATGCACAGTATAATGAATTTTAAATGAAGCAAAGTGATATGATTTCATTTTTTTTTAAATATTACAAAATAATGAATAAATAATTGACGCAATCTCCAGCACTGAAAAATAACTAGTGTCCCTAAACAATTTTTTTGACTTATGATATGGTACTAATTTTGGAGTCTTGGGTGTAGGCTGATTCCAATATCAAACTAATTTGATATCAGCAGAAATCATAAGGACTCGTCGTACCATTTTGTACTATTGAGTACATTGAGATTTGAGTACCCGGGTACATAGGTTTTCAAGTGTATGGCGTTTTTTCAAGTGCCACATTCCTGTTTTCCTCGTGTGTGTTTTCCCTTGGCACTGGTTCCTCCACCCAGTGCAGTTGTATGTTGTTCTTTCCCTTGGATATATTTCCCTTGGAATATTAACCACTTTTTCAACTGGAAAATAGTCCCCCCCCCTTCTGGGATCCAACCTTTGCTGAGCATGACATTAAGAACATAGAAAGCATTTATAAGTGTGTTTGTGTTAGCTGTGTGGAGGAATTATAAAGACTTTGAATGCCTGTTATATTCATAGAAATCGAAAAATAACTTTCTAAACCAGGCCTGGGTAATTATTTTTGCGCACCTCCTCACGGCTGCAGGTGCTCTGCAATCAGCGCACCTGCCTCGCACAACCTGCCATGCGACGCCGGAGTATAGTCTTCAGTTGGCGTACAGTAAGCGATCATCCTGCTTGATGCAATCCTGCTCTCTCTGTGTTTTACCCCTCCGTGTTCTCAGTGTGTTTTCTTGTGTCACCCCCGCAGTTCTCATTCCGTCGCCTGGAAAGTGAGCTGTGCGCCTCATTTTTCCCCGAATCTACCTCTGGACTCTGACTGCCTCCCTCGATCCTTGACTTCCCTGGCTTTGGACTCGGACCTTTAGACTTTTCTCTCCCCTGGACTTCCTTATATCTCGTTCAACACACTTGGTACCACACACTTCAGCTGACAACACACATAGTACGCTATATACACTCTTGGATTTTGTCACACTCTAGTTACTTAGTTTATTAGTTAGTAATGTTTTATTATATATATATATATATATATATATATATATATATATATATATATATATATATATAAAATACATTTTATAATAACACCCCCTCTGGTGTCTGCCGTCATCTCCCCTCTACAAACCACAAAAATATCATGCAAAAGCGCAGATTCCAACCATCGAAATACTTTGTATAGTTCAAGACCTACGGTCATTTGAAAACATCACTGCACATCATAATGGCAGCTACAGTTTTGATTCTAAATATGTAAAAAAATTATTTGGGAATGTCCGGCGGGCCAGTTTGAAAAGCTAAACGAGCCACATGCGGCTCCTGGGCTTCAATTTGCATAGGTCTGACCTAAACACTTTATTTCCTGTACAAAAAGTCATCCCTGCTACCTTCAGTCTTGTTACTCAACTGAACAAAAATTAAATAAAGTTGTCTAACAAGGACCAATTCACATTTTGAGTAGTTGAATATGTGTACTATCAAATTTAGAGCAAACGGCATTGGAATGGCCCGGTAACATTTTTGAGTTTCTACTTAAAGTCTTGCCTGCCTTAGTTATGGGTGTTTTTTGTTAGTTCAAAACAATGCCACCATATGCTGCATACATGCTGTGACAACAACCTAAATACTTGGTTGTTTGTTTGATCGGTCCAGTGCACTGCTGGAAATTTGGAAGGATACATTTAAAATGACCACTAGCAGTAATGTTTACAGATTCTCAATTATACAAAGACAAAACAGAAAGAAGTGAAGTGTTCTGATCTACAAAATCAAGATAAGGTAGCACACACAGAATACAGTCAGTCCATCAAAGGTAAAAATAGAAAATGGTCTAACCTTGGCAAAAAGTGCTCCTTTGGCTGCTAGTGCATCCTCTCCTCTTCCGTTTGGGTAGCACTCATAGCGTGCATCCAGGATTGGGTATCGACTTGCCAGCATCAGGCCACTGTTCAGGAATTTGAAACTGGAACCGCAACCTTTCCAGCCGTACCGCCCGACATCACTCAGCACATAGGGGAAGTATCGATGCAACTGTTGCCGAAGCCGAGTTGTCGAACCATGGTCAAAAACTTCCTGCAGGGCAAGGAAATCCAAGTTGGCAGGGAAGAAGGCAGAAATCTCATGGTCGAACGTCTCATCTCCGTGGCGACGCTTCCTACCGGGGCGCTTAAATATTGAAGTGCGAGGCACATGAGAGAGTGTGTTGTTCGAGGAGATCACTCCTCCACCATCGCCTCCATGGTATCGAGCAAGAGATTCTTTTGAGGCGGTCATGCTGCCCACGTCGCTGCCTGCAGGCTCCCTTGACTGATGGTTACCTGTTTCTGTCATCTCCTCTTGGGGTTCTGGCTCTGGGGCGCTGATGCTGATCTGAACCCCTGATGTGTGAAGTGGGCAGTTAGCGACGGTTTTCGTTTTTTTCTCTTTCCCATGCATTGAGCAGCCATGATTGCTGAGACCACTCTGAGCTCCTGCGCAGTGCATAGGACCGGCTGGAGCATCGGCCACAGAATGTAAAGGACAGCCTGGGGCATCGGCCACAGAATGCAAAGGACAACCTGGGGCATCAGCCAAAGAATGCAAAGGACAACCAGGGGCATCGGCCCCAGAATGCAAAGGACAGCCCGGGGCATCGTCCACAGAATGCAAAGGACAGCTCGGGGCATCGGCCACAGAATGCATAGGACAGTCTGGAGCATCAGCCACAGAATGCAAAGGACAGCTTGGGGCATCAGCCACAGGATGAATAGGACAGTCTGGACCATTATTCAAACAATGCAAAGGACAGTCTGGGGTATCGGCCAAAGAATGTAAAGGACAGTCTGAGGTGTTGTTAGTTTCCAAAGGATGGAGGGGGCAATCCACTTTGGTCTCTTCAGCATCTTGGTGAAGGGGACAGTCAGAGGATCCCTGCACTCCGACAGAGGGATGGAATGGGCAGCCTGTTGCACCCGAGGGGTGAATCGGACACTCAGTGAGAGGCTCAGTTTCAGTTTCTGATGGACCATTAATGGTGTTTGTATGGTCCGGTCGCTGGTCCACGGAGGATGTACGACGAAATCCTGTGGCCAGACTGCTGAAAGATGTGGCACTAAAGATTGAATGACAAAAAGAGAAAGAATGACAAGTTAGTGTCTTGACTTTTATCCAAAAACATAAGTTGAAAGGGTGATAATAAATGTTTGTTTGTTGACATGGTTTTCCTCACTCTGTTCATGATTTTACTTAGACTCTTGAATTGCCATATGATATTTCATACCAGGGGTCACCAAAACATTGAAACCAGTTGATTTTTGGGTGTTTACAGTAGATCCCCAAATTTTAAAGGGGAACATTATCACCAGACCTATGTAAGCGTCAATATATACCTTGATTGTGCAAACCGATTTCCGAATTGTAAATGGGTGAATTTTGGCGAATTAAACGCCTTTCTGTTTATGGCTCTTTTGGCGATGATGTCAGAACGTGACGTCACCGAGGTAATACAGCCGCCATTTTCATTTTCAGCACATAGCAAACACCGGGTCTCAGCTCTGTTATTTTCCGTTTTTTCGACTCCTCTTTGGAACCTTGGAGACATCATGCCTCGTCGGTGTGTTGTCGGAGGGTGTAACAACACTAACAGGGAGGGATTCAAGTTGCACCACTGGCCCGAAGATGCGAAAGAGTCTGCCGCCAGACCCCCATTGAATGTGCCGGAGTGTCTGCACATTTTACCGGCGATGACAGACATGGCACAGAGATGTATGGATAACCTGAAGATGCATTTGCAACTATAAAGTCAACAAAATCACAAAGGTGAGTTTTGTTGATGTTGTTGACTTATGTGTTAATCAGACATATTTGGTCGCGGCGTGACTGCCAGCTAATCAATGGTAACATGCTACGCTAATTGATACTAACATGCTATTTACCGGCGGTGCTAAAGCAGACATGGCACATAGATGTATGGATAACCTACAGATGCATTTGCAACTACATTACGTTTCCTTCCACCCACATTTAATGCGAAAAAAACACTTACCAATCGACGGATTTAAGTTGCTTCAGTGTCACAAGATGCGAAAGTCCTGATCGTTTGGTCCGCACATTTTACCGGCGATGCTAACGCAGCTATTCGGCCATGCTATGGCTATGAATTGCGTCAATAGCTATTCGCTCAATAGCTTCAGTTTCTTCTTCAATACTTTCATACTCCAACCATCCGTTTCAATACATGCGTAATCTGTTGAATCGCTTAAGCCGCTGAAATCAGAGTCTGAATCCAAGCTAATGTCACTATATCTTGCTGTGGTATTCGCCATTGTTTGTTTACATTGGCAGCACTGTGTGACGTCACAAGAAAATGGATAGCTTCTTCGCAGAGAGCGAAAAAAAGGCACTTTAAAGCTTTTTTTTTAGGGGTATTCCAGGACCGGTAAAATTTTGAAAAAAACTTCAAAAAATACAACAACCCACTGGGAACTGTTTTTTTTAATTGTTTTTAACCCTTTTGTGATAATGTTCCCCTTTAAAGAAAAGTAAATGCGTTATCACACACAAGCGTGCAATTACAGTAAACCCTGGAACGCGCCCTGAAATTGCCCATTGCTGCTTGTTTGAATACATAACAAAACGATAACATGTTGTGCAGTAAATGATGGAGTGTCTCTGTAGTGAAAGCCCCTTATTATACACACTCAAACCTCATTTAAATAAGGCGGTTTACACCGTTTATCAAATGCACAGGCAATCGTAGCAGAACACACTATGGCAGGGGTGCCCACACTTTTTCTGCAGGCGAGCTTCTTTTCAATTGACCAACTCGAGGGGATCTACCTCATTTACATATATCATTTATATTTATTTATTTATGAAAGAGACATTTTTGTAAACAAGTTAAATGTGTTTAATGATAATACACGCATGTGTAACACATATAGATGTCTTTCTTTCACAAAGACAAGAATATAAGTTGGTGTATTACCTGATTCTGATGACTTGCATTGATTGGAATCAGACAGTAATGATGATAACGCCCACATTTTCAAATGGAGGAGAAAAAAAGTTGTCCTTTCTGTACAATACCACATGAAAGTGGTTGGTTTTTGGCATCTAATTCATCCAGCTTCCATACACTTTACAAGAAAAACATTGGCGGCAAATTCCGTAGCTTGCTTGATTGACATTCACGGCACCCGAGGGTCTTGTGAGATGACGCTGGCTGCTGCCAGTTCATTATTATGAAAAAATGACAGAGAGGAAGGCGAGAAACACTTTTTATTTCAACAGACAATCGCGCCGTCCCTTCCGTCAAAACTCTAAAGGCCGACTGCACATTTCCTATCTTCACAATAAAAGCCCTCTCGGTCATATTTTCATAATAATGATCTTGCAGCAGCCAGCGTCATCTCACAAGACCCTCCGGTACCGTGAATGGCATTTAAGTGACGTCTTGGTGAAGATTGATGATCACTAATTTTTAGGTCTATTTTTTTTAAAAGCCTGGCTGGAGATCGACTGACACACCCCCCGCGGTCGACTGGTAGCTCGCGATCGACGTAATGGGCACCCCTGCACTATGGAGTCTAGCTCACCCACCGCCTGACAGGTAGGCACCTCACAGGGGAGGAGCCAGGGCAGGGAGGCAGAGTGGAACACGGAGGACAACCACCCAGCCTAGGCCGCGTCATCGAGGGGCGGTACGTACCGCTGTATCTACTCAATCAGCCTGAAATGCCACCAGCTGTGCGGCCGGGTGGGGCCCAGGTAGAACATTTTATTAACTCTGCCTCATTCAGGTCTGGCTCTACCCGGTGTCAAGGCAGCTGCATCAGGCAGTAAGCTAAGACATCCACTATTTCCCCATTAATGATATTACTCGTGAATGTTTACAGATATTATATTTCATTTGTTTATAGGCAAGTCCCTGGGACATTGAAGGGAGTGTGAATTGAGAAAGATTGAGAACCCCGGATGGGAGAGATTCATGCTTATTGATTGAGACCTTACGTTTGATACTTCCACATCCTGCCTTTCATAAAAAAACTTGTTCAATAAATGCCTTGTCTCGGCTTTCTGCGAACTGCATCCCGAGTCCTGGTGTGAATCAGGTGTCACCTGGTGGCGTGGTCGGGTCGGGGTTTGTTCCCCCGGAATACAGGACGGACAGCTCCGGACGACAGCGTGAGGTAGGAGCAGAGGTGGGACCAATTCGTTGTTTTGCAAGTCACAAGTAAGTCTCAAGTCTTTGCCCTCGAGTCTCGAGTCAAGTCCCAAGTCAAGACAGGCAAGTCCCGAGTTAAGTCCAAAGTCAAGACTGGAAAGTCTCAAGTCATATCCCGAGTCCTGTATTTTGAGTTTCAACTCATTTCAAGTCCTTTTAACCACAGACTAATATATTTACACAGATTGTGTATGCTTTTAAAACCCTGTATGTATTTATAATAAAAACAATTGTGCTGACATTGCACTTCATAATAGCACTATTAACCAGTTATTTTAAACATTTAACTCACTCCTTTACAGTATAAACACATTTTAAATAACAAGTGCAAATGTACTTATTTGCACAAAGGTGTTAACATTGTATTCCATGGTATATAGTATTGGAACTAGTTCCACAGTGGTTTCTTTCCTGTTCTTACCTTATCTCATCTCATACTGTATGTGTGTTTATGTGTGCGTACAAATGAAAAACATAAATACATGAAAAAAAAAAAAGGAACAGAGTTGTACTTTTTAGAATTCAAGCCCTATGGAAAATTCACCAGCCGCCACTGATTATGATGCATTCTCATTTTAGGGAAAGTATAAGACTATACTTTCTTAACAGTATAATTGTAACCAGGAATAAGTCTTCAAGCAACAATATTCAAATACTAACTTTGTTGGGTAAGACAGAATTTGCTTTTATTCTGAATCCAGTGAAACAGATTTGTGGTTTTAGCTGATATAAAGACTTTCAGGTGTTTATATACGTTTATGTTTAAGTTGGCAGACACTTTTATCCAAATCAACATACATGAAAAATACATATAAAACAATCACTGTAAGCATTGATCATTTAAGGGAAGAATGTAATACAAAATATCAATAGAAAAAGTGTCAAGACAAAATAAACTCTCTGCTGTTGCAGCAACAGAGATACAGTCTAGAAGATAATTAGATATCTAATGTATTCATAAATTGTTTATGTAAGCTATGTGAATGTATATATAACCTAATCATATTGTTTCTTCAACTCAGAAATAGCTGACCGTTTTTTCCCCCCTTTTTGGGATTATAATTCCCAGTTTTGATCTTGGACGTCTGGTCACTTATAGCAGTGGTTCTCAAATGGGGGTACGCGTGCCCCTGGGGGTACTTGAAGGTATGCCAAGGGGTACGTGAGAGTTTTAAAAAAATATTCTAAAAATAGCAACAATTCAAAAAAAAAAATTATAAATATATTTATTGAATACTACTTCAACAAAATATGAATGTAAGTTCATAAAATGAAAATAAATGCAACGATGCAATATTCAGTGTTGACAGCCAGACTTTTTGTGGACATGTTCCATAAATATTGATGTTAAAAGATGTATTTTTTGGTGAAGAAATGTTTAGAATTAAATTCATGAATCCAGATGGATCTCTATTACAATCCACAAAGAGGGCACTTTAGGTTGATGATTACTTCTATGTGTAGAATTATAATTTTTTTATTATTATTGACTCACTTGTTTATTTTTAAACAAGTTTTTTGTTATTTTATATCTTTTTTTCCAAATAGTTCAAGAAAGACCACTACAAATGAGCAATATTTTGCACTTTCATACAATTTAATAAATCAGAAACTGATGACATAGTGATGTATTTTACTTCTTTATCTCTTTTTTTCAACCAAAAATGCTTTGCTCTGATTAGGGGGTACTTGAATTAAAAAAATGTTCACATGGGGTACATCAATGAAAAAAGGTTGAGAACCACTGACTTATAGCATATAAGAATATTATATTACTGTTTCGCAAATTATGAACACACCAAAAAATGTGTCCTTTACCATAGTTACACGTATGACAAAAAAGTGCGTGAATATCAGTGGTATTCAGTGAGGTAAAATGAATAAAATGCGCCGATGGTTCATTGCTTCCTGCCAAATGAATTGCAGTGAGTGGAGGGGATCACCACTCCAAGATGGCGGCCCCGCGTCTCGTCTGCGGCAATAGGCAGTAGCGCTCGATGTTGCGTACCCTTATAAGATGTCTATGGTTCTAACGTTAGCAGTGAGTTTAGAGCCTCACTGATTTAACTAAACAGCAAATAAAAGTTACATTACTCGGCCAATAAACGTTAACTTACATTGAAAACTTACCCTTCTTTGTGCATCTTCAAATGTCGAATGAAGTTGGAAGTTGTTGCGTCTCTGTCTGTAATCTTCGAACGAACCGCATGCTCTGCATAGGGCAATTCGTTTTTTGTTGACCAAGTCGTAGTTTTAATACCCGAACAAAACAATTTTTGGCATAACTTTTCCTCACCGGCGTGTTGTTTGAGAGCTCTTCTTCATTGGTTTTCATGCAATTTGATTGGCTGAGTGCTGTGTCACGAAAATAACATGGATGTAATTTGATTGGCTGTTGTTCTGACAGGTAGCGCGCACACTGTCATCGCACACACGCTGACACACACGGACAGATACGGAGCGCTCCTGAATAACTTTTTAATCGTTGGGTTTTGGGGAAAGTAGCAAGTCATGTCAGGTCAAAAGGCTCAAGTCCAAGTCAAGTCATAGACCCAATAATAAAACTTCAAAAAAGGGTCATTAGAATAATACACAAAGTGTGCTACTATGAACATACCAATCCATTATTTATGAGTTCAAATGTATTAAAATTTTCAGACATTGTGTTTTTAAAAACAATGGAAATTATGTATCGAGTAAAAAAACAACAGCCTTCCAGCTTGTATTCTCAGGCTATTTCATTTAAGAGGAGAAAACTATAATTTACGGGGATATCGATTTTTGAAATAGGTAAAGCGAGAACAAATATAAAATACAAATGTATTACAGTTTTAGGAGTTAAATGGTGGAACAAGCTCAGTGATGAGCTGAAGACATGCACTTCTTTGGTAAGGTTTAAGAAAACATAGAAAGGTGAAATAATTGAAAATTATAAAATATAGTCACAATTACTTTCATCCCATTGATTTTTGATTTATTTATTTTTTTATGTTGATGTTCCAGGCAATCTAATTTTCTGTGAAGGTATAGGATAGGCAAATATAAGCTTTGGCTTCAGCCTATTCCTTTTTTGGTCACTCTTTTTCTTTTCTTTCGTGTGTAAATGTGCATTATTGTATACATATAACATGTACTGTAAAACTGATCACACACAATGGTTGATTGATTTGATTTGATTGATTATATGACCGAAATAAACTTATTTCATTCATTCATTCATTCATTCATTCAAGTCACAAGTCATGGATGTTAAAGTCTAAGTCGAGTTGCAAGTCTTTTTAAATTTTGTCAAGTCGAGTCTAAAGTCATCAAATAAATGATTCGAGTCTGACTCGAGTCCAAGTCATGTGACTCGAATCCACACCTCTGAGTAGGAGAGAATAATTTAATCATAATAGTACCAAAAGACAGAAACAAACAAAAACGTGCCGATCGCACGGGAAGCTAAGATAACAGCTTAGCACAGGATCAAGATCAGGAATACACCAAAGTGACGGTTGCATACCGCAAATGATGAAACCACACCGACTGTGGTGAGCAACGTGACTAAATAGCTCTCTGATTAGTGCTCAACAGCAGGGGAACGTGCAGAGCACTAATCAGAGGCAGGTGAAACCAATTAGTACCTACGGAAACTGAAACAAACACCCAAAGTGCACAAAACAGGAACCAAGGGAGTCCAAAACTAACAGAACATAACTAAACAAAACATGATCCGGATCACGGATCAAGACATCAGGTGCCACAACATGCAACACACTCAGTGATAGTACTCGCAGTTTTATAGTTTGTTCTTAGTACTGTAGATCAGGCCCAGAGTCATTGGTACATTGAACACAGACATATCCGTGTGATACGTGAACAGCACCAGGTCATTGGTGCAAATATTTGTTTGACACATGAACACTAAGTCATTAATTAGTACAGATATGTGAATCAATCAGCAGCCAAGGAGCTCAGACACCCAATACCCAGAAAAACTGAAGAAGCCCGCTAGTAGGAGAGGCAAAACAATCTGAACAGTCCACTTCCGATCTGCTAAAAAGGCTGAGCCTTTCCTCTGCTCACTTGAAGTCTCGTTAATGATATTGCGTTGTCTTCCAGTCGTTGGTTTCTGTTGGTATCGCTATATGAGACACGTTTTTGACACAGTCCAGTCCAACATTGGTCCTTTTTCAACCAGTGATGTTCAGAGTACGAGAGTTAAAGGGGAACATTATCACCAGACCTATGTAAGCGTCAATATATACCTTGATGTTGCAGAAAATAACCATATGTTTTTTTTAACCGATTTCCGAACTCTAAAAGGGTGAATTTGGCGATTTAAACGCCTTTCAATTGTTCGCTGTCGGAGCGATGACCTTTCACCCGTGACGCCACAATGGGAAGCAATCCGCCATTTTCTCAAAAACATTACACACACAAGTTAAATCAGTTCTGTTATTTTCCGTTTTTTCGACTGTTTTCCGTACCTTGGAGACATCATGCCTCGTCGGTGTGTTGTCGGAGGGTGTAATAACACGATCAGGGACGGATTCAAGTTGATTTACGTGGAGTGTGCATCGATTAGCACGGCATGCTAATCGATGCTAACATGCTGTTTAGGCTAGCTGTATGTACATATTGCATCGTTATGCCTTATTTGTAGCTATGTTTGCATCCAGCCTTTCCCTCCACCCACATTTAATGCCAAACAAACACGTACCAATCGACGGATTCAAGTTGCACCAGTGTCAAAATATACGAAAGTCCCTCGTTTGTTCTGCATATTTTACAGATGATAGCGATGCTACGACAAAGATGTGTGGATATCCTGCAACACTCAAAGCAGATGCATTTCCAACGATAAAGTCAAAGAAATGACAAAGGTGAGTTTTGTTGATGTTATTGACTTATGTGCTAATCAGACATATTTGGTCATGGCATGACTACCAGCTAATTGATGCTAACATGCTATTTAGGCTAGCTGTATGTACATTTGTAGCTATATTTGCATCCAGCCTTTCCCTCCACCCACATTTAATGCCAAACAAACACTTACCAATTGGCGGATTTAAGTTGCTCCAGTGGTCAAAAGATGCAATCGTTGGTTATAAGGCTATTCGCTCAATAGCTTCAATTTCGTTTTCGCTATCTGCCTCCACATTCCAACCATCCGTTTCAAACATGCATAATCTGTTGAATCGCTTAAACTGCTGAAATCCGAGTCTGATTCCGAGCTAATGTCGCTATATATTGCTGTTCTATCCGCCATGTTTGTTTGTATTGGCCTCACTACGTGATGTCACAGGAAAATGGACGGGTGGATTTACAGATTACAAAAATCAGGCACTTTAAAGTCTTTTTTCGGGATATTCCATGATGGGTAAAATTTGAAAAAAACTTCGAAAAATATAATAAGCCACTGGGAACTGATTTTTATTGGTTTGAACCCTTCTGAAATTGTGATAATGTTCCCCTTTAATGACCAAGAGCAAGTGTCCATACGATGCAGATAGGATAAACTAATCTCCTAGCCTGTTGTTCTGCTAGCATTAGCCTGTTAGCTTTGTGCCGCGGTCCGTTCGGGGTCATTATATGTGTTGATGATCATATGCAATATTGCTGTGAGCTAATGGCATAACCACAGTAGTCCCGTGTTACATTGATGTGGCGGAGGACGATATTTAGTTGCCAGGTCATGCGGTCTCGATATTGTAGTTAATTTTATCGACACTAGTTGACGTCTTTGTATTACATTGATTTATGTGTCAGTGCTGGTACATCCATTAGATCAGTCCGCTTGCAGTCAAACTCCAGTGTGGTGCACCTCAAATGTAGGCAAAAACGGACAAAAGACACAAGCCTGATCATTACAGCAATCGCGCAAAAATAAAAACCAATGCTCTGGTAGCACCATTGTCCTGAACGAGCCAAATATAGTCAGAAAAAGCCAGAAGTTACCTGATAGAAGTGTTGGTGGGTGAATCGATGTAGATTTTAATCTGAGGCCGACAAGCACCGTTGCGGATCCTTTTCCCCACTTCCCGTGCTCTCCTGTGGGTGTTGGACAGGTTGTTGAATCTGGCCAGGGAGTCAGGCAGCAGGCAGACATTGGCACTGCAGAAACAGAAGCTCTTGCCCTGAGGTCTCCACTCTTTCGCCCCAACAAACCCTGACTCAGTCTCGCCCTGCTCAGTCTGGTGTGTATCTGGTCTGGAAAAGAGAGAGCACAAATATCTTTTGAATATCTTTTAACATTCATTAAACAATTAATCAACAGTCAAAAGAAGGATTTTAGCTTGGTTTAGCCACACATGCCGCCACAACACCCTGTGCAAGACCATCATTCAGGGCACACTAGAGGGTGGTAGAAAGCGAGGAAGACCACGGAAATCCTGGACGGACAGGACATGGACGGACCTGTCGGCCCTAGAGCTATTGATGGCTAATAAGGACCTTGGGAACTGGCACAGACTGGCTGCTTCTTTATCGCAGTTAACCCCCCGACGTCTTTACGGTCTTAGGAATGATGAGACTGACTGAAACAATGAATCGAAGCAACAGAATATAAATCATAGCTTTTTTTGGTAATCAAATTAAGCAATTTACCTAATAATAGTTGAAACCTTATGCCCAACTGTTTCTCCCTGTATGACACATCGCATGCCGTGCCACCGCGTGTCTTGGGTGGGCCTATGGTAGGACTCTCCCGAAATGGGCCCAGATGTGCGTCAACCAGTTTGCTTTGACAATGGTAATAACTAGGGACATGAAACTTACAACAAAACAGGATTCGATTAGATTCCAAATCTTGGGGTGACGATTCAATTCACAATCGAATCTCGATGCAAAGCGATACTCGATTGCAACCAATTCTGGCAATATATTATCTGGGAGTACCAAAACTAAAAGAAACAATGTTAGGGATGGACTGCCACCTCCGAGATCCTGCCCCAAGTGCAGGAGTTTAAGAACATTGGTGTCTTGTTCCTAAGCAAGAGAAAAATAGATTGTGAGATCGACTGGAGTGACGCGGACTCTGCATCTGCCCTTCTTGATGAAGAGGGAAGGCAAGGTTTTGATTTACCAGTCGATATACGTTAATATCCTGTCATGAGCTTTGGGTTGTGACCGAAAGTACAAGATCGCCGATACAAGCGGCCGAAATGAGTTTAGAGATAGGGTAAGAAGCTCTGTCATGTCGGGAGGAGCTCGGGGTAAAGTTGATGCTCAGGACCCTGATGAAGGCATCAGGCATCTGGACGCCTTCTCTGGGGAGGTATTCAGGGCTAACAGACCGGTAGGAGGCCATGGGGAAAGACCCAGGACATGTTGGGGAGACCACGTCTCTCAGCATGCCTTGGGAACGCTTTCGGTTCCCCTGGGAGTAGCAGGACAAAGAAGCTGGGGAAAGGGAAGTAGGCTAGTAGGGAAGTAAGCAATGGGACGGCATGACACGGCCGTGCCAGCAACCTGTGGGTTCCTGGTTCAATCCCCACCTTCTACCAACCTCGTCACGTTGTTGTGTCCTTGAGCAAGACACTTCACCCTCGCTCCTTCCTGATGGGTCATGGTTAGGGTCTTGCATGGCAGCTCCAGCCATCAGTGTGTGATTGTGTGTGTGAATGGGTGAATGTGGAAATAGTGTCAAAGCGCTTTGAGTACCTCGAAGGTTGAAAAGCGCTATACAAGTGTAACCCATTTACCATTTACTGCCCCCGCAACTTGACTGGACTAACATTTGGCTTCAAACCAAACAGCTGAGTGCACATCTACATATCTGTATGTGCACAACAGGGGAGCTAAAACTCCTTTTTGCAGGTCTGAATGAGTGTTATTTAAAATGATTATCCAAGTTTGAAGCGCTCCTCTCTGAGCTGCAACCTTATCGTGGTAGAGGAGTTTGCGTGTCCCAATGATCCTAGGAGCTATGTTGTCCGGGGGCATAAAGCCCCCTGGTAGGGTCTCCCAAGGCAAACAGGTTCTAGGTGAGGGATCAGACAAAGAGCAGCTCGAAGACCTTTATGAAGTAGAAAAATCATGGACCCAGATTTCCCTCGCCCGGACGCGGGTCACCGGGGCCCCCCTCTGGAGCCAGGCCCGGAGGTGGGGCACGATGGCGAGCGCCTGGTGGCCGGGCCTGTTCCCATGGGGCCCGGCCGGGCACAGCCCGAAGAGGCAACGTGGGTCACCCCTCCAATGGGCTCACCACCCATAGCAGGGGCCATAGAGGTCGGGTGCATTGTGAGCTGGGCGACAGCCGAAGGCAGGGCACTTGGCGGTCCGATCCTCGGCTACAGAAGCTAGCTCTTGGGACGTGGAACGTCACGTCACTGGGGGGGAAAGAGCCTGAGCTAGTGCGCGAAGTCGAGAAATTCCGGCTGGATATAGTCGGACTCACTTCGACGCACAGCAAGGGCTCTGGAACCACTTCTCTCGAGAGGGATTGGACCCTCTTCCACTCTGGCGTTGCTGGCAGTGAGAGGCGACGGGCTGGGGTGGCAATTCTGGTTGCCCCCCGGCTCAAAGCCTGTACGTTGGAGTTCAACCCGGTGGACGAAAGGGTAGCCTCCCTCCGCCTTCGGGTGGGGGGACGGGTCCTGACTGTTGTTTGTGCTTATGCACCAAACGGCAGTTCAGAGTACCCACCTTTTTTGGGAGCACTCGAGGGAGTACTGGAAAGTGCTCCCCCGGGTGATTCCCTTGTCCTACTGGGAGACTTCAACGCTCACGTTGGCAACGACAGTGAAACCTGGAGAGGCGTGATTGGGAAGAATGGCCGCCCGGATCTGAACCCGAGTGGTGTTTTGTTATTGGACTTTTGTGCTCGTCACAGTTTGTCCATAACAAACACCATGTTCAAACATAAGGGTGTCCATATGTGCACTTGGCACCAGGACACCCTAGGCCGCAGTTCCATGATCGACTTTGTAGTTGTGTCATCGGATTTGCGGCCTCATGTTTTGGACACTCGGGTGAAGAGAGGGGCGGAGCTTTCTACCGATCACCACCTGGTGGTGAGTTGGCTGCGATGGTGGGGGAGGATGCCGGACAGACCTGGGAGGCCCAAACGCATTGTGAGGGTCTGCTGGGAACGTCTGGCAGAGTCTCCTGTCAGACAAAGTTTCAATTCCCACCTCCGGAAGAACTTTGAACATGTCACGAGGGAGATGCTGGAATGAGTCCGAGTGGACCATGTTCCACACCTCTATTGTCGAGGCGGAAGATCGGAGCTGTGGCCGCAAGGTAGTTGGTGCCTGTCGGGGCGGCAATCCCAAAACCCCTTGGTGGACACCAGCGGTGAGGGATGCCGTCAAGCTGAAGAAGGAGTCCTATCGGGTCCTTTTGGCTCATAGGACTCCGGAGGCAGTGGACAGGTATCGACAGGCCAAGCGGTGTGCAGCTTCAGCGGTCGCGGAGGCAAAAACTCGGACATGGGAAGAGTTCGGGGAAGCCATGGAAAACGACTTCCGGACGGCTTCGAAGCGATTCTGGACCACCGTCCGCCGCCTCAGGAAGGCGAAGCAGTGCACTATCAACACCGTGTATGGTGCGGATGGTGTTCTGCTGACCGCCACTGCGGATGTTGTGGATAGGTGGAAGGAATACTTCGAGGACCTCCTCAATCCCACCAACACGTCTTCCTATGAGGAAGCAGTGCCTGGGGAATCTGTGGTGGACTTTCCTATTTCTGGGGCTGAGGTCGCTGAGGTAGTTAAAAAGCTCCTCGGTGGCAAGGCCGCAGGGGTGGACGAGATCCGCCCGGAGTTCCTTAAGGCTCTGGATGCTGTGGGGCTGTCTTGGTTGACAAGACTTTGCAGCATCGCGTGGACATCGGGGGCGGTACCTCTGGATTGGCAGACCGGGGTGGTGGTTCCTCTCTTTAAGAAGGGGGACCGGAGGGTGTGTTCCAACTATCGTGGGATCCCACTCCTCAGCCTTCCCGGTAAGGTTTATTCAGGTGTACTGGAGAGGAGGCTACGTCGGATAGTCGAACCTCGGATTCAGGAGGAACAGTGTGGTTTTCGTCTTGGTCGTGGAACTGTGGACCAGCTCTATACTCTCGGCAGGGTTCTTGAGGGTGCATGGGAGTTTGCCCAACCAGTCTACATGTGCTTTGTGGACATGGAGAAGGCATTCGACCGTGTCCCTCGGGAAGTCCTGTGGGGAGTGCTCAGAGAGTATGGGGTATCGGACTGTCTTATTGTGGCGGTCCGTTCCCTGTACGATCAGTGCCAGAGCTTGGTCCGCATTGCCGGCAGTAAGTCGAACCCATTTCCAGTGAGGGTTGGACTCCGCCAAGGCTGTCCTTTGTCACCGATTCTGTTCATAACATTTATGGACAGAATTTCTAGGCGCAGTCAAGGCGTTGAGGGGTTCCGGTTTGGTAACCGCAGGATTAGGTCTCTGCTTTTTGCAGATGATGTGGTCCTGATGGCTTCATCTGACCGGGATCTTCAGCTCTCGCTGGATCGGTTCGCAGCCGAGTGTGAAGCGACCGGAATGGGAATCAGCACCTCCAAATCCGAGTCCATGGTTCTCGCCCGGAAAAGGGTGGAGTGCCATCTCCGGGTTGGGGAGGAGACCCTGCCCCAAGTGGAGGAGTTCAAGTACCTAGGAGTCTTGTTCACGAGTGGGGGAAGAGTGGATCGTGAGATCGACAGGCGGATTGGTGCGGCGTCTTCAGTAATGCGGACGTTGTATCGATCCGTTGTGGTGAAGAAGGAGCTGAGCCGGAAGGCAAAGCTCTCAATTTACCGGTCGATCTACGTTCCCATCCTCACCTATGGTCATGAGCTTTGGGTCATGACCGAAAGGATAAGATCACGGGTACAAGCGGCCGAAATGAGTTTCCTCCGCCGTGTGGCGGGGCTCTCCCTTAGAGATAGGGTGAGAAGCTCTGCCATCCGGGAGGAACTCAAAGTAAAGCCGCTGCTCCTTCACATCGAGAGGAGCCAGATGAGGTGGTTCGGGCATCTGGTCAGGATGCCACCCGAACGCCTCCCTAGGGAGGTGTTTAGGGCACATCCAACCGGTAGGAGGCCACGGGGAAGACCCAGGACACGTTGGGAAGACTATGTCTCCCGGCTGGCCTGGGAACGCCTCGGGATCCCCCGGGAAGAGCTAGACGAAGTGGCTGGGGAGAGGGAAGTCTGGGTTTCCCTGCTTAGGCTGTTGCCCCCGCGACCCGACCTCGGATAAGCGGAAGATGATGGATGGAAGTTTGTCTTTTCACCTTTGGCAAGGCATGTTTTAAAGCACAGCTTGGAGGTAGGCGGTTTCCGTGTTTAAAACGTCAACTTTATCGATAGTTTTGAAGCCCAAATACCTTCATATTGTGCTTCACGCACGCTCTTTTTTAGCAACTAGAATTGTCTTTATTTGCCATTTTTCCTCTCCACAATGTTTCTCCTTGCACGCCCTGTGAGTGTGTGCCCGCTGACAAAGTCTACATCAGGGGTCTCAAACTCAATTTACCTGGGGGCCACTGGATGCAGAAACTGGGTGAGGCTGGGCCGCAAGAAAATAATTCTTAAAAAATCTGTGATGCACTTTCTAATGAGTTCATCTTCTACGAATGGCTTTCCCGCCCTAGCAACATACTTGCCAACCCTCACGATTTTTCCGGGGGACTGTAAATCTTCTCGATCTTTGTTGCTGTTGTTGTCGTTTTTATCCAATTGATTTTATTGTTTCGATTTTGTACAGTGGGCAGCACTGTGGAACAGGGGTTAGTGCATGTGCCTCACAATACGAAGGTCCTGGGTTCAATCCTGGGACAATGCTGGGTGCTGCAGAGAGTACTGACAGAGGCAGAACAAAGCGGAGCAGCTTGTTAAGACTTTAGCTTAGGCGGCGGCTCTTTGTTGTTAAGGGAGCCGCCTTAACAACAAAGCGTTGCGGGAAACCCTGAAACACTTACATCATGTGTTGCCTTCATTATAACACTTATAAAAGTATTTTAATTTTTTGTGGCTCCATACAGATTTTTTTTGTCCCATATGGCTCTTACAACATTTTGGGTTGCCGACCCCTGGCCTGGAATAATCCTAAATAAGGAAGCAACACCGCACAAAAATTTCTAACACAACAACATTTCCTCCTCAAAATACCTTCAAAGTCCAGTGTCAAGCAATCTAGTAATCCACAGGCCCATATTAATCCACTCAAAAAAGTGAAAACTTTAAGTAATTTGATGATCAATAATATAATATATAATGATAAAATATAATGAGGGCACCCCCAAATCCTATATACGACACCTCCCAACTTCCTCCAACCTCCAAGTACAGGGCTGAGGACAATGAGAGATCGGGCTTTTTGCTCCGCCGCTCCCAGTCTGTGGAACACTCTCCCTGACCACCTGAGGGCAACCGTACTGTGAATGCTTTTAAAAAAGGCTTAAGGCCCTTCTTTTTGGGTTCCCCCCGTTACTGCATGGGTTCCCTCCGGGTACTACGGCTTCCTCCCACCTCCAAAGACATGCACCTGGGGATAGGTTGATTGGCAACACTAAATTCGCCCTAGTTTGTGAGTGTGAATGTTGGCCCTGCGATTAGGTGGAGACATGTCCAGGGTGTATCCCGCCCTCTGCCCGAATGCAGCTGTGATAGGCTCCAGCACCCCCCCACGACCCTGAACTGGACAAGCAGTAGAAATTGTATGGATGGATGAAATGATTTTAAGTGCGCCATGTAGTCTGAAATGTACGGTACTGGTATGACCGCGTATCAAACAGACTCCCAGCAAAGCGAGTCATGACTTGTTACTAAAATGGCCTTCTTTCATCTCCGTGATATCGCTAAAATTCGTTCCATTTTTGTCCACTAGCGACGCTGAGATCATTATCCATGCATTTGTTACGTCTCGTCTCGATTACCGTAACGTAAAATTTTCAGGTCTCCCTATGCATAAAAACATTACAGTTGGCACAAAATTATTTTTACTAATTACGTATAAAATATCACGGTCTAGCTCCAGCCTATTTTGCCGATTGTATTGTACCATATGTCCCGGCAAAAAATCTGCGTTCAAAGAACTCCGGCTTATTAGTGATTCCCAGAGCCCCCAAAAAAGTACGCGGGCTATAGAGCGTTTTCTATTGGGGCTCCAGTACTCTGGAATGTTCTACCAGTAACAGTTACAGATGTTACCTCAGTAGAAGCATTTAAGTCCCATCTTAAAGCTCATTTGTATACTCTAACCTTTAAATAGAGCTCCTTTTTTAGAGTAGTTGATCTGCCATTTCTTTTCTTTTCTGCTCTGCCCCCCTCTCCTTTGTTTGGGGGGGACACAGGTCCGGTGGCCATGGATGAAGTGCAGGCTGTCCAGAGTCAGGACCCGGGGTGGACTGCTCGCCTGTGGATCGGTTGGGGACATCTCTGCACTCATGACCCGTCCCCGCTCGGGATGGTCTTCTGCTGGCCCCACTATGGACTGGACTCTCACTATTACGTTAGATCCACTATGGACTGGACTTTCACAATATTATGTTAGATCCACTATGGACTGGACTCTCCCTATTTTGTTAGATCCACTATGGACTGGACTCTCACTCTGTTATGTTAGATCCGCTATGGACTGTACTCTCCCTATTAAGTTAGATCCACTATGGACTGTACTCTCCCTATTATGTTAGATCCACTATGGACTGGACTCTCACACTGTTATGTTAGATCCGCTATGGACTGTACTCTCCCTGTTATGTTAGATTCACTATAGACTGGACTCTCCCTATTATTTTAGATCCACTATGGACTGGACTCTCCCTATTATGTTAGATCCACTATGGACTGGACTTTCACTATTATGTTAGATCCACTATGGACTGGACTTTCACTATTATGTTAGATCCACTATGGACTGGACTTTCACAATATTATGTTAGATCCACTATGGACTGGACTCTCCCTATTATTTTGGATCCACTATGGACTGTACTCTCCCTATTATGTTGGATCCACTATGGACCGGACTCTCCCTATTATGTTAGATCCACTATGGACTGGACTCTCCCTATTATGTTAGATCCACTGTGGACCGGACTCTCCCTATTATGTTAGATCCACTATGGACTGGACTCTCCCTATTACGTTAGATCCACTGTGGACTGCATTCTCCCTACTATGTTAGATACATACGAGCTTGAGTCTATTAAACAGATGGCAGATAGTTATGTTTCTCTGCAATAAAATGGGGAACTAACCTGCTACAGGTGTACAGGTAGGGCTTGCGGATTGCCTGCAGAGGTGCCCAGATGATGAAGCCCAGCAGAGCGAAAGGCAGCGAGGTGAGTAGGAGGAGCAAGTAGAGCGGCGCCATGAACAACACGCAGAGAGTCAGGAGCGAGCACGGGTCCCGGGAGCGCTGGCGTTTCTCCAGCGAAGTCGCCACGCAGGAGGCCAGGAGCTGATCCAGGAACCAGTAGCTGGGGAACACCAGGCTCCATGACAAGCCGTCCAGGAAGCAGAGACAGGATGTGGAATAAGGGGTGATGTGGAGGACCATGTCGCTGCGGTGCTTTTTCTACGCCTCCGTCACCTTTTTGTCATGGACTCACAACAGACCTCGCTACACAAGTGACAACCAAAAACATGGAGGGGAAAACCAAGACCCTAGCCTAAGGTAAGAACTACAATACATGCTTTGGATGCTTGGTGTGTTCACTTGGTCCGGTCTTTGGGCCAGAAGTAGCCATGATGGAAGCCTTCGCCGTGATGATGGAGCGACTCTGACCTCAGCAGGAAGATTTCTGACATCACTCTTTCTTCAGCACCTACAAATCCACCACAGAGAGAAAGAACAATCAATGACTTTGATCTGGTAGCTACAGTGCGGGACATACTGTAAAGTTGTACTGCAGGTAGACGCAAGTCCAGTACTGGCAACACCCATACCTATTACTTAGACATTGTCTATATTGCTCTTGTTTTGGGATCCACATTCATATTTAAGAATAATTGGACAACATATACACTCCTAATCAACATTTTAAGACCAGTTGAAAAACAGCAGGAATTCAAATGTTTCACTTTTGGAACTTCAAAAGGTTTTAAGCAAAGTTTCAAAATGCAAAAAGAAGAAATGGGAGTGAGAGAAAATTAATTGCGCAATTTGAGTCGAGATTTTTTTCAAAGTGTCAAAAAGTCTGTTTTTTTTTCCAAGTTTCAAGAAGTCTTGATTTTTTGTAAATGTCAAAAAGGCTGGTTTTTTTCAAAGTGTCCAAAAAATCTGGATTTTTTTCCCAAGTGTCCAAAAGTCTGGATTTTTTCTAGGTGTCCAAAAGTCAGATTTTTTTCCAAGTGTCAAAAGTCTGTATTTTTGTAATTGTCAAAAAGTCGGGATTTTTT
Source organism: Nerophis ophidion (assembly GCF_033978795.1). NCBI lineage: Eukaryota > Metazoa > Chordata > Actinopteri > Syngnathiformes > Syngnathidae > Nerophis > Nerophis ophidion. Next base: position 14,942,151 of record NC_084624.1, on the reverse strand, counting down.
CTAAGTGTCAAAAATATTTTTTTTTCCCAAGTGTCAAAAAGTCTGTATTTTTGTAATTGTCAAAAAGTCGCGATTTTTTCTTAGTGTGTTTTTTTTCTCCAAGTGTCAAAAAGTATTTTTTTTTTCTTAGTGTCGAAAAGTTTTCTTTTTTAAGTGTCAAAAAGTCTGGATTTTTTTTTTAAGTGTCACAAAGTAGGGATTTTTCTTAGTGGCAAAAAGTTTATTTTTTATTTTTATAAATTTCAAATAGTCTGGATTTTTTGTAAGTGTCACAAAGTCGTTTTTTTTTTTCTGAAGTGTCAAACAGTCGGTATTTTTTCCAAATGTCCAAAAGTCAGATTTTTTTCTAAGTGTCAAAAAGTCAAGATTTTTCAAAATGTCCAAGAGTCTGTTTTTTTTTCCAAGTGTCAAAATGTCAACATTTTTTTCTAAGTGTCAAAAAAAATCGGGATTATTTTCCAAGTGTCAAAAAGTTTATTTTTTCCAAGTGTCAAAAAGTCTGTTTTTTTTTATAAGTTTCTAAAAGTCTGTTTTTTATGTAGCGTGTCCAAAAGTATGTTTTTTTTCCTAGGTGTCAAAAAGTCGGTATTTTTTCAGTGTCACAAAGTCGGGACTATTTCTATGTTTCTAAAAGTCGGGATTTTTTCAAAATGTCAAAAAGTTTTTTTTTTTTTAAACTGTCCAAAAGTCTGTTTTTTTTTTAAACTGTCCAAAAGTCTGTTTTTTTCCCCACATGTCAAAAAATCGGGATTTTTTCTAAGGGTCAAAAAGTCTGGATTTTTTCTAAATGTCCAAAAGTCTGTTTTTTATATAAGTGTCCAAAAGTTTTTGTTTTTTTCTAAGTGACAAAAAGTAAAGATTTTTTTCAAAGTGTCTGTGTTTCTAAAAATCTGGATTTTTTTCTAAATGTTTTTTTGTAAGTTTCTAAAAGTCTGTTTTCATGTAGTGTCCAAAAGTCAGTTTTTTTTTAAGTGTTAAAAAGTTGGGACTATTTCTATGTTTCTAAAAATCTGGATTTTTTCTAAATGTCAAAAAGTCTGGATTTTTTTCAAACTGTCCAAAAGTCTGTTTTTTTTCCAAGTGTCCAAAAGTCAGTTTTTTTTTCTAAATGTCATATAGTCTTTTTTTTTTCAAAGTGTCCAAAAATCAGATTTTTTTCCACGTGTCAAAGAGTCGGGATTTTTTCTAAGGGTCAAAAAGTCTGGATTTTTGCTAAATGTCCAAAAGTCTGTTTTTTTTTCTAAGTGATAAAAAGTAAAGATTTGTTCAAAGTGTCACAAAGTCGGCACTATTTGTATGTTTCTAAAAATCAAAATTTTTTCTCAATGTCAAAAAGTCAGGATTTTTTCTAAGTGTCAAAAAGTCAAGATTTTTTGAAAGTGTCACAAAGTCGGGACTATTTCTGTGTTTCTAAAAATCTGGATTTTTTTCTAAATATCAAAAAGTCTGGATTTTCTCAACCTGTCCAAGAGTCTGTTTTTTTTCCAGGTGTCAAAATGTCTGTTTTTTTGTAAGTTTCTAAAAGTCTGTTTTTATGTAGTGTCCAAAAGTCAGTTTTTTTTCTAAGTGTTAAAACGTTGGGACTATTTCTATGTTTCTAAAAATCTGGATTTTTTCTAAATGTCAAAAAGTCTGGATTTTTTCAAACTGTCCAAGAGTCTGTTTTTTTTCCAAATGTCAAAATGTCAAGATTTTTTTTAAGTGTCAAAAAAATCGGGATCTTTTTCCAAGTGTCAAAAAGTTTTTTTTCTCCAAGTGTCAAAAAGTCTGTTTTTTTGTAAGTTTCTAAAAGTCTGTTTTTTATGTAGTGTCCAAAAGTCTGTTTTTTTTCTAGGTGTCAAAAAGTCGGGATTTTTTCAGTGTCACAAAGTCACAAAGTGTCACTATTTCTATGTTTCTAAAAGTCGAGATTTTTTCTAAATGTCAAAAAGTCTGGATTTTTTTCAAACTGTCCAAAAGTCTGTTTTTTTTCTAAGTGTCCAAAAGTCCGTTTTTTTTTCCAAGTGTCAAAAAATCAGTTTTTTTTTCTAAATGTCATATAGTCTTTTTTTTTCCCAAAGTGTCCAAAAATCAGATTTTTTTCCACGTGTCAAAAAGTCGGGATTTTTTCTAAGGGTCAAAAAGTCGGGATTTTTGCCAAATGTCCTAAAGTCAGTTTTTTTTTCTAAGTGACAAAAAGTAAAGATTTTTTCAAAGTGTCACAAAGTCTGGACTATTTGTATGTTTCTAAAAATCTAAATTTTTTCTCAATGTCAAAAAGTCTGGATTTTTTCTAAGTGTCAAAAAGTCAAGATTTTTTCAAAGTGTCACAAAGTCTGGACTATTTCTGTGTTTCTAAAAATCTGGATTTTTTTCTAAATGTCAAAAAGTCTGGATTTTCTCAACCTGTCCAAGAGTCTGTTTTTTTTTCCAAGTGTCAAAATGTCTGGTTTTTTTGTAAGTTTCTAAAAGTCTGTTTTTATGTAGAGTGTCCAAAAGTCATTTTTTTTCTAAGTGTTAAAAAATTGGGATTATTTCTATGTTTCTAAAAATCTGGATTTTTTCTAAATGTCAAAAAGTCTGGATTTTTTCAAACTGTCCAAAAGTCTGTTTTTTTTCTAAGTGTCCAAAAGTCAGTTTTTTTTCCAAGTGTCAAAAAGTCAGGTGTTTTTTTTCTAAATGTCAAAAAGTTGTTGTTTTTTCAAAGTGTCCAAAAATCTGAATTTTTTCCACGTGTCAAAAAGTCGGGATTTTTTCTAAGGCTCAAAAAGTCTGGATTTTTGCTAAATGTCCAAAAGTCTGTTTTTTTTTCCCTAAGTGACAAAAAGTTAAGATGTTTTCAAAGTGTCACAAAGTCGGGCCTATTTCTATGTTTCTAAAAATCAACATTTTTTCTCAATGTCAAAAAGTCAGGTTTTTTTTTAAGTGTCAACATGTCGGGATTTTTTGTAACTGTCTCAAAGTTAGTTTTATTTTCTAAGTGTCAAAAAGTCGGGACTTTTTCAGTGTCACAAAGTCACAAAGTGTCACTATTTCTATGTTTCTAAAAGTCGAGATTTTTTCTAAATGTCAAAAAGTCTGGATTTTTTTCAAACTGTCCATAAATCTTTTTTTTTTCAGTGTCCAAAAGTCTGTTTTTTTTCTTCTATATGTCAAAAAGTTGTTGTTTTTTCAAAGTGTCCAAAAATCTGAATTTTTTCCATGTGTCAAAAAGTCGGGATTTTTTCTAAGGGTCAAAAAGTCTGGATTTTTGCTAAATGTCCAAAAGTCAGTTTTTTTTCCCTAAGTGACAAAAAGTTAAGATTTTTTCAAAGTGTCACAAAGTCGGCACTATTTGTATGTTTCTAAAAATCAACATTTTTTCTCAATGTCAAAAAGTCAGGATTTTTTCTAAGTGTCAACATGTCGGGATTTTTTGTAACTGTCTCAAAGTCAGTTTTATTTTTTAAGTGTCAAAAAGTCGGGATTTTTTCAGTGTCACAAAGTCACAAAGTGTCACTATTTCTATGTTTCTAAAAGTCGAGATTTTTTCTAAATGTCAAAAAGTCTGGATTTTTTTCAAACTGTCCAAAAGTCTGTTTTTTTTCTAAGTGTCCAAAAGTCAGTTTTTTTTCCCAAGTGTCAAAAAGTCAGTTTTTTTTCCTAAATGTCATATAGTTTTTTTTTTTTCAAAGTGTCCAAAAATCAGATTTTTTTCCACGTGTCAAAAAGTCAGGATTTTTTCTAAGTGTCAAAAAGTCAAGATTTTTTGAAAGTGTCACAGAGTCGGGACTATTTCTGTGTTTCGAAAAATCTGGATTTTTTTCTAAATATCAAAAAGTCTGGATTTTCTCAACCTGTCCAAGAGTCTGTTTTTTTTTCCAGGTGTCAAAATGTCTGTTTTTTTGTAAGTTTCTAAAAGTCTGTTTTTATGTAGTGTCCAAAAGTCAGTTTTTTTTCCAAGTGTTAAAAAGTTGGGACTATTTCTGTGTTTCTAAAAATCTGGATTTTTTCTAAATGTCAAAAAGTCTGGATTTTTTCAAACTGTCCAAAAGTCAGTTTTTTTCCCCAAGTGTCAAAAAGTCAGTTTTTTTTCCCTAAATGTAAAAAAAAATCTGAATTTTTTCCACGTGTCAAAAAGTCTGGATTTTTTCTAAGGGTCAAAAAGTCTGGATTTTTGCTAAATGTCCAAAAGTGTATTTTTTTTTTCCTAAGTGACAAAAAGTTAAGATTTTTTCAAAGTGTCACAAAGTCGGGCCTATTTGTATGTTTCTAAAAATCAACCTTTTTTCTCAATGTCAAAAAGTCAGGATTTTTTCTAAGTGTCAACATGTCGGGATTTTTTGTAACGGTCTCAAAGTCAGTTTTATTTTCTAAGTGTCAAAAACTCGGGATTTTTTTTAAGTGTCACAAAGTCTGGATTTTTTCTAAATAAAAAAAAAATCTGGATTTTTTTCTAAACGTCAAGAAAAATCGGCATTTTTTCCAAATGTCTCAAAGTCTGGATTATTTCTATGTTTCAAAAAGCCTGGATTTTTTCTAAATGTCAAAGTCGGGATTTTTTCCGTGTCAAAAAGTCGGGATTTTTTCAGTCACTTATTCAGGGTGAGTGAGACAAAATTAAGTGCACAATTTCTTGCAAACAAGCATTAAAGTGAAGTATAATATTCATTAGTTGATCAGAAGTTCAAGACCACAACCTTTAGAAGGCAAAACCTTGACAAATAATGCATATTGAATGTGATTTTTACTGTCTTGTCAAAATCACATTGAGGCTGGACGCTTAAAACATCTTTTGAAACTTTTTTCAAAGATCCTGTGGGATATGGAAACCAAAAAATTACCCGATTGGCCAACCGGTAAGACGAGGGATAATTGTGGGGCCAAATAAAAATAGTTACTGGTGCCGAGTGCCGACCTATGACCAAAGAATAGGATCTGTGTACTTTGCACTCCTATACTTTGCACAAATTATCTTTGTGCAACACTCCCTCACTTGCTCCTCGCTCGCCCAATTATCCACACATGCTTTAGTGGCAGGGGTCGTTATAACACCACACCGACAACGAGGGTACGGATAAGGCGTAGTCACATGACAACCATTCCAAAATGTTTCCTTCACGTCACCGAAGGATGTGATGAGACAGAATGTTTTAACACATTTTTATAGTCTTCTGATTAGTTTGTTTTTATTTGACCTTTTTTTTAAGGTTTTTTTTTTACAAACCCTGTTTCCGTATGAGTTGGGAAATTGTGTTAGATGTAAATATAAACGGAATACAATGATTTGCAAATCCTTTTCAACCCATATTCAGTTGAATGCACTACAAAGACAACATAATAAATGTTCAAACTGATAAACATTTTTTTTTTGCAAATAATCATTAACTTTAGAATTTGATGCCGGCAACACGTGAAAAAGAAGTTGGGAAAAATGGCAGGAATACTGATAAATACCGGAACATCCCACAGGTGTGCAGGCTAATTGGGAACAGGTGGGTGCCATGATTGGGTAGAAAAACAGCTTCCCAAAAAGTGCTCAGTCTTTCACAAGAAAGGATGGGGCGAGGTACACCCCTTTGTCCACAACTGCGTGAGCAAATAGTCAAACAGTTTAAGAACAACGTTTCTCAAAGTGCAATTGCGAGAAATTTAGGGATTTCAACATCTACGGTCCATAATATCATCAAAAGGTTCAGAGAATCGAGAGGAATCACTCCACGTAAGCGGCATGGCCGGAAACCAACATTGAATGACCATGACCTTTGATCCCACTGTATCAAAAACCGACATCAATCTCTGAAGGATATCCCCACATGGGCTCAGGAACACTTCAGAAAACCACTGTCACTAAATGCAGTTTGTCGCTACATCTGTAAGTGCAAGTTTTAAAGCTCTAATATGCAAAGCAAAAGCGATTTATCAACAACATCCAGAAACGCCGCTAGATTACACACAGATTAAACCCAGCACTTTCTCACTGTGAGGCACCAGCACTAAACCCGTTCCACCATGTTGCTCTCTTTTACCTTCATTTACCTACTAATTAGCTGACATTTATGTCACAGTTAGTAGGTGATGAACCCCAAGATGGCAGGCGTAGAACAGGAAAACATGATTTAATTAAAACTAAACAAGAACAAACAAAAAACACGCACGTGGGAGGAGTAACAAACTAAGGGAGCTAGTGCTGGAAGCTAGAAAACAAAAAGGAACTTTAGCATGGAAGCTAGTGGATAGCTAACAAAAAAACTGGAAATAACTAATGCTAACAGAAACAGCTTAGCGCTACGACGACCAGGACAAAATGTAGCATGACAGGTAGTAGCTGTAACAAAATGGCATGACAAGAGTGATATGTGGCAACGACAATACAATGATCCAGCAACTGACACAAGACAAAGCAGGTACAAATAGGAGCGAGCTGATTGGCAACGGGTTTGGCCAGGTGCCAATCAGCCGCAGCTGAGGAGGAACACAGCACTCAGGGAATAAGACAGGAAGCTGACGAAATAAGAGCACTAGACAGGAACTAAAGACAGGAGATACTAAACACAGAGGAAACAGACAAATGCAGAGGAAAAAACTAAAACATAGACAAACTGTCAGGGGAAAGCCTGACAATTTAACTTTTATTTATCCCTTTACCTTCTTTTTACCTTCCTTTACCTCTTTTTGCCTTCTGTTTATTTACATCACTTCCTAAAAGACACAGAGAAAAAAGGCTACGCTTGTGTTTGTTTTTTGAGAATTGTGAAGTTTTCCTGACCACTGATTGTGACCACAGCTGCAGGAGAGCTTGCTAAAATCTTCAAACTTAGCCTGAACATATTCTGAAATCCCCAAAAGAGGACACATATATGCGTGCCAAGGCCGGGACTGGGTGAAAATGTGCCAATGCTACTTGAACTTGCTTTATAAATAATATATTTATTTAAATAAAACATTTTTTTCTCCTCTGTTGACAGCAGTGTTGGCGCTACAAATTTTCAAAATGGGGTCCCAGGGACCCCATCAAGTCATAAGAATGGGGTCCCACAATAAAGAAAACAAATTTGTATTAATATTTAAATGTATTCAGTTATAAACGTTCATTCACTTTCTTCTTTCCTTCATGGATCTGAACTTTACCGCTGCTGGTAGTTTTTTTTTAAATGTTTTTATTTAATAAGTTGTAGGTGTATTTATTTCAGTATAAAAGTGTTTGGTCATGAAATGATGATAATGGTGTGCCAGGGCATACATACATTTTATATTTAACGTTTAAATATCTGGAGTCTACATCAACTTCAGATCTATCCCTCATTTCAAAATGTTTTAGTTTTTTTTAATGGTTTTTTTTTGTTTGTTTGTTTCCCGCCATGTTTTGTCAAACAAAGCTATGTTTTTAATGGCAAACACACAAAATATACAAAATCTTCCACTGAAAATGTTTCTCAAAGTGTAATATTTGATGTGAAGTAATGGGAACCTTGGATAGGTCAATAATTCATAATAACATTGATTTTGATTCATTATTATGTTTTGAGCAATGACAGTTTGAAAGAAAAAAAAAGAACACCTTTGTTTTATTAGTCAACATTGCAACTTTTCCTAAATTACATTTCACCTTCAAGCTTTTTTATTTCACTTTTGTTATGTTTTTGTTTATTTTAATAGTATTTTTAGAATGTGCCGTGGGCCTTTAAAACATTAGCTGTGGGCCGCAAATTGTAAAAAAAAAAAAAAAATAAATCTGCATCCTTTCTGATTTCAATGTGTTAAAAAGACACAAAAAGTATGTTAACGCCATTACTGCTTCACAGTACAACAAAATAAGTCACACTTATATTCTGTAACATTCACAGTTTTGGAAATAAGTGCAGAGGTAGAAATATTCAAAATAACCTCTAAATTTTAATTTACCCTCGGGGATTAACAAAGTATTTCTGATTCTGATTGTATATAATGTAAACATAAATAATGCCTCAAAACAAGTTAATTAAATTTAAACAAAAAGATGGGGGGTAGGGATAGCGGGGGTGTGTCTATTGTAGCATCCCAGAACAGTTAGTGCTGCAAGGGGTTCTGGGTATTTGTTCATTTGTGTTTATGTTGTTTTACGGTGCGAGTGTTCTCCCGAAATTTGTTTGTCATTCTTGTTTGGTGTGGGTTCACAGTGTGGCGCATAGTTCCCAAACTATGAGTGTCGTTAAAAAAAGAAAACAATGTAAAACAGAGGTAAAAGTTAGTGCTGCATGGGGTTCTGGGTATATGTTCTGTTGTGTTTATGTTGAGATAAGGTGCAGATGTTCTCCAAAAAGGTGTTTGTCATTCTTGTATGGTGTGGGTTCACAGTGTGGTGCATATTTCCAACAGTGTTAAAGTTGTTTGTACGGCCACCCTCAGTGTGACCTGTATGGCTGTTGACCAAGTATGCCTTGTATGATTGACAATCAATCCACTTCCTCGCCCTCTCCCTGTCTCTGCCCCTCTTTCACGAATGCTGCTGCAATTTGTTTAGTTTTCATCCCCTTCTTAACCTTGAACGTACATTAAAAATACACGCAACACTAACTCAAAATGCCGGACATTTGAGGAATTTAAGAACCCCGCCCGGACAGCCCCACAAAAGAGGACATATGGTCAGTCTATTCAAACTACTCTTGGTTAGGTGAGAGTCACAGATTCACTGAAAAAGGTGATTTTGAAGGACTGTTAAGACTAAAGACAGCGGCCCCTTGCGCAATTTAACCAAATGCCACACGGAGTTGGAGCGACGAGAGTTTGACATAACGAGAGTGATCTCAGTCACAGTTTTTTCCATTTGTTTACACACCATTTTACTAAACGTCTTTTTTTTTTCAAAAGATATACACACTTTTCCAAATAATCCCTAGATTATTTGCAAAAGGACACACTTCGGTCACAACATATGACCATTCACAAAATAAAGCAAGCATTTGTAAAAATGCAGTTTTATTGTCATCGGAGTCAAACAGACTACTAATTATAGGACACTCTTGGAGTGAGTCACCCAGAGTTCCCTGCTTGGAACTCAGCATCAAGGGTTGGAATTGGGGGTTAACTCACCAAAAATGATTCCTAGGCGGGGCCACCACTGCTGCTCACTGCTCCCTTCACCTCCAAAGAGTTGGTCAAGGGTGATGGGTCAAATGCATAGAACAATTTCGCCACACTCTGTGTGTGTGTGACAATCATTGGTACTTCAACTTCAACTTTAACATCCACCCGACGTCCAAGGTTTCTTATTCAATCCCATTGGGTTGAGTTTTTTCCTTGCCCTGATGTGGGATCTGAGTCGTTGTGGCTTGTGCAGAACCTTTGAGACTCCCGTGATTTCGGGCTATATAAATAAACTTTGATTGATTGGCCGAGAAGTGTGTTAGAAAGAATCCAGTAACAAGGAACTTACTGCATCAAAAGCTGTACATTACTAACTATTGTGGCCACTAGATGTCGCCATAACACAATTACCATCCCAACTCAACTTAAAGACAGCACATTCCTGATAGTTATTTATTCTCGGTTTGACTAAATCCACTTGCTCAAACCTTTTTTTTAACATTGCTCACTACAAAATAAGTAAACCAAGTGTGATTCCTGCGGGTTTTCGGCTAATACTCAAGGCTTCGTTAACACTGTGGCTTTGGAAGTGGAGAAGTTGGACGGATTGAACTGTTCTACATTTGTCGCTGCTGGGAAAACAAGCACAAAGGAGATCGGACGGTGAATACGCTTTCTAATTATACGGAAACATGTCTTGAAATAGGACTTGTGTTAGCTTTGAAAGCAGCTCCCTGCCTCGGCGAGTAGTCATTATGTGGTATTTCCTGCGGTATCTTGGCGACATGACCCCGGAGCCAGTTCGTCTTCAGTCACATTCAGAGAGCCAAAGAAACAAGGTCAGGAACAAACTTTTCTCTCCAACTCTGTGTGTATTCCCCCCCCCCAAAAATGTTCTATGAACAGGAGACACTTTCAGCCAGTGTATTTACTTAAGCCAACCCAGACAGGAAATGACAGCACTTTGGCCTCAAGTCTTCTGGGCCTGTGCATGCCGCTTCTTATTTCCACTTATACAAAGTGCTTAGAATGTACTCATGGAAATGGCGTTTTCTTGTATAAACCCTGTTTCCATATGAGTTGGGAAATTGTGTTAGATGTAAATACAAACGGAAAACAATGATTTGCAAATCCTTTTCAACCCATATTCAATTGAATGCACTACAAAGACAAGATATTTGATGTTAAAACTCATTAACTTTATTTTTTTTTGCAAATAATAATTAACTTAGAATTTCATGGCTGCAACACGTGCCAAAGTAGTTGGGAAAGGGCATGTTCACCATTGTGTTACATCACCTTTTCTTTTAACAACACTTAATAAACGTTTGGGAACTGAGGAAACTAATTGTTGAAGCTTTGAAAGTGGAATTCTTTCCCATTCTTGTTTTATGTAGAGCTTCAGTCGTTCAACAGTCCGGGGTCTCCGCTGTTGTATTTTACGCTTCATAATGTGGCACACATTTTGAATGGGAGACAGGTCTGGACTGCAGGCGGGCCAAGAAAGTACCCACGCTCTTTTTTTACGAAGCCACGCTGTGAATGTGGCTTGGCATTGTCTTGCTGAAATAAGCAGGGGCGTCCATGAAAAAGACGGCGCTTAGATGGCAGCATATGTTGTTCCAAAACCTGTATGTACCTTTCAGCATTGATGGTGCCTTCACAGATGTGTAAGTTACCCATGCCTTGGGCACTAATGCACCCCCATACCATCACAGATGCTGGCTTTTGAACTTTGCGTCTATAACAGTCTGGATGGTTCGCTTCCCCTTTGGTCCGGATGACACAATGTCGAATATTTTCAAAAACAATTTGAAATGTGAACTCGTCAGACCACAGAACACTTTTCCACTTTGCATCAGTCCATCTTAGATGATCTCGGGCCCAGAGAAGCCGGCGGCGTTTCTGGATGTTGTTGATAAATGGCTTTTGCTTTGCATAGTAGAGCTTTAACTTGCACTTACAGATGTAACGACAAACTGTATTTAGTGACAGTGGTTTTCTGAAGTCTTCCTGAGCCCATGTGGTGATATCCTTTAGGGATTGATGTCAGTTTTTGATACAGTGCCCTCAGAGGGTTCGAAGGTCACGATCATTCAATGTTGGTTTCCGGCCATGCCGCTTACGTGGAGTGATTTCTCCAGATTATCTGAACCTTTTGATGATATTATGAACCGTAGATGTTGAAATCCCTAAATTTCTTGCAATTGCACTTTGAGAAACATAGTTCTTAAACTCTTTGACTATTTGCTCACGCAGTTGTGGACAAAGGGGTGTACCTCGCCCCATCCTTTCTTGTGAAAGTATTTTTTGGGGAGCTGTTTTTATACCCAATCATGGCACCCACCTGTTCCCAATTCGCCTGCACACCTGTGGGATGTTCCAAATAAGTGTTTGATGAGCATTCCTCAACTTTATCAGTATTTATTGCCACCTTTCCCAACTTCTTTGTCACGTGTTGCTGGCATCAAATTCTAAAATTCATGATTATTTGCAAAAAAAAAAAAGTTTAAGCGTTTGAACATCAAATATGTTGTCTTTGTAGCATATTCGACTGAATATGGGTTGAAAAGGATTTGCAAATCATTGTATTCCGTTTATATTTACATCTAACACAATTTTCCAACTCATATGGAAACAGGGTTTCTATATTACATAAAAAAATTTGTTCATGGACCACGGAGATGAACAAAAGAATGCTGGCTTGCGGTCAGTGTGTGTGTGTGTGTGTGTGTGTGTGTGTGTGTGTGTGTGTGCGTGTGTGTGTGTGTATGCTGAGTGTTGCTATAGAAACAGCGCGACACAAGCTGAACTCCTGAAAATAATTTGTTTCAAACTCAGCTTTGTTTTTATCTGATAAATGTGCAACCATTTTACGCATCTTTAACACAGGATATTATGGACTGTTCCGATGGCAGTGCTTCACATGAATGTGAAATAGGGTGTGGTAAAAAAAAAAATGTTGAGCGAATAAAGAAATCAATATTGTGTCAGGGTCAAACGCACTCACCATTTTTGTAAGAGTTGGAACAGCAATGTGAATGCACTTTTTTTTTTATCACACCAGGGATGAAATCAAGTGAAAAACGCCAAGCATAAAAATGTGTGTTTTCATTACAATATGCATCGGTTAGCACGAGGGTTCAGCTCTATTTAGCGCCGCCCTAGTGGTTCCACAAAGCTCTTTCAAAAATGGAAAAAAATCAGGATATATTTCCATCCATCCATCAATCTTCTTCCGCTTATCCAAAGTCAGGTCGCGGGGGCAACAGCCTAAGCAGGGAAGCCCAGACTTCCCTCTCCCCAGCCACCTCGTCCAGCTCCTCCCGGGGGATCCCGAGGCGTTCCCAGGCCAGCCGAGAGACATAGTCTTCCCAACATGTCCTGGGTCTTGCCCACCGTGGCCTCCTACCGGTCGGAAATGCCCGAAACACTACGCCAGGGAGGCAATCGGGTAGCATCCTGACCAGATGCCCGAACCACCTCATCTGGCAGCTGCTTTACTTTGAGTTCCTCCCGGATGGCAGAGCTTCTCACCCTATCTCTAAGCTCATTTCGGCCGCTTGTACCCGTGATCTTGTCCTTTCGGTCATGACCCAAAGCTCATGACCATAGGTGAGGATGGGAACGTAGATCGACCGGTAAATTGAGAGCTTTGCCTTCCGGCTCAGCTCCTTCTTCACCACAACGGATCGATACAGCGTCCGCATTACTGAAGACGCTGCACTGATCCGACTGTCGATCTCGCGAGCCACTCTTCCCTCACTCGTGAACAAGACTCCGAGGTACTTGAAATCCTCCACTTGGGGCAGGGTCTCCTCCCCAACCCGGAGATGGCATTCCACCCTTTTCCGGGCGAGAACCATGGACTCGGATTTGGAGATGCTGATTCTCATCCCGGTCGCTTCACACTCGGCTGCGAACCGATCCAGTGAGAGCTGAAGATTCTGGCCAGATGAACCCATCAGGACCGCATCATCTGCAAAAAGCAGAGACCAAATCCTGCAGCCACCAAACCGGATCCCCTCAATGTCCTGACTGCGGCTAGAAATTCTGTCCATAAAAGTTATGAATGGATCGGGGACAAAGGGCAACTTTGGCAGAGTCCAACCCTCACTGGAAACGGGTCCGACTTACCGCTGGCGATGCGGACCAAGGTCTGACACTGATCATACAGGGAGCGGACCGCCACAATCAGACAGTCCAAAACCCAATAGTCTTTGAGCACTCCCCACATGACTTCCCGGGATACACGGTCGAATGCCTTTTCCAAGTCCACAAAGCACACCTAGACTGGTTGGGCAAACTCCCATGCACCCTCAAGAACCCTGCCGAGAGAAAAATATATTTGTTGTTTTAATAATATTTCTGTCGGAGGACAAACATGACACAAACCTTCCTAATTGTTTGAAAGCCAACTGTTTAATAATATGTTTGTGTTTATGCTTCACTGATGTGAGTATTTAGCCAGCGTCGTTTTGTCCTACCAATTCTGGCGGTCCTTGAACTCACCATAGTTTGTTTACATGTACAACTTTCCTTGATGCTGCCACAGAAAGACGTGCTTATGCCACTCCTTCTTTGTCTCTTTTTGCCCACCAAATCTTTTATGCTGTGCGAGAACGCACAAAGGTGAGGTTTGTTGATTTTATTGACATGCCTGGAGTGCTAATAATCCATGCTAACATGCTATTTAGGCTAGCTGTATGTACATGTTGCATCATTATGCCTCGTTTGTGTCAAGACTTGGACTATGGTGCGGTTTGTTTTCCCGTGGTGCAAAGCGACTGGATCGGACACGACGTGAAGGTAACGACATCTTTTAACATTAACTCGAAAGTACTACAAAAACAAAAGGTATAAACAAAAGGCGCTCACAGCGGAGGTACAAAACTTGGCTCTGAAAACAAAAACTAGCACAAAGGCAGAACTATGGACAAAAAAACGTAATAACTTACTGTGACAAGAAGTGAAGTGAATTATATTTATATGGCGCTTTTTCTCTAGTGAATCAAAGCGCTTTACAAAGTGAAACCCAATATCTAATTTTTTACATATAAACCAGTGTGGGTGGCACTGGGAGCAGGTGGGTAAAGTGTCTTGCCCAAGGACACAACGGCAGTGACTAAGTTGGCGGAAGCGGGAATCGAACCTGCAACCCTCAAGTTGCTGGCACGGCCACTCTACCAACTGAGCTATACCGCAAGAAACGATCATGAAAAAGCGCAGCATGGACCATCAGCATGAATAACAAGGGTGTGTAGAGGGGGATGTCGACAGACTGACTGCCTGGCAACTACAGGCTTAAATAGTGCTGTGGTGATTAACAGGTGCATGAGTCCAAATGAATCAGGTGCGTGACACGAGGACAGGTGAAAACTAATGGGTTGGCATGGAAACAAAGCAGGGAGTGAAAAAACAGGAACTGACAGAGTGCCAAAACCAAATAGAACATAATCAAACTAAACATGATCACCAAGACATGACATTCAGGTATATTTGAGTTCATTTAATTTCCTTTACTTATGTCCTCTGTGTATTTAATTTATATGTGCATGTCTCATGACACTTTATCGGAATGTAATATTGGCTGCATTTTGATCGTGTGCCATGTTCCAAACCACAGCAAACTTTACCATGTTGTTCCAGACCACAGCAAACGTTAACCGGCTTGCAAAGATTGTAAAAATTCCATGAGAAAAAGACAGCCTGTCCTTTCCTTTAACTTGGACACAGACATCTATACCTTTGGCAGTTTTAAGCCAGTCATTTCCAGGACACACTAACTTAAAGGCCTACTGAAATGAGATTTTCCTATTTAAACGGGGATAGCAGGTCCATTCTATGTCATACTTGATCATTTCGCGATATTGCCATATTTTTGCTAAAAATTGATTTAGTAGAGAACATCGACGATAAAGTTCACAACTTTTGGTCGCTAATAAAAAAGCCTTGCCTGTGCCGGAAGTAGCAGACGATGTGCGTGTGATGTCACGGGTTGTAGGACTCCTCACATCCTCACATTGTTTACAATCATAGCCTCCAGCAGCAAGAGCTATTTGGACCAAGAAAGCGACAATTTCCCCATTAATTTGAGCCAGGATAAAAGATTTGTGGATGAGGAAAGTTATAGAGTGAAGCACAAAAAAAAAGGAAAAAAAAGAAAAGGCGACGGCTCCAGGCGGCGGCAGTGGGACCGTTTCAGATGTAATTAGACACATTTACTAGGATAATTCTGGAAGATCCCTTATCTGCTTATTGTTTTAATAGTGTTTTAGTGAGATTGTAAAGTCATACCTGAAAGTCGGATGGGTGCGGTGAACGCCTGTGTCTCTGAGAGGAGCCAAGTTTACAGCTGCCTTTTTGACAGCAGCAGGAGGAAGTCGCATAATCCACTGAAGTCTCCAGTAAGAGCCGACATAATAATCACAATTTTCCCATCCAAAAACTTGCTGGTTGACGTAGAGAAACATGTTCGCTTGACCGCTCTGTGTTAAAGCTTCACAACAAACAAAGAAACACCGGCTTTTTCTCGGTGCTAAAGGCAGCTGCAATCCACCAACAGCATTATTCTTTATAGCAGGGGTGTCAAACTCAAATACAGAGTGGGCCAAAATTGAAAACCGAACAAAGCCGCGGGCCGAGGTTGAACAAATTAACCTTTTAATAGGGACCCAAATAAGTTTTGCATTGAATATTGAACAAGCAAGGCTTATATAACTTTATAGTGAGATGCACAATCGAGTTTCAAATAATAATAATAATCCAAAAATATCAATGGTATATCAAAATTTAAATACAAATTGAATGCCTCTTTTCGGCGGCGGGGTTGAGGTGGACGGGGTTTCGTGATAGCGGGGGTTGTATAGTGTAGCTTCCCGGAAGAGTTAGTGCTGCAAGGGTTTCTGGGTATTTTTTCTGTTGTGTTTATGTTGTGTTACGGTGCGGATGTTCTCTCGAAATGTGTTTGTCATTCTTGTTTGGTGTGGGTCCACAGTGTGGCGCATATTTTTAACAGTGTTAAAGTTGTTTATACGACCACCCTCAGCGTGACCTGTATGGCTGTTGACCAAGTATGCCTTGCGTTCACTTGAGTGAGTGTATAAGCCGCATATATTATATGACAGGGACGGCACGCTGTTTGTATGGAGGAAAAGTGGACGTGGCGACAGGTTGTATAGAACGCCAAAGGCAATGCCTTTAAGGCCCACCCCCAATATTGTTGTCCGGGATGAAATTTGGGAGGGGCACTGTACTTTGGGAGTCTTCCGGGAAAATCGGGAGGGTTGGCAAGTAAGAGTTTTAGCGGTGAATGCGGTGTTACAGCGGTGGGCCAGCTCTAATGTTGATTTGATATTGCCTCAAGGGCCAAATTAAATTACACGGCGGGCCAAATTTGGCCCGCGGGCCAGAGTTTGACACCCATGCTTTATAGCAGGGGTAGGGAACCTATGGCTCTAGAGCCAGATGTGGCTCTTTTGATGACTGCATCTGGCTCTCAGATAACTCTTAGCTGACGTTGCTTAACACGATAAGTAATGAATAATTCCGCTGGTAATCACAGTGTTAAAAATAATGTTTAAATGATAAAACATTGTCATGCATTTTAATCCAACAATCCGTTTTCCACGGCACCTGTCCAAGATGTTGCATTAATGGCAAAAAGTATTACCATATTTCCTTGAATTGCCAGCGGGTATATAGTATGCACCTGCCTAGAATTACTGCCGGGTCAAACTCGTTTCGCAAAATAATTAGCGCATGATTATTAGCATTACCGCCGACTCAGGATTAACGCCGGGTCAAACTCGTTTCGAAGAAAATTATTTTTATTAGCGCATGTCTACAATTTCCGCCGGTTCAAACTCGTCTCGCAAAATAATTAGCATATGCGTAGAATTTCCGCCGGGTAAAACTCGTCACGTCACGAGTGACACTTCACCTGTCATCATTTTCAAAACCGAGGAGGCTGATTTCAATAATTTGAAATCGCATAAAGGGAAGAAGATGAAGAGCTATTCAGTAGGATTTAAGGTCCAAGCTATTGAATATGCTAAAAATAACAGTAAGCAGCTATGTTTTATTAATATACCGTAGCTGCGTGTGTCAAATATGAGTAATTAAATGACTCCCGCCTCCTGGTGGTAGTGATCCTTCTTGCGACTAATTGGCTGCAGAAGAAGTGACAACAAGCAGCAAGAATGAGCAGTGTGTGTTTATTTTTTTCCTCTCGCTTGCACTTTTAACATAGAGGATTACATATCTAAAATAAAACTGTTTTTTAAACTGGACTTTCAATCAAAACAGGATGTAATAAAGGAAGATCTCCATCGAGACAGAGAGGCTTTTAAAACTGAAGAAAGATAAGGAAGACTTCTATAAACAAGTTATTGATGCTTTTGATCAAAAGGAGCTGCGCATGGACTTCATTTATAAGTAAAGGTAAGACCATAATAAAGTTTTTTTTATTAAATGTGCTTTTCATGATAGTATCCTTACATCACACTCAAATTTATAAGTGCAGGCCTAAATTTACCGCATGCCTTTGGTAAGCGTTGGAGTGAGTACATGTTTTAAAATAATTAGTGCATGCTTGCCTTTACCGCATGCCTTTGGTAAACGCCGGAGTGAGAACACGTTTTAAATGAATTCCCGCCCCGGTGGCAATTCAAAGAAATACGGTATATTTATTATTGGTTAACTTTAGAATAACATTGTTATTAAAAATAATAAGAAACTTATCAAACTTTAAAAATGTTCGTCTTACTTAAAAATGCACGCATTTAGTTGTATTCAGTGTTAAAAAATATGATATGGCTCTCACGGAAATACTTTTTGAAATATTTGGCTGTCATGGCTCTCTCAGCCAAAAAGGTTCCCGACCCCTGCTTTATAGTCTCCATTATTAATTGAAAAAATTGCAAAAAGTTCAGCAACACAGATGTCCAGAATACTGTGTAATTATGCGATGAAAAGAGACGACTTTTAGCCGTGTGTGGTGCTGGGCTAATAACTCCGCGGGAAATTTAAAATTGCAATTTAGTCAACTAAAAAGGCCGTATTGGCATGTGTTGCAATGTTAATATTTCATCATTGATGATATAAACTATCAGACTGCGTGGTCGGTAGTAGTGGGTTTCAGTAGGCCTTTAATGTGTTGCCTTCATTATAACACTTAAATAAGACTTTTAAAGGGGAACATTATCACCAGACCTATGTAAGCGTCAATATATACCTTGATGGTGCAGAAAAAAGACCATATATTTTTTTAACCGATTTCCGAATTCTAAATGGGTGAATTTTGGCGAAATAAACGCCTTTCTGTTTATCGTGCTGGAGGCGATGACGTCAGAACGTGACGTCGCCGAGGTAACACACCCGCCATTTTCATTTTCAACAC
Source organism: Nerophis ophidion (assembly GCF_033978795.1). Taxonomy (NCBI): domain Eukaryota; kingdom Metazoa; phylum Chordata; class Actinopteri; order Syngnathiformes; family Syngnathidae; genus Nerophis; species Nerophis ophidion. The sequence goes on along the minus strand of NC_084624.1, from coordinate 14,923,727 downwards.
ATTACAAACACCGGGTCTCAGCTCTGTTATTTCCCGTTTTTTTGACTATTTTTTGGAACCTTGGAGACATCATGCCTCGTCGGTGTGTTGTCGGAGGGTGTAACAACACTAACAGGGAGGGATTCAAGTTGCACCACTGGCCCGAAGATGCGAAAGTGTCTGCCGCCAGACCTCCATTGAATGTGCCGGAGTGTCTCCACATTTTACCGGCGGTGCTAAAGCAGACATGGCAGAGAAATGTATGGATAACCTGCAGATGCATTTGCAACGATAGTCAACGAAATCACAAAGGTGAGTTTTGTTGATGTTGACTGCCAGCTAATCGATGCTAACATGCTACGCTAATTGATGCTAACATGCTATTTACCGGCGGTGCTAAAGCAGACATGGCACAGAGATGTATGGATAACCTGCCGATGCATTTGCAACTATATTACGTTTCCTTCCACCCACATTTAATGCGAAACAAACACTTACCAATCGATGGATTTAAGTTGCTCCAGTGTCACAAGATGCGAAAGTCCTGATCGTTTGGTCCGCACATTTTACCGGCGATGCTAACGCAGCTATTCGGCCATGCTATGGCTATGAATAGCGTCAATAGCTATTCGGTCAATAGCTTCAGTTTCTTCTTCAACACTTTCATACTCCAACCATCCATTTCAATACATTCGTAATCTGTTGAATCACTTAAATCGCTGAAATCCGAGTTTGAATCCGAGCTAATGTCACTATATCTTGCTGTGTTATTCCCATTGTTTGTTTACATTGGCAGCACTGTATGACGTCACAGGGAAATGGCCAGTGTCTTCGCAGAGAGCGAAAATAAGGCACTTTAAAGCTTTTTTTTAGGGATATTCCGAGACCGGTAAAATAAAATAAAATTAAAAAAAAAATACAACAAGCCACTGGGAACTGATTTTTATTGTTTTTAACCCTTTTGAAATTGTGATAATGTTCCCCTTTAATGAGTTTTTTGTACTTTTGGTCCAATGTGGCTCTTTGAACATGTTGGGTTGCAGACCCCCGGGTCAGCACGTCCTTTTTTTGACACAAAAATCCCTTATTTTGCAGGAAATGTTCCATATTTGGACATGCAGAATGTTACTTATTGAATGTGTCTGCTTCAGTACGAGGACGAGGATGTGGCGCGAGGTGGAAATGAGGTTAACAGACATCCAGATGCCACTTTAACCCCGGCACTAATTACCGTGCGGCCCCTTCCTCCACTAAAACACACATTTACTGGGGTTAGTAGCCGCTCCGTGCAGTAATGAAAGACCGCGTGCAGTATGTGTGGTCCTTCCAATACTAGACTACGACGTCGAAGTTGAGGTTTGCCACATCTGACACAGCCCCAGATGGCACTGTTTGTTTTTGTACTTCATACAGAGTGGAAAAAAGGCTGTAGTATTTCAACGTGCGTATGCTACCTGTTCTGTCCGTGCTGCCTGGCAACAAGACCGAGGTCATGTGCGCAGCAAAATGCAGTGTGTGTGAGCGACAATAGACCAGATCATGTTGGGAGTGTGGAATAGTAAATGCTTACTATGATTGTATAGGTTTACGTACGTTAGTGTATATATACAAACCCTGTTCCCATATGAGCTGGGAAATTGTGTTATATGTTAATATAAACGGAATACAATGATTTGCAAATCCTTTTCAAGCCGTATTCAATTGAATGCACTACAACATGGGTGTCAAACTCTGGCCCGTGGGCCAAATTTGGCCCGCCGTTTAATTTAATTTGGCCCTTGAGGCAATATCAAATTAACATTACAGCTGGCCCGCCGTTATTACACAGCAGCGGTGCCGCTGTAACACCTCAATTTCTCACACTTGCCAATCCTCCCGAAGTTCAGTGCCCCTCCCGAAAATCTCCCGGGGCAAGCATTCTCCCGATTTTTACCCGGACAACAATATTGAGGGCCTTTAGCATTCTCTACAACCTGTCGTCACGTCCGCATTTCCTCCATACAAACTCGCATAATATATGCGGCTATTACACACACATAAGTGAATGCAAGGCATACTTGGTCAACAGCCATACAGGTCACACTGAGGGTGGCTGTATAAACAACTTTAACACTGTTACAAATATGCGCCACACTGTGAACTCACACCAAACAAGAATGACAAACACATTTCGGGAGAACATCTGCACTGTAACAAAACATAAACACAACAAAACAAATACCCAGAATTCCTTGCAGCACTAACTCTTTCTGGACGCTACAATATATTTTGATATTTACCTCAGAAGGCTGCAAATAGAAAAGAGGCATTAAATTTGTATTTAAATTTTATTTGACATGCCATTGATATTTTTAAATTATTATTATCATTATTTGAAACTCGATTTTGCATGTCACTATAAAGTTATATAAGCCTTGCTTGTTCAATGTTCAATGCAAAACTTGTTTGGGTCCTTATTAAAAGGTTCATTTGTTCAACCTTGGCCCGCGGTTTCGTTCAGTTTTAAATTTTGGCCCACTCTGTATTTGAGTTTGACACCCCTGCACTACAATGACAACATATTTGATGTTCAAACTGATAAACATTTTTTGTTGTTGCAAATAATGATTAACTTTAGAATTTGATGCCAGCAACACGTGACAAAGAAGTTGGGAAAGGTGGCAATAAATACTGATAAAGTTGAGGAATGCTCATCAAACACTTATTTGGAACCTCCCACAGGTGTGCAGGCTAAGGCTAAACAGCTTCCCAAAAAATGCTCAGTCTTTCACAAGAAAGGATGGGGCGAGGTACACCCCTTTGTCCATAACTGCGTGAGCAAATAGTCAAACAGTTCAAGAACAACGTTTCTCAAAGTGCATTTGCAAGAAATGTAGGGATTTCAAAATCTACGGTCCATAATATCATCAAAAGGTTCAGAGAATCTGGAGAAATCACCGCACGTAAGCGGCATGGCCGGAAACCAACATTGAATGATTGTGATCTTCTATCCCTCAGGCGGCATTGTATCAAAACCGATATCAATCTCCATAGGATATCACCACAAGGGCTCAGGAACACTTCAGAAAACCATTCTCACAGACAACAAGCGCACCTTCTTACATACAGTACGTCACATACCGTCACTTCATACGTCACATATGTGTACGCCCTCGCGGAGCAGAGAGGTAGCAGCATGGGTAACGTTAGCTGTGGTGCGAGTGGTAATACGAGAGAAAGAAGGTGCGAATCTGGTAACAAATGAAGGAAGAATTCATTCCCAATAAAAACAGCAGGGGGTCCATCGTCTGGCGGTGGTTTGGCTTCAAGTGGGAATATGTCGAACAGACAGCCGTAGTTTGTCAAGTGTGGGGCAAAATTGTGAAGCATTAAAAGTCACAAAATGCAACGGGTCCATCAGACCCGCAAACACTGGCTGAGTAACAACAATATGAACATTACACAAGGGTTAACAATGAAGCAGTTGAAAAATAAACCATCCGGATTAGAGGCAGATCGATAATCACGAGTCGGTGCAGAGAACAGCGCTCGGAAAAAGTGGTCAAGTCAGTGCAAGACATTATCAAAACAGGATGTATAACACAAATAAAAGCCTTAGAAATGAGTTGGAATAATTGTTTCCAAGTTATCAAAAAAACTTTGTGTTGAAATGAGTTCCCAGCGAGAAGACCAAGAGCTGTCTTTGAACCTACCAAGAAGAGGGCTCGTAAAACTCCACTGTGTATGACGGAAGCAACATGAAGGCATTCCTGTTTCTTTAATGTATTGTAATCCACAGAAAGATATTGTCTGACCCAAGAGCTACAAACATAAAGAGGAAGCAGGACCAGACACCCCTCCAGGCGACTTCTTTTTGAACTGTTTTACGAAACTCTCTTTGAACTCTTTTACGATCTTCTTCTTTGGACTGTTTTACGACCTTTTCTGTAAACGGTTTACGACCCCGTCTCTTTTCAAGCAGCTGTTGCCATGTGGTCAGAGAAAGTCCAAATAAAGGAGGAGGCATACAATCTTTGGCCAAAGCGTGCTGAGACACTGTACAAGGATACAGTGTCCGGGCGTCTCTCCTCAAATTGAGCCAAATTGAATTATGTCTCTGTTTAATTCTTTGCTTCTTGTCTTGTTTAATCGATGTCATCAGTGTTCGAACCTGACAAAAGGAATAAAAACTACACAGGAAAATATCACAAAAACTGTCACGCAAATCATGACACTGTAAATACAATTACTACAAGTAAAAAAAATGTTTCTGTATATTTATATATATATATATATATAATATACTGTATATATATATATATATATCTCTGTATATATATATATATATATATATATATATATATATATATATATATATATATATATATATGCAGTACACTACAACAAAATAAATAAATAAATAAAAATTAAATTATATACAAAGAAGATAAAAGTAGAAGATATTAGAAGAGCTCAAGTATACCTATAAATGAGGCATAATGATGCAATATGTACATGCAGCTAGCATAAATAGCATATTAGCATGGATTAGCTTGCAGTCATGCAATGACCAAATATGCCTGATCAGCACTCCGACAAGTCAATAACATTAACAAAGCTTATACCTGTGCATTCACACACAGCCTAAAACCTTTGGTGGACAAAATGAGACAAAAAAGGAGCGGAAGATTTTACACGGAAACAAACATACTCTCATTAGCAAAGCATACACATAAACATATTAAGCAGTGGGGCTTTCTAACAATTGAGAAGGTTTGTGTCATGTTTGTCCTGAAGCAAAAAACATACAAAAACTAAAACATATATTTTTCTCCGATCTTTTTCCATTTTCAATCCTTTTTAAAAAAGGCTCCAGGGAGCCACTAAGGTGGCACTGAAGAGCTTCATGCGGCTCGAGGGCCGCGGGTTGCTGACCTTTCACCACTTTCACCACAGTATGACTACTCACTTTTAGGTATGGGCTACACCCCGGTTCAGATCTACCAACCGGTATAACTCGGATGGTAGAGTGGCCGTGCCAACAACTTGAAGGTTGCAGGTTCAATTCCCGCTTCTGCTATCCTAGTCACTGCCGTTGTGTCCTTGGGCAAGACACTTTACCCACCTGCTCCCAGTGCCACCCACACTGGTTTAAATGTAACTTAGATATTGGGTTTCACTATGTAAAGCACTTTGAGTCACTAGAGAAAAGCGCTATATAAATATAATTCACTTCACTTCACTACATCCTACACCTAGCCCGATCGTTCATCCAGTCCCATTTCAGTCCCGTGCGATCTGTACACCTTCTGGGTGACTACATGCAAATTCATGTAACGCCCCACCACCCTTGGCTCTGCTCTCCCCCACTGACACACCCTGCCGATTCAGTTGCGGCAATCGAACCGCGTCTAACTAATATCTCACTACTAGCGAACTGTTGTGAGGCATTAGATAGTGTTGTATATTTTTTGGTGGTGTGATGGCTGATGAGCCAAGAAGACACCAACGAGAAATCGTCGAACAAAAAAGCTTTATTTGTTTCAGCGAGCCTCAGACTGGAACTGCAGCTTCCAGGAGAAAGAGTACGGGCCTGATTACTCTTATGCTGTACTCTCGGACCACTGTCCTTAAATACCTTTTACACGGAGACCCCCAATCTTTGTAACTCTAGCCTTGGACCCGGCCAGTCTGGACAAAGTCCAACTTGTTGCATGGCCAGTCAACCTATTTTTCCTGATCGTTTTGAGTTGGGTGACTTCCGAACCCTGTCCTCTACTCCTACTTGTGAGGGCTCCTACCAGATATTGCTATTGTCTTTACACTCCCTCCTAAAATCCAAACCTGCATTCCTGTTATATTCCAATTCCACCACTCTCCGGACGAGCTGTGATGGACTTCTGCACCCGAAGCAATCTAAAGGCATAATTCCTTAATAGGATAATCCTCTAGAAGTTTATCTAGCCAACACTGAACCCCGTGCTGAGTTTCACAGCAGTGTGACGTCGGCAGTGTGCCTTGACATCCACTCTATTCTGGCTCCCATTCACTTCTCATTCCTGGCATGTGTTCCACATCAATCAGCCGTGGGTGCTGTATTCATGCAGAGCCTGAAATGTTCAATCACACACAGACACCCTCACTTGGTTTTGCCCGTGAGCCAACATAGTGGGTATTTCTTCATCTAAGGCCAGAATAAGGCAAAAGTAGGCTTTTGAGATGTTTAAGGGCGGAATATTTGGATTCAAATAGGTACAAAATGTGCAAAACCGAAAACCAGTGAAATTGGCACGTTGTGTAAATCATATATAAAAACTCAGTTAAGACCTACTTGCCAACCATGAGACCTCCGAATTTGGGAGATGAAGGGGCAGGGTTTGATATTAGAAGGGGTGAATACGGTAGCATCATGGAAGAGTTAGTGCTGCAAAAGATTCTGGGTATTTGTTCTGTTGTGTTTATGTTGTGTTACGGTGCAGATGTTCTACCGAAATGTGTTTGTCATTCTTGTTTGGTGTGGGTTCACACCAAATATTTGTAACAGTGTTAAAGTTGTTTATACGGCCACCCTCAGTGTGACCTGTATGGCTGTTGATCAAGTGACTAGGCCGACAAGCTGTTGGTCTGGAGGAAAAGCGGACGTGAGGACAGGTTTTAGAGGACGCTAAAGGCACTGCCTTTAAGGCACGCCCCCATTATTGTTGCCCGGGTGGAAATCGGGAGAATGGTTGCCCCCGGAGATTTTCGGGATGGGGTACTGAAATTCGGGAGACTCCCGGAAATATCGGAAGGGTTGGCAAGTAGGATCTAAAATGGACTAATGCAAAATGGAAAAGTGTTCTGGGGTCGGACGAGTCCACATTTCAAATTGTTTTTGGAAACTCCGGAACAGAGGAAAATAACCATTCAGATTGTTCTAGTTGAGAAGTTCAAAAGCCAGCATCTGTGATGGTATGGGGGTGTATTAGTGCCCAAGTCATGGGTAACTTACACATCTGTGAAGGCACCATTAATGCTGAAAGTTAGATACAGGTTTTGGAGCAACATATGTTGCCATCCAAGCAACGTTATCAAGGACGCCCCTGCTTATTTCAGCAAGACAATGCCAAACCACGTGGTACAACAGTGTGGCTTCATAGTAAAATAGTGTGGGTACGAGACTGGCCTGTCTGTAGTCCATACCTGTCTCCCATTGAATTGTGGTGCAATATGAAGCCTAAAATACCACAACGGAGACCCCGGACTGTTAAACAACTTAAGCTGTACATCAAGCAAGAATGGGAAAGAATTCCATCTGAAAAGCTTCCAAAATTGGTCTGCTCAGTTCCCAAACTATGAGTGTCGTTAAAAGGAAAACAATGTAACACAGTGGTAAAAGTTAGTGCTGCAAGGGGTTCTGGATATTCGTTCTGTTGTGTTTATGTTGAGATACGGTGCAGATGTTCTCCCGAAAGGTGTTTGTCATTCTTGTTTGGTGTGGGTTCACAGTGTGGTGCATACTTGCAACAGTGTTAAAGTTGTTTATACGGCCACCCTCGGTGTGACCTGTATGGCTGTTGACCAAGTATGCATTGCATTCACGTGTGTGTGTGAAGAGCCACAGGTATTATGTGATTGGGCCTGCAAGCAAAGGCAATGCCTTTAAGGTTTATTGGCGCTTTATACTTCTCCTTACATCCGTGTACCACCGCGTTTTAAAAAGTCATACATTTTACTTTATGAAACCGATACCGATAATTTCCGATATTACATTTTTAAAGCATTTATCGGCCGATAATATCGGCATCCCGATATTACCATACATCTCTAGTTTTAAATACATGATGTAAGTATGAGGTGGCGACTTGTCCAGGCTGTACCCACACAAATGCTGCTGAGATAGACTCCAGCACCCCCCGCGACCCCGAAAGGGACAAGCGGTAGAAAACGGGTGGATGGAAGTATATACAGTATGTAACGTAGTAACAGGCAGATTTATAACCACATTTAATATTTACATATTTTGATCATTTTAAGCATATGCAGCGCATTATTTTACTGAGGACTTTATGAAAGCCAAAATATCACTTACTGTACAATGTCTATGGTCATTAAGATGCCGACTGCTAGGATGTTCATATTTTCCAATTTAGATGAAGAATGTCTAATAATCCTCGCAAAGAAAAGGGGGGTGGAGTCAAACGTCTTTTAATGTCGTTCTCGCCATTTCCAAGTCTAACTTGGCTGTTAAAGTGTACCAATTTGTCGGATTACATCCTCAGCCTTCTTCCATCCAGGCGAGAGGCATGATTTATGATCTATAATACATTTCCAGACAGCAAAGGAAGCGAGGAAACAGCAGACCACTTGATGATGCAAACCTAGGCACACACGGTAGTGATTACGGCGCTACTACAAATAGTTTGTCTGTTGTTGGAATAATTGTTTCTAAGTTATCACAAAAACTTTGTGTTGAAATGAGTTCCCAGCCTCCTCTCTGAGCTGCTACCTTACCGTGGTAGAGGAGTTTGCGTGTCCCAATGATCCTAGGAGCTATGTTGTCTGGGGGTTTTCATGCCCCCTGGTAGGGTCTCCCAAGACAAACAGGTCCCAGGTGAGTGATCAGACAAAGAGCAGCTCAAAGACTTCTATGGAATTACAACGAAATGAACCCAGATTTCCCTCGCCCGGACGTGGGTCACAGGGGCCCCGCTCTGGAGCCAGGCCCGGAGTTGGGGCACGATGGCGAGCGCCTGGTGGTCGGGCCTGTTCCCATGGGGCCCGGCCGGGCACAGCCCGAAGAGGCAACGTGGGTCATCCCTCCAATGGGCTCACCACTCATAGGAGGGGCCATAGAGGTCGGGTGCATTGTGAGCTGGGCGGCAGCCGAAGGCAGGGCACTTGGCGGTCCGATCCTCGGCTACAGAAGCTAGCTCTTGGGACGTGGAACGTCACCTCACTGGGGGGGAAGGAGCCTGAGCTAGTGCGCGAGGTAGAGAAGTTCCGGCTGGATATAGTCGGACTCACCTCGACGCACAGCAAGGGCTCTGGAACCAGTTCTCTCGAGAGGGACTGGACCCTCTTCCACTCTGGCGTTGCCGGCAGTGAGAGGCGACGGGCTGGGGTGGCAATTCTGGTTGCCCCCCGGCTCAAAGCCTGTACGTTTGAGTTCAACCCAGTGGACGAGAGGGTAGCTTCCCTTCGCCTTCGGGTGGGGGGACGGGTCCTGACTGTTGTTTGTGCTTACGCACCAAACAGCAGTTCAGAATACCCACCCTTTTTGGGTACACTCGAGGGAGTACTGGAAAGTGCTCCTCCGGGTGATTCCCTTGTCCTACTGGGAGACTTCAACGCTCATGTTGGCAACGACAGTGAAACCTGGAGAGGCGTGATTGGGAAGAATGGTCGCCCGGATCTAAACCCGAGTGGTGTTTTGTTATTGGACTTTTGTGCTCGTCACAGTTTGTCGATAACAAACACCATGTTCAAACATAAGGGTGTCCATATGTGCACTTGGCACCAGGACACCCTAGGCCGCAGCTCCATGATCGACTTTGTAGTTGTGTCATCGGATTTGCGGCCTTATGTTTTGGACACTCGGGTGAAGAGAGGGGCGGAGCTTTCTACCGATCACCACCTGGTGGTGAGTTGGCTGCGATGGTGGGGGAGGATGCCGGACAGACCTGGCAGGCCCAAGCGCATTGTGAGGGTCTGCTGGGAACGTCTGGCAGAGTCTCCTGTCAGAGAGAGTTTCAATTCACACCTCCGGGAGAACTTTGAACATGTCACGAGGGAGGTGCGGGACATTGAGTCCGAGTGGACCATGTTCCGAACCTCTATTGTCGAGGCGGCTGATTGGAGCTGTGGCCGCAAGGTTGTTGGTGCCTGTCGTGGCGGTAATCCCAGAACCCGTTGGTGGACACCAGCAGTGAGGGATGCCGTCAAGCTGAAGAAGGAGTCCTATCGGGTTCTTTTGGCTCATAGGACTCCGGAGGCAGTGGACGGGTACCGACGGGCCAAGCGGTGTGCAGCTTTAGCGGTCGCGGAGGCAAAAACTCGGACATGGGAAGAGTTCGGGGAAGCCATGGAAAACGACTTCCGGACGGCTTCGAAGCGATTCTGGACCACCATACGGCGCCTCAGGAAGGGGAAGCAGTGCACTATCAACACCGTGTATGGTGCGGATGGTGTTCTGCTGACTTCGACTGCGGATGTTGTGGATCGGTGGAGGGAATACTTCGAAGACCTCCTCAATCCCACCAACACGTCTTTCTTTGAGGAAGCGGTGCCTGGGAAATCTGTAGTGGACTCTCCTATTTCTGGGGCTGAGGTCGCTGAGGTAGTTAAAAAGCTCCTCGGCGGCAACGCCCCGGGGGTGGATGAGATCCGCCCGGAGTTCCTTAAGGCTCTGGATGCTGTGGGGCTGTCTTGGTTGACAAGACTCTGCAGCATCGCGTGGACATCGGGGGCGGTACCTCTGGATTGGCAGACCGGGGTGGTGGTCCCTCTCTTTAAGAAGGGGGACCGGAGGGTGTGTTCCAACTATCGTGGGATCACACTCCTCAGCCTTCCCGGTAAGGTTTATTCAGGTGTACTGGAGAGGAGGCTTCGCCGGATAGTCGAACCTCAGATTCAGGAGGAACAGTGTGGTTTTCGTCCTGGTCGTGGAACTGTGGACCAGCTCTATACTCTCGGCAGGGTTCTTGAGGGTGCATGGGAGTTTGCCCAACCAGTCTACATGTGCTTTGTGGACTTGGAGAAGGCATTCGACCGTGTCCCTCGGGAAGTCCTGTGGGGAGTGCTCAGAGAGTATGGGGTATCGGAATGTCTTATTGTGGCAGTCCGCTCCCTGTATGATCAGTGTCAGAGCTTGGTCCGCATTGCTGGCAGTAAGTCGGACACGTTTCCAGTGAAGGTTGGACTCCGCCAAGGCTGTCCTTTGTCACCGATTCTGTTCATAACTTTTATGGACAGAATTTCTAGGCGCAGTCAAGGCGTTGAGGGGTTCCGGTTTGGTGGCCACGGGATTAGGTCTCTGCTTTTTGCAGATGATGTAGTCCTGATGGCTTCATCTGGCCGGGATCTTCAGCTCTCACTGGATCGGTTCGCAGCCGAGTGTGAAGCGACCGGAATGAGAATCAGCACCTCCAAGTCCGAGTCCATGGTTCTCGCCCGGAAAAGGGTGGAGTGCCATCTCCGGGTTGGGGAGGAGACCCTGCCCCAAGTGGAGGAGTTCAAGTACATAGGAGTCTTGTTCACGAGTGGGGGAAGAGTGGATCGTGAGATCGACAGGCGGATCGGTGCGGCGTCTTCAGTAATGCGGACGTTGTATCGATCCGTTGTGGTGAAGAAGGAGCTGAGCCGGAAGGCAAAGCTCTCAATTTACCGGTCGATCTACGTTCCCATCCTCACCTATGGTCATGAGCTTTGGGTCATGACCGAAAGGATAAGATCACGGGTACAAGCGGCCGAAATGAGTTTCCTCCGCCGGGTGGCGGGGCTCTCCCTTAGAGATAGGGTGAGAAGCTCTGCCATCCGGGAGGAGCTCAACGTAAAGCCGCTGCTCCTCCACATCGAGAGGAGCCAGATGAGGTGGTTCGGGCATCTGGTCCGGATGCCACCCGAACGCCTCCCTAGGGATGTGTTTAGGGCACGTCCAGCTGGTAGGAGGCCACGGGGAAGACCCAGGACACGTTGGAAAGACTATGTCTCCCGGCTGGCCTGGGAACGCCTCGGGATCCCCCGGGAAGAGCTAGACGAAGTGGCTGGAGATAGGGAAGTCTGGGCTTCCCTGCTTAGGCTGCTGCCCCTGCGACCCGACCTCGGATAAGCGGAAGATGATGGATGGATGGATGGATGGAGTTCCCAGCGAGAAGACCAAAAGCTGTCTTTGAACCTACCAAAAAGGCTTATAAAACTGGATGGGAAGCAACATGTAGGGGTTTCTGTTTTCTTTCAATGTATTGTAATCAACAGAAAGATATTATTTTAACCCAAGGACTACAAAGCGTAGAGAAGGCAGGATCTGCCCAAGTTTTAGACACCGCTTTTTTGAACTGTTATACGACCTCTTTTTGAACTGTTTTACGACCTCTTTTTTAACTGTTTTACGAACCTCTTTTTGAACTCTTTTACGACCTTTTCTGTGAACTGTTTACGACCTTTTCTGTGAATTGTATACAAACCTTGTCCCCCTAGAAGCAGCTGTTGCAATGTGGTCAGGGAAGGTCCAAATAAAAGAAGGAAGCTTCCAATCTTCCGGCAGAGCGTGGGTGACACTGTAAGAGGTTACAGGTCCGACACGTTTCTCCTCAATTGAGCCAAATTGAATCCTGTCTCTGTTTAATTCTTTGCTTCTTGTCTTGTTTAATAGATGTTTTCAGTGTTTGAACCAGACACTGTGTTAGCTCTTATAATAACAATATCACTAATACTTGGTTAATATTCAAGTCCCAAAATGTAAATGGGGTATTGTTGGCGCTTTTTGAATCTTTTTTTATTGGAATTTATAGACTGATTAGAGGACCTACCATTGGCATTGCTGTAAGAATACTTTTATTTACATGTCTGGAGAGGCGGAGCCGACGAGCCGACAGTGGGATAGGACAAATCATGGTATTACCCAAGATGGCGGCCAGGAGGCGGAGTATGCAGCGGAACGGAGAGGCGGGGCGCGCCTGGAGAGCCGCTGCAGCGATCAGAACCAGGTGTGTAATTCACACACCTGCTCTCAATCGGTGCATCCCCTCCTGCTGTATAAAAGGGGAGAAAGAGAAGCTATCGGGGAAAAAGAAGTAGGAGAACCACCAGACGAGACGAGCAAGCTGAGAAAAACGATGAAAGCCGCAGCAAGCTGCGAGAACTAATGTGAATTGCAGGTCACATTGATCATCGTTCTTCTTGGCTTGATCTTCTCGTCTGGTGTTTCTCCTACTTCTTCTGCCCCGATTGCTCCTCCTTCTCCCCTTTTATACAGCAGGAGGAGATGCACAGATTGAGAGCAGGTGTGTGAATTACAAACCTGGTTCTGATCGCTGCAGCGGCATTTTAGGCGCGCCCCGCCTGTCCGTTCCGCTGCATACTCCGCCTCCTGGCCGCCATCTTGGGTAGGACCATGATTTGTCCTATCCCGCCGTCGACCCGTCGGCTCCGCCTCTCCACAACATGTATTTTCTGAGTTAGAATACATTAAAAAAAAATATCCCTCATGTCTTTCATAATGATTTGGACCGAAAAAAGTGCATCTTCCCTTTAATTTTAGTTATTTAAGAAGTTAAAGTACCAATGATCGTCACACATTTTCTACTGTTGCCTTTGTTCTGATCAAACATTGTATGTACAAGAAAACAATAAACTAGTTTAAATACGGTGTTGCTATTTTTAAACAGTCAATAACAATCGGTATCGAAATCGGCAGCATAAAACGTCTCTATAATTTCGTTGAATTCGATGATTGTCATATTTTGGATTAAAAATATGTTTACCATTAAAACGAAGGACTGGAAAACTTAGTAATGTAGTTTTAGTCATCACATTGATACCGTTTTATAACGATCCTTAATTTTGTCATGTTTAGCTCTGGAGTTTTGTCATTTTGAAATATATCTAAATACACGTTTCCAGTGAGGGTTGGACTCCGCCAAGGCTGCCCTTTGTCACCGATTCTGTTCATAACTTTCATGGACAGAATTTCTAGGCGCAGTCAAGGAATTGAGGGGATCCGGTTTGGTGGCTGCAGTGGCTTTTTGCAGATGACGGGATCCTGATGGCTTCATTTTGCCAGTATCTTCAGCTCTCACTGGATCGGTTTGCAGAATCAGCACCTCCAAGTCCGAGTCCATGGTTCTCGCCCGTAAAAGGGTGGAGTCCCAACTCCGGGTTGCGGAAGAGACCTGACCCCAAGTGGAGGAGTTCGAGTACCTAGGAGTCTTGTTCACGAGTGAGGGAAAAGTGAATTGTGAGATCGACAGGCGGATCGGTGCGGCGTCTGCAGTTATGTGGACGCTGTATCGATCCGTTGTGGTGAAGAAGGAGCTGAGCCGGAAGGCAAAGCTCTCAATTTATCGGTCGATCTACGTTCCCGTTCTCACCTATATGGTCATGAGCGTTGGGTTATGACCAAAAGGACAAGATCACGGGTACAAATGAGTTTCCTCCGACGAGTGGCGGGGCTCTCCCTTAGAGATAGGGTGAGAAGCTCTGCCATTCAGGGGGAGCTCAAAGTAAAGCCGCTGCTCCTCCACATCGAGAGGAGCCAGATGAGGTAGTTCGGGCATCTGGTCAGGATGCCACTCGAATGCCTCCCTAGAGAGGTGTTTAGGGCAAGTCCGACTGGCAGAAGACCCTGGACACGTTGGGAAGACTATGTCTCCCGGCTGGTCTGGGAACGCCTCGGGATTCCCCAGGAAGAGCTGGACTACGAGGCTGGGGAGAGGAAAGTCTGGGCTTCCCTGCTTAGGCTGCTGCCCCCGCGACTCAACCTCGGATAAGCGGAAGAAGATGGATGGATTTTTGGAAATTATGAGAACAAGGAAAAAAGCTGTTGCAAACCTACCATAGTTTTTATGAACATAAGACAGCAGTCAGACTGGAAGTTTTTAAAGAGGGTCAGACATACAGTAGGCAGGGCACACACACACACACACACACACACACACACACGCTTTCCAAATATAAACCACAATGGAAGATTAACTCGACCAAACCTAAATCCTCCTGGCTTGTTTTTATTGGAGGCAAACCAGAGATGGAGCATAATCCGTTAATGTTCACACGCTGTCATCTTTTACATTCTCAATATTATCCACCTTTTTTTTTTTTTTTACACTTTCCAAAGTGTAAAACATAACTTCATTTTCTAACTCTTCAAATGTATTTGCATGGCACACTTTTGGAAAAAAAGGAAAATGTGTAAATTTTCTTTTGCTCTAGTTTTTCATGTTAAGTTCGAATCTCTCCTGCCATAAAATGACAGGACTGATACTACACACGATTATGATATTATATTTCAAATCCATAGTGCAAGTTCTCCTATATACAAGAGTATCACACATTCCCAGCCTTCTTGGCCATGCCTTCATGCAAGGAAGGATTCTTCTGAGAGTCAGGTCAGCTAGACTTTGGAAATTCTAGATGTTCTTCTTAACCAGGACCAGCACATCAGGATCCTGATGCATCCTTAAACCTCCTTGTTGCCCCGCGACATTCTCTGATCAATCAGTATTCAAACTTTATCTGTAGAGAGGAGTGGACTCTGCTGATTCACTATAAAAAACTACAATAACACTACTGCCGGTTCTACAACAACAAGAAACTACAAGTACAAAACTCAAAAAAGTACAACTACACTAATACAAGTGCTACAGTTTCAATAAACGACAAGTACACAATTCACAAACAAAGATTTGTGAACAAATGTGTGAGCAAAATTGTAGAATAGTTTAAGAACAACATTTCTCAACCAGCTATTGCAGAAAATTGAAAGATTTCACCATCCATGGTCCATAATATCATCCAAAGGGTCAGAGAATCTGGGGAAATCACTGCACGTAAGCGGCAAGGCTGAAAACCAACATTGAATGCCCGTGACCTTCGATCCCTTAGACCAGTGGTCCCCAACCACCAAGGCGCAGAATAATATTTTAAATATATATATATTTTTTTATATATATATATTTTTTAAATTTTTATTAAATCACTTAGGCGGTACTGCATCAAAAAGCGACATCAGTGTGTGACAGATATCACCACATGGGCTCAGGAACACTTAAAAAAAAACACTGTCAGTAACAACAGTTTGTCGCGACATCTGTGAGTGCAAGTTAAAACTCTACTGTGCGAAGCGAAAGCCTTTTATCAACAACACCCAGAAACGCTGCCTACTTCTCTGGGCCCGAGATCATCTAAGATGGACTGATGCCAAGTGGAAAAGTGTTCTGTGGTCTGACGAGTCCACATTTCAAATTGTTTTTGGAAACTTGTTGACGTCGTATTCACCACTGTATCCACTGTTATATCATCAAAAGGTTCAGAGGATCTGGAGAAATAACTGCACGTAAGGGATAATATTACAGACCTTTGAGCCCTCAGGCGGCACTGCATCAAAAAGCAACATCAATGTGTAAAGGATCTCACCACATGGGCTCGGGAACACTTCACACACTATGCAAGGCTAAAAGCCATTTATCAACAACACCCGGGAACGCCGCTGACTTCGCTGGGCCTGAGCTCATCTAAGATGGACTGATGCAAAGTAGATAAGTGTTCTGTGGTCTGACGAGTCCACATTTCCAATTTTTTGGGGAAACTGTGGATGTTGTGTCCTCCGAACCAAAGAGGAAAAGAACCATCCGCAATTTAAGAAAAACATTTCTCAACGAGCCATTGCAAGGAATTTAGGGATTTCACAGCTGTAATTCATTCACTGTAATATCATCAAAAGGTTCAGAGAATCTGGAGAAATCACTGCACGCAAGCCATGATATTACGGACCTTCGATCCCCCAGGCGGGACTGCATCAAAATGCGACATCAGTGTGTAAAGGATATCACCACATGGGCTCAGGAACACTTCGCACACTATGCAAAGCTAAAAGCCATTTATCAACAACACCCAGAAACGCAGCTGGCTTTGCTGGGCCCGAACCCATCTCAGATGGACTTATGCAAAGTAGATAAGTGTTCTGTGGTCTGGCAAATCCACATTTCAATTTGTTTTCGGAAACTGTGGACGTCGTGTCCTCCGGACCAAAGAGACCAGCTCGCCTGCTGAAAAAGTGTGGGCACCACTGTTCCAAAACATATCTTTCCACTTTAAAATATTTCTTATGGCCTGGTATGTACTCACAACAGGCCATATATGTCACGGCGGGGTTTCTCCAGCTTACTGCGAGGTTTGTTCCCCTGGGATGCAAACGGACTATTCCGGACAAGGCGTGCAGGTAGGAGCATATTTATTAATCTTCTCAAAACTCAAAGTACTACAAAAAACGGAAAACAAGTTAAAGGCACAACACCGCTGGTCAGGCTTGGAGCTAAACTAACACTTAGCATGAACTATGACAAGGAAAACTTACTCGCTGAGGCATGGACAAAGAAAAACTTTCGTATACTCGATATATCGCGGATTTGTCTCTTGGCGTCATAGAAAATGACTATATCGTGATATTCGAGTATACGTTCTCACGCAGTTTCTTTTAGCTGCTGGCTCTTCTCACTCTTTGTTGCCTCTCCTTCTCACAGAAGGCAAGCGCACCTTCTTACATACGTCACATACGTATACGCCCTCGCAGAGCGGAGAGGTAGCAGCATGGTTAACATTAGCTGTGGTGCAAGTGGTAATACGAGAGAAAGAAGGTGCGAATCTGGGAACAAATGAAGGAAGAAATAATTCCTAAGAAAAACAGCAGGGGGTCCATCGTCTGGCGGTGGTTTGACTTCAAGTGGGAATATGTCGAACAGACAACCGTGATTTGTCAACTGTGGGGCAAAAGCATTGCTACAAAAATTAGTCACCTGCTAGAGAATGCAGAGTGCTTACTCCGCATGTCAACATCTCCGTTCGGTGACACACCAACAAAATGCCGAGGCAACCATTTCTACATCAACACCGTATGAAAATAATAAACAACAACAGAAGGAGATAATGTCCGCAGGAACCTACCACGTAGCGAAGGATATACACTATTTGATTTCCTGTAATGCGGCTCATTTTTATTTGACAGTTATTGAAATATCTTGTGTGACAACATGCACAAAAGTGCACTTTATTTGTTTTCAACTATTGTAGTGGCGTTCTGTACAAAAAGTGCACTTTAATTTAGTGTTGTTTTGATACGTCATCTTAGTGACATCATGCACAAAAGTGCACTCATAGCTTGTTTTAATATGTATTTGACAATCTTGCACTTTCCCTGCTTAATAACTGTTTAATAAATACAGTTTTGGTCAATTGACTTAGTTGTGATTTCCCTCTCTGCATGAAAGTTTAAAATGAGCATATAATAATGCAGTATGAAGAAGAATGTTTTAATGTAGACATAGAATCATCATACTGCTGTGATTTTATGCATCAAGTGTTCATTCAAGGCCAAGGCAAAATATCGAGATGTATATCGTGTATCGTGACATGGCCTAAAAATATCGAGCTATTAAAAAAAAGGCCATATCGCCCAGCCCTAATACAAGGCATGAAGCGAACACTTGGCATAATCTTTGACTGACTGGCAAAGGCAGGCTCAAATAGCGTCTCTTGATTAAAGCCAGGTGAGCGTCCCGAACACCAACGGCAGGTGAAAATTGTACGCAACCATGACAACCAAAACAAACAAGAATGCACAAAAACAGGACCTAACGGAGTTAAACTAACAGAACATAACGAAGACGTGATCATGACAATAACAGGCCATTTTAATGTGTAAAAACGTAAATAATGCCTTTTAAAAGCGCTCATAAATGTCCTGTTTCACCGAAGGCAAGATGTAACTAAAATGCAACAAATATTCAAATACCACATAATATACGAAAAAGCAGATTTCTGTTAACGCCGCAGGAAAAAAAATGTCCTCGGGAAATGAACTTTTCCACATCGACGGATGCTATTGATTAGCCTCGCAGCCAGCAGACTGGAATAACATTCAGTTCATGCTGAATGTCACCTCCCAGTGCGTGATGGTGGTTGGGGGGCCGGGGGGGGGGGGGGGGGGGGTCTCACAATCGTGTCTTTATGCAGCGTTGGCGACTCTTTTGCAATCGCTCGTCCACAATTACACATTTCCACAATAGAATGACTCAAAACAATCCAAAGTCAATTGAAAGAACGTAATAGAGAGAGGACGTGTGATCTCTAATAAAGACAGAAACATATTATTAGAAAGCCAAATATTTAAAAATGTATTTCCGTGAGAGCCATATAATATTCTTTCACACTGAATACAACAGAATTTGTGCATTTTTAAGTAAGACCACCATTTTTAAAGTATAATAAGTCTCTTATTCTTCTTAATAAGATTTGTATTCTGAAGTTAACCAATAATAATTAAAATACTTCTTACCACTAATTTGAATGTTATTTTTAACACTGATAATGTAGAAAAATTATGTATATATTATCACACAACTTTTACGCTTAAGGGCCGTTGCTATAATTATTATCAATTATGCTTAAGAGGTATTTTTCTTTGTCTGTGCAAACCCTCCATCCATCCATTTTCTACCGCTTATTCCCTTTTGGGGTCGCGGGGGGCGCTGGCGCCTATCTCAGCTACAATCGGGCGTAAGGCGGGGTACACCCTGGACAAGTCGCCACCTCATCGCAGGGCCAACACAGATAGACAACATTCACACTCACATTCACACACTAGGGCCCATTTAGTGTTGCCAATCAACCTATCCCCAGGTGCATGTCTTTGGAAGTGGGAGGAAGCCGGAGTACCCGGAGGGAACCCACGCATTCACGGGGAGAACATGCAAACTCCACACAGAAAGATCCCGAGCCTGGATTTGAACCCAAGACTGCAGGAACTTCGTATTGTGAGGCAGACGCACTAACCCCTCTGCCACCGTGAAGCCCTCTGTGCAAACCTGGCAATCCAAAAGATTGCCAGCCAGTCTGGTATCAGTGCTGACTGCCAAGGCCGAACACAGCCGTGACGCAGACAGAGCAGAGAGACAAGGCGATATCACCAGCGTCAACACGTTTGCATTTTTATATAATCATATATTGTGTCTAACTGGAGTTGTCAAGATTACCCCCTTCCCTCAGCGACAGCTTCAGTGATGTAAACAGGGACCTCCCAAATAAATAGAGGAAGCAGGCGGGCTGGACTTTTAGAACGTAGTTTGGATCTGTAACTGGAATACAGCCCAAAAGACGTGTCTCCTCATTGAGCCAAATTGAACTCTGTCTCTGCATGATTCCTTGCTTCTTGTCTGTTTAATAGATGTCATCAGTGTTTGAACTTGACGGATTACCAGCGGATATAATGCAGAAAGGTCAGCTAAGATTTAGCCATAGGTTCTCTACCCCTGCTCTATGTCATACATTATGGTGTGTGTGTGTGTGTGTGTGTGTGTGTGCGTGCGTGTGTGTGTTGACCTTGTTGAGGCTACCTCCTACTGTGAGTCATTACAAGACAACATGATGTAATACAACAATTTATTTGCAAAAACACCACGACAAAACACACAATAAGTCCATCTTAAAAGGCGGGATTTTCACTATTTTAAGCCCATTGAGAGAATGCAGAGAGTGTGCAAAAAAAGTAATCAAAGCAAAGGGTGGCTCTTTTGAAGAAACTAGAATATAAAACATGTTTTCAGTTATTTCACCTTTTTTTTGTGAAGTACATAACTCCAGGTGTTGAATCTACAATGTAAATAGTCGTGAAAATAAAGAAAACGCATTGAATGAGGAGAAGGTGTGTCCAAACTTTTGACCTGTATTTCACATTTGAGTCGCAATTTTTATTCATTCTGATTCTAAATCCATTCAGAATTTTAAAAAATCGATACGAATCTTAATGTTTT
This sequence comes from Nerophis ophidion, assembly GCF_033978795.1. Lineage (NCBI taxonomy): Eukaryota > Metazoa > Chordata > Actinopteri > Syngnathiformes > Syngnathidae > Nerophis > Nerophis ophidion. The sequence continues at coordinate 14,903,265 of NC_084624.1, read as the reverse complement.
TTTATTTTTAAATTTTTTGTATATATATACAGCAGGGGTGTCAAACTCAAATACAGAGTGGGCCAACATTTAACAAATTAATCCTTTAATAGGGACCCAAACAAGTTTTGCATTGAATATTGACCAAGCAAGGCTTGGTCAATATTCAGTTCGGTTGGTAGAGTGGCCGTGCCGGCAACTTGAGGGTTGCAGGTTCGATTCCCGCTTGTGCAATCCTAGTTACTGCCGTTGTGTCCTTGGGCAAGACACTTTACCCACCTGCTCCCAGTGCCACCCACACTGGTTTAAATGTAACTTAGATATTGGGTGTCACTATGTAAAGCGCTTTGAGTCTCTTGAGAAAAGCGCTATATAAATATAATTCACAATTCACTTATATAATTTTATAGTGATGTGCAAAATCAAGTTTTAAATAATAATAATAATTAAAAAATATCAATGGCATATCAAATAAAATAAAAATACAAATTGAATGCCTCTTTTCGGCGGCGGGTTTGAGTTGGGGCGGGGTTTGGTGGTAGCGGGGGTGTATATTGTAGCGTCCCGGATGCGTTAGTGATGCAAGGGGTTCTGGGTATTTGTTCGGTTATGTTTATGTTGTGCTACGGTGCGGATGTTCTCCCGAAATGTGTTTGTCATTCTTGTTTGCTGTGGGTTCACATTGTGCCGTATATTTGTTACAGTGTTAAAGTTGTTTATACGGCCACCCTCAGCGTGACCTGTATGGCTGTTGACCAAGTATGCTTTGCATACACTTGTGTGTGTGTGTATGAGGCACATATATTATGTGAGTGGGCCGGCACGCTGTTTGTATGGAGGAAAAGTGGACGTGGCGACATGTAGAGAACGCCAAAAGGCAGTGCTTTTACGGCCCGCTCCCAATATTATTGTCTGGGTGGAAATTCGGGAGGGGCACTGAACTTCGGGAGTCTCCCGGGAAAATCGTGAGGGTTGACGAGTATGAGTATTAGTGGTGAATGCGGTGTTACAGCAGCGGGCTAGCTCTAATGTTAATTGGAGTTTGACACCAATGATATACAGCATGTCCCGATACCAAAATTTAAGTACCAGTACCAGTACCAAAAATGTATTTTGATACCTTCCGGTATTTTTCTAAAAAAGGGGGCCACAAAAAAATTGCAAAAAAAAACTGAAGGCTTCTTCACGCGACAAAGCCGGCCTACTTCACCACAGTCTGTAGTCTATTGCCCCCCCCCCCCCCCCCCTAACCCCCCAGGCAGTGATGAGATGGAGATGCCTCCTTCCCCCTGGAGCAGGGGTAGGGAACCTATGGCTCTAGAGCCAGATGTGGCTCTTTTGATGACTGCGTCTGGCTCTCGGATAAATCTGAGCTGTCTTTGCTTAACACGATAAGTAATGAATAATTCCACTTGTAACCACAGTGTTAAAAATAGTGTTCAAAATATAAAACATTCTCATGCATTTTTAATCCATCCATCCGTTTTCTACCGCACCTGTTTAAGAAGTTGCGTTAATGGTAGGAAGTTATTTATTTACGATTGGTTAGTGTGGGGCTTGCCCTCCTGGGGGTTCTTCAGACCACCAAGCACCAACATGAGAGCCTGTTTCACGGTTACAAGATTGTTTTATTTTTCAATAAGTCTCTCAGTTGCTTTCCAGCAATTTCCTTTTTGTCTTTCGTCCTCGCTTGTGCTTTGGCTCCAGCTCCAACCCCGTCTCTCCTCCTGGCTGCTGCTTATAACCGAGCGGCAGGTGATTAGATAACAAGGCCAAGGTGGGCCATCCACGCACCTGTCGCTGATTTCGAGGCTGATCCTGGCAACACCCCGCTTCGCTGCAGGCCCGCAGGCCACGCCCCCCTCCACAGTTAGCTTCAGAATAACAATGTTATTACAAAAAAATATTATATGGCTCTTACAGAAATACATTTTAAAATATTTGGCTTCTTGGCTCTCTCAGCCAAAAAGGTTCCTGCCCTGGAGAGACACCACCTTAACTAACACATTTTCTGGGGGAATGACTGATGTTTATCCTTTAGTTTTAGGTAATATGATTCGATAATGAGTCTTTATCCAAGACTTGCATCAGACAGTTCAAACATAAGTATGCAATGTTTGTTCAGTGTGCTGACCAGATGTGGGCTTAAGTAGGCCAACTGACGAGCGGATCAGGGTGACGATCCTATAAAATAGCTAATCCCACACTGTCTGATCTGCTCTGTACTGAAACTGACACACAGTCATGTCTCTGTCAACATCGGACTCAAACTCCGAGGCACTGGATGTTGACATGACGCTCGATAACTAAGAATACGCATTTAGTAGAAAACCGTGAGACTGGCTGACTGACCTCAACCGTGTTTTCATTAGTCATACTTGTTATCGTTGCATGTGTGAAATAAAATAGCAATAACTATGTTTTCTGGTGGCTGACCATCTAAATAAATACATCGCATTTTGCGTGAATAAGCGTATGTGGAATGTCAGTTAATGAATGACAGACAGGGCGCTTCATATGAAATCTTACCACAAACGTATTTCAAGCCCCTTCCTGCTACACACCCCGTTTCCATATGAGTTGGGAAATTGTGTTAAATGTAAATACAAACGAAATACAATGATTTGCGAATCCTCTTCAACCCATATTCAATTGAATGCACTACAAAGACAACATATTTGATGTTCAAACTCATAAACTTAATAATGATAATAATTAACTTGGAATTTCATGGCTGCAACACGTGCCAAAGTAGTTGGGAAAGGGCATGTTCACCACTGTGTTACATCACCTTTTCTTTTAACTACACTCAATAAACGTTTGGGAACCGAGGAAACTAATTGTTGAAGCTTTGAAAGCGGAATTCTTTCCCATTCTTGTTTTATGTAGAGCTTCAGTGGTTCAAAAGTCCGGGGTCTCCGCTGTCATATTTTACGCTTCATAATGCGCCACACATTTTCCATGGGAGACAGGTCTGGACTGCAGGCGGGCCAGGAAAGTACCCGCACTCTTTTTTTTTTACGAAGCCACGCTGTTGTAACACGTGCTGAATGTGGCTTGGCATTGTCTTGCTGAAATAAGCAGGGGCGTCCATGCAAAAGACGGCGCTTAGATGGCAGCATATGTTGTTCCAAAACCTGTATGTACCTTTCAGCATTAATGGTGCCTTCACAGATGTGTAAGTTACCCATGCCTTGGGCACTAATGCACTCCAATACCATCACAGATGCTGGCTTTTGATTTTTGCGTCAATAACAGTCTGGATGGTTCGCTTTCCCTTTGATCCAGATGACACGATGTCGAATATTTCCAAAAACAATTTGAAATGTGAACACTTTTCCACTTTGCATCGGTCCATCTTAGATGATCTCGGGCCCAGCGAAGCCAGCGGTGTTTCTGGATGTTGTTGATAAATGGTTTTCGCTTCATAGTAGAGCTTTAACTTGCACTTACAGATGTAGTGACAAACTGAATTTAGTGACAGTGGTTTTCTGAAGTGTTCCTGAGCCCATGTGGTGATATCCTTTAGAGATTGATGTTGGTTTTTGATACAGTGCCTTCTGAGGGATTGAAGGTCACGGTCATTCAATGTTGGTTTCCGGCCATGCCGCTTATGTGGAGTGATTTCTCCAGATTCTCTGAACCTTTTGATGATATTATGGAGCGTAGATGTTGAAATCCCTAAATTTCTTGCAATTGCACTTTGAGAAACGTTGTTCTTAAACTCTTTGACTATTTGCTCACGCAGTTGTGGACGAAGGGGTGTACCTCGTCCCATCCTTTCTTGTGAAAGACCGAGCATTTTTTGGGAAGCTGTTTTTATACTCGATCATGGCACCCACCTGTTCCCAATTACCCTGGGATGTTCTAAATAAGTGTTTGATGAGCATTCCTCAAGTTTTATCAGTATTTATTGCCACATTTCCCAACTTCTTTGTCACGTGTCGCTGGCATCAAGTTCTAAGGTTAATGATTATTTGCAAAAAAAAAAATGTTTATCAGTTTGAACATCAAATATGTTGTCTTTGTAGCATATTCAACTGAATATGGGTTGAAAAGGATTAGCAAATCATTGTATTCAGTTTATATTTACAGCTAACACAATATCCCAATTCATATGGAAACGGGGTTGTACATCACTGATAAGAATATACCGTATTTTCCGGACTGTAAGGTGCGCCTAAAATCCTTTCATTTTCTCAAAACTCTACAGTGCGCCTTATAACCCGGTGCGACTAATGTGCGGAATAATTTTGGTTGCGCTTAACGACCTCGAAGCTATTTTATTTGGTACATGGTGAAATAATAAATGTGACCAGTAGATGACAGTCACACATAAGAGATACGTGTAGACGGCAATACGATTCAAGTAAACAACACCAAAATATTATGTGTTTCATTGAAAACATAGAACATTACACACGTCACTCAAAAATCTATCAAAAATGTTTTAGTACGACTTTGGTAAGCTATAAAGCTGCACCGGTTGATGGATTGTACTGCGCTTCAACATACGAGTATTATTATGGTGTGTGTATTAGGTAAGACGTAGTATCTGCCGTTTTGCTTTGCAATATTATGCAAAATCAACTTTTCCTACCTTCTGTTACCTGCTGATGTGTATTTGGGATCTGTATAAATTCTGAAAATGTGCGCGTGTCCACCTTTGTAGTCCGTGTGGACACCATATGCAATAAGCTTCTTATTTTTCTCTATCTTGTAGTTATGGGACATTCATCCTCCGCTGTTGCCATTTCTGATATAAAGTGGTGTAAAATTCTTACTTATATCTGTCAGTAAACTCGCCACAAAAACGCTGAAACATACCGGTGTAGTAAGTTTACATTATTCACCCAAGGAACTTTAGTTATTAGAGAGTTCCGGTCGGACGGTTTTTCACGGGACACATTTCTGGCCTTATTGTTGTTTCCAGATGAGGAGATGCTGCTCCGTTATTGATTGAAGTAAAATCTGAATGTCATTAAAACAATCAGCTCCATCTTTTGACACTTCTTCCACTCCCATCCTTGCACGCTACACCGCTACAACAAAGACGACGGGGAGAATATGCTGCCGAAAGTGAGCCACGTAAATAAGACCGCCTACAAAATTGCGCATCCTGAAGCAACTGTCAGAAAGTAGCTTGAAGATGATCTGTAAAACATAATCTATGGAACATTTCGACCAAAGAATTACCATTACATGTTAAAATATGTAGACCACAAAAAAATTATATGACCCATTTAATGCGCCCTATAATCCGGTGCATTTTTTGTATGAAAATAAACCTAACCAGACCTGCTCATCGGCAGTACGCCTTATAATCCGGTGCGCCCTACGGTCCAGTAACAGCAAATTCACCTACATGTTCTTACTGTGGCACACAGCGTTAGTGCTGGTCTTGTAAGGCAGACTTATAACTTTTTAAAAGACCTTTGTCGTATATACAAAGAAGAAAAAAAATGTATATAATTTAAAAAAAAAGAAAACTATCTTTTACAATCGATTCCAGAAAAAGTATGAATCGATTTAGAATCCCAACAAATATGAAGTGCCATTCGGTTGTTAATCGACTTTTTAAGTAGCCCCTTCCAAATATTGACTTTTGCAAGTCACAAATGTAATGTGTTCATTATTATTCATATTGGGACGCTTTTTGATGGCCAGAATTTGCTATAAATTATGTCATTGTGGCGTGTGCAGCCCTTTGAGACACTTGGGATTAAGTGCTTTATAAATAAACTTTGATTGATCGATTGATTGATAAAAAAAGAAAATAATAATTGAACAATTTATTTTTTGTGAACACATTTTTGTACGTCCAAAATATCAAAATGGATCCAAGTTTAATCAAATAGGTATGAAAATTGTTCTCCAAGGTTTCTCATAGTCATTCACATTGACCTTCAACTGGGTTGTGAGTTTTTCCTTGCCCTTGTGTGGGATCTGAACCGAGGATGTTGTTGTGGCTCGTGCAGCCCTTTGAGACACTTGTGATTTAGGGCTATATAAATAAACATTGATTGATTGATTGATAATTAAAACGGGTGGTAAGGTTCTCTCTAGAGGCCTTATTTGTTGATGATATTAATAAAGAGTAAAAAGATAGTGACTTAACCAGTTTATTCCTCTTAAAGTATAGTAAATTAAATATATTGTATTTAACTGTTAAAAGTAAAAAAAATATAAAAAAATCAAGATGATTTATAAATTTACATGTGGGAACACAGGTGTAAGTCAACAAAAGGCTAAGAAATATATAGTTAAAATAGAGTTATTTCCATTCCTTTCGCAGACGAATCATGCAAATATGAGTCAAATGTGGGAAAACCTGGCGGGTCTGCAGGTTTAGGCGCGGCCTCAGAGGTTCCACGCACGCACACACACACACACACACACACACACACACACACACACACACACACACACACACACACACACACACACACACACACACACACACTGGTTATCATTTAGAATGGGGACCAAGTGTTCGATCAGGACTTGTGGGGACCACCCTTTCTACACGTTGTGGAGGCATAAAAAAAATTTGGTAAAATGGCCTCTGCCCATTTAGCTCATACAGGTCTATAAATCTCTGGATTGATGAAGTAATGTGCTGATCATTCTTTCTGGGGACCCTGGCGAAAAAGAATTAATATGGTTCATGGGGGATCAAATTTAGACACTTTTGCATAATTCACACAAATTTGTACGTGACTACTGAGGATCATTTGAAAAAAAAATCTAATTAAATATGACATGATCAAGCTTAAAAATCACTTAGGCATCTTCAGATTGGATCTGACTATCATTTAAAAAGGTTTCCCTTTAGGGGACCTGTTTTTTTGGTCCCCATACTGTCAGAAGTCCCTTAAAGGTGTGTAAACGGCGCAAAGTCCCCATTAAGTCAGCATTGCCAGAACACACACACACACACACACACACACACACACACACACACACACACACACACACACACACACACACACACACACACACACACACGATATCATTTGGAGTGGAGACCAAGTGTTCGATCAGGACTTGTGGGGACCACCCTTTCTACAGGTTGTTAAGGCATAAAAAAAATGAGGTAAAATGGCCACTGCCCAGTTAGCTCATACACGTCTTTAAATCTCTGGATTGATTAAGTAATGTGCTGATCATGCTTACTGGGGATCCTGGGGGAAAATTGTTGATATGGTTCATGGGGGACCAAATTTAAAAACTTTTGCATAATTCACACACATTTGTACGTGACTACTGAGGACCATTTAAAAAAAATAAAAAGTTCAAATTAAATACGACATGATCACAATTAAAAATCACATAGGCATCTTCAGCATGGATCTGACCCTCATTTAAAAAGTTTTCCTCTAAGGGGACCTGCTTTTTTGTCCCCATACTGTCACAGGTCCCCTAAAGGTGTGTAAACTGAGCGATGTCCCCATTAAGTCAGCATTGCCAGAACACGCACACACACACACACGCGCGCGCACACACGTATACATGCGCGCGCATACATACTCACATGCACGCGCGCGCGCCAAACGAGCCAGCTTGTCGGGAATGCATCGATTCAATGGACAATGCAGCATCTCCATGCAAAATGGAGCAATTGCTGTTGTAGCAGAAGAAAAGCGACTTACGAGTCCAACATGTCTCCCGCTGCTCGCTGAGCTCCGGCGCAGCCGCGGTGGGTGAGCCTGAGGGGATTCCGCCTTCCAGCAACCCGCCAACGGTTAAAAGCCTAGAACAGCGGCGGGCGGCGGAGGAAGCGAGACTGAGGCGGGCGAGGAAAGGCGAGGAGAGTTTTTCTCTTCAGCACCACGGCGTAGAACAGCTCTCGGTGACGTCTTCGCATAACCCTGCCAACAGGCCACGCCCACTCGTAAGCAGCTCTCGGCAAGGGAAACAGGGCTGGGCGATACAGCAGATCCTGCTCTCGATCCCATATTACTGGATTGAAATACAGATTTAGAGTTGCCAATGCCGATACTGCTACCGATATCTTTTTTTTTCTTTTTTTTTTCTTTTTAATAATCACTCCAACAAAACAATAGTGAAGTGAATTATATTTATATAGCGCTTTTGTCTAGTGACTCAAAGCGCTTTACATAGTGAAACCCAATATCTAAGTTACATTTAAACCAGTGTCAGTGGCACTGGGAGCAGGTGGGTAAAGTGTCTTGCCCAAGGACACACCGGTAGTGACTAGGATGGCGGAAGCGGGAATCGAACCTGCAACCCTCAAGTTGCTGGCATGGCCACTCTACCAACCGAGCTATACCGCCCCCTAATACCACAAAAATACAATTTCAATTCCAAAACCAAACTAACAAACGGAATAGCAATCAACAGAGCAATTGAGAGGACACACAAACAATCCAAAAGTAGCCAAACCAAAAAATGAATAATATCAACAACAGTATCAATATTAATAAGAATTCCTGTTATGATCCGCTGCACGGATCATATTCTGTTTGGGTTTTTTGGTTCGCTTGTGTTTTTGGACTCCTTCGGTTCCTGTGTGTGCACTTCTCAGTTGGTTACCATGGTTACAGATCATTTTCACCTGCCGCTTGTTCCGGTCGCACACCTGTTTTGCAATCACTGTCATTATTTAAGCCTGCTTTCTCCCGTCAGTCTGTGCGGCTTCCTAATTTGCTAGACGCAACAAATAACGACTTCTGTTCCCGGTTCTGTACCTGCTAGGTTCCACGTTAGGCCTTTTATCTTCTAGCTCCCATGCTAGCTCTCTTGTTTTACCTTCTCTGCTTTGAACAAGTTTTTCTTTGTCACACTCTGATTTATTTCTAAATAAATAATTTGTTCTTACCTTCACGCCGTGTCCGAGGCTCGTCTGCATTCCTGGGAGAACGAATCCGCATCACCATGCGACCAGGTCGTTAAAATTCCAACATAGCAGTGATTCGGAATCCCTCATTGACATCATCATCACAGTCATTTGTAAAAAATAAAATAAAAACATTTAAAAAAAATTAACAATATGCTTCGCATCTCATGAACTGACAACACAATGTGTCCAATATTTTCCACCAAGATAAAAGAAGTCATACATTTTAATAGTTAAATTAAATTAGTGGATCCCATATTCTAATATCCATCCATCCATCCATGTTCTACCGCTTGTCCCGTTCGGGGTCGCTGGAGCCTATCTCAGCTACAATCGGGCGGAAGGCGGGGTTCACCCTGGACAAGTCGCCACCGGGGCCAACACAGATAGACAGACAACATTCACACTCACATTCACACACTACTACCAATTTAGTGTTGCCAATCAACCTATCCCCAGGTGCATGTTTTTGGGGGTGGGAGGAAGCCGGAGTACCCGGAGGGAACCCACGCAGTCACGGGGAGAACATGCAAACTCCACACAGAAAGATCCCGAGTCCGGGATTGAACCCAGGACTACTCAGGACCTTCGTATTGCACTAACCCCTCTCACACCGTGCTGCCCATATTCTAATATGTGACTTATCATTATCTAAACCAGACCTGGGCAATTATTTTGACCAGGGGGCCAGATTTAGAGAAAAAAAATGTGTCCGGGACCAGTATATATCTTTTTAGGAACAGTAATACAAAATAATAACGTCTGATTGAATACTAAAAACGTTATGACAGACCGCTTTAAAAAATTTAATGGAATTTTACACTTTTCTACGAACGATAAAACCCTGAATATTGACAACATATGAACGTCACACCCCCTCTGGATTGACATATTTTACAATCGAGCGACATGCAACCAAAATGCAACAATCAGCAAAATATGAACGCACAGGGTAAAAAAATAAATCAGGTATATCTGACATATCACTAAGCTTTAGAGCTTTGTTGTAAAAATCTCCTTCCGCATCTGTCCCTGACACCCGCATTCCAGTATGGAAAAACTCTGTGGAAATGCTCACTGCTTGATTCCTTGTCTGAGCTGCTGTGGCGTAGATTACCATAGTAACTAATTAAATTACCATAGTAAGTAGGATATAGAGCAAAAGCGCAGATTCCAACCATTGAAATACTTTGTATAATTGAAGACTTACAGTCATTAGAAAACATCATAATGGCAGCCATACTTTCCATCTTAAAAATATAAAAAAAATATTTGGGCATGCCCAGTGGGCCAGATTGAAAAACTAAACGGGCCGCATGTGGCCCCCCGGCCTTAATTTGCCCAGTTCTGATATAAACTAAATGCAGTTTTATTCTACTGATATCATCTCCATAGTCAGTATGAGACAGATAAAATATTACTTTTTGAAATATATTCATCTGTGAACACTACTAAATAAGAAAATGTAACAATATCAACTCCATTTTATGATTGTTCTTTTTTTAGTGTACACAATGATTTCATCAACACAAATCCAAAAGTACAGAATATTCAACAAATCGGTGCCATTTGTGGCCCCAGGAAATCAAATGTATAAAAGTTGCATCCATCCATCCATTTTCTACAGCTTATTCCCTTTTGGGGTCGCGGGGGGCACTGGCGCCTATCTCAGCTACAATCGGGCGGAAGGCAGGGTACACCCTGGACAAGTCGCCACCTCATCGCAGGGCCAACACAGATAGACAGACAACATGCACACTCACATTCACACACTAGGGCCAATTTAGTGTTGCCAATCAACCTATCCCCAGGTGCATGTCTTTGGAAGTGGGAGGAAGCCGGAGTACCCAGAGGGAACCCACGCATTCACGGGGAGAACATGCAAAGTCCACACAGAAAGATCCCGAGCCTGGATTTTAACCCAGGACTGCAGGACCTTCGTATTGTGAGGCAGACGCACTAACCCCTCTGCCACCGTGAAGCCCTATAAAAGTTGCAATAAAATATATTCTTTACTAACTTAAATTGTTGATGTGATTGCACATTTCACCAAAAATATGAATTTAAACTCACTTGGACACTGGAAAAGTAACATTGGCTGTCTGTCCTTGCTTCCTAAAAAAAAAAAAAAAGACTTTACCATGAAATGTAATCATTTAATTGCTTTATAAATGTTTTATTTTTTGCACATTTGTGTTACGTCTTATCACAACTATACTTTCGCAATATTATCTTAAAAAACAGTAGTAATGCTGTGTTTTCACTCAGACCTCCTCTAAAAACAAGTGGAATATTAGGAAACATTATATGATGCGGCAGTGTGCCTCGGTTAATAGAGCGATCGTGCCAGCAACTTGAGGGTTCCAGGTTCGATCCCGCCATCCTAGTAACTGTCGTTGTGTCCTTTGTGGAGATACTTTACCCACCTGCTTAGATAATGGGTTTTACTATGTAAAGCATTTTGAGTCACTAGAGCAGGGGTCCTCAAACTACGGCCCGCGGGACGGATATATGGCCCCCCAGTGTCCAAAATCCGCCCCGCAGGAAGTCCCAAGTTAAAAAAAAAAGTTATTTAATTAAATTTTTTATTTTAATTTTTTAAAATATTTCCTTTCTAATTCATTTTACTCTTGTTACTATCGGTGTCTCCTAACCGGTCAGGCAAATCATATTATCAAAAAATGCATTCTACTCATCGATAATGTGACATCACTAGCGTCAAATGCGCACTCTTTCAGTCAATTAGTGCACGAGATATATATATATATATATATACATATATATATATCCTTATTAACATGCACATGCAAATATATATATATATATATATATATATATATATATCTATATATATATATATATATATTATTTTTTGTAATTTTTTTTTTTACACATTTGTGTTACTATACTTTCCCAATATTATTTTAAAAAACACAAAAATCTTTATTAACATGCACACGCATACACAAGTCTCCAAAACGTTAACCACCATGAAGCTACAATAAAAAACAAACAAAGGAAAAAATTAAAAAGGCAAATCATATATCAAAAAATAAAATAAAAATTATATAAATATATGTATATATTTATTTATATATATGTATACATATATGTATGTATGTATGTATATACATACATACATACATACATATATATATATATATATATATATATATATATATATATATATATATATATATATATATATATATATATGTATGTATGTATGTATATATATATATATATATATATTTATAAATGTATATATATTAGGGGTGGGCAAATTAATGCGTTAATTATGAGTTAATTCATCAATCTATTAACGCCGACAATTATTTTATCGCACATTTGCGTATGTTGTTTACATGCTTTTATTTTGTTAACGCCTTTTCTTAACAAGATGGCGTCGCCCGGCGTCGAGGGGCTCTTGGTAAAGATGGAACATTTGGCAAAAATACCGGACAATTCTGTAAATTTCATGGCTGGCATACAGAGTGGTCACTCCAGGATCACTTACGACCGCCAGACAATTCTGGAAGTGGATAGATCGGGCCGTTTTGGACTGAATGACGCGTGCTTGCTAGACCAGCTAGCTAGCATGGGAATAATTTGCCGGCTACATCCAGCGGCCTGTGAAGCAGCGGAGTATATGTGTTGTCTGTCTATTCATGAATAATGCAGACGAGGAGTGTTGGCTGAGTTCTTAACGTTTGTTTTCAGAGCGTGCATATCACAACATACAAGATGCCGTCATGGCGACACAACCTATACCGGGCTACCGCGCATGCTCGTCACTCCTGTTGCATGCTGGGTAGGGTAGTTCTTTCATTCCCTGGCTCATAACATCACAATATAGTACCATGTATATGCGTTCAGAGTATCAAAGCACCAAGCAAACAATCGGAAAATTCCCATCATATCAATTCCTAGATATGGTCATAATTATTTTAAGTGCACTACGCAGAATAAACACAACATTAATATTGCTATTACGGATAATTTGATCAAAAATTCCCTAAAACAGCCCACTACCTTTAATAATCAGAGAAATAGTGCGATTAACTTCGATTAACATTTTTAATCGCTGCCCAGCCCTAATATATATATATATATATATATATATATATATATATATATATATACGTGTGTGTGTGTGTATATCAATATGATTCAATTAATTCCACAAGTTATATGGACCACAAAAAGTCAATCAATACATAAAAGTTTACTATCTAGCCCTTAATCAGAAATGTCTCAAAGGGCTGCACAAACCACAACGACATCGCCAGCCATACTTCCCAACCTTGAGACCTCCGAATTTGGGAGATGGCGGTTGAAGGGGGCGAGGGGTAGCTGGGGGTGTATATTGTAGCGTCCCGGAAGAGTTAGTGTTGCAAGGGGTTCTGGGTATTTGTTTTTATCTTGTGTTACGGTGCGGATATTCTCCCAAAATGTGTTTGTCATTCTTGTTTGGTGTGGGTTCACAGTGTGGTGCATATTTGTAACAGTGTTAAAGTTGTTTATACGGCCACCCTCAGTGTGACTTGTATGGCTGTTGACCAAGTATGCTTGCATTCATTTGTGTGTGTGTGAAAAGCCGTGGATGTTTGTGTGACTGCGGCGGCACACTGTTTGTATGTAGGAAAAGCGGGCTTGACGACAAGCTGTCTTCACTCAGGTCCCCATGTTAAGTGGTGAAGATTTCAGGTGAGCAAGGACGCTAAAGGCAGTGCCTTTGGGGCACGTCCCTAATATTGTCGTCTGGGTGAAAATCGGGAGAGGGTTGGCGAGTAATCCCACATCAGGGAAAAAAAAAACTCAACCCAATGGGTCCAACGAGAGACCCTGGAAGGGGCCGCAGATGTGCCAATTGTGTCTTATTACAAAATCAGTTTCGCCCAGACCTGGGCAAATTAAGACCCGGTGGGGCGCATGCGGCCCGTTAAGCTGTTCAATCCGGCTCGCTGGACATTCCCAAAATATTTTTTTTTAGATCTTTAAGATGGAAACTAGCTGCCAATACAATTTGCAGTGATGTTTTTAAATGCCCGTAAGTCTTGAACTATACAAAGTATTTTAAAGGTTGTAATCCACGCTTTTGCATGATATACTAGTTACTCTGTGTGAGGGGGCGTGGCCTGCGGACCTGTAGCAAAGCGGGGTGTGCTGGGGCTGGCTCTGAGATCGGTGACAGGTGCGTAGATGGCCTACCTGGGCGCGTTTATCTCATCACCTGTCACTCTATAAAAGGGCAGGAGTAGTTGGAAAAGTTGGAGAAGTTGGAGTTGTTAATGCAAGAGAGAAAACTCGAGCACGAGCGAGAGCGAGACGGTAACAGAGACGAAGACGAGAGCGGATGGCTGAAAAGCAACCCAAAGTGCGAGACCGTCACGAGAGGCGATTGCTGAAAAGCAGAGCGATAAGTTTATTGCAAAATAAACCAAACCACAAAACCCGTCGAGCCTGTCATGTGTCTTTTCGATGGTCCGAAGAACCCAGAGGTGCAAGACCTCCACACTATGGTAATCTAATTAGTTACTATGGTAATCTACGTCACAGCAGGTCAGACGAGGCACCAAGCAGTGTGGGTGGGGAGCGTTTCCACAGAGTGTTTCCAGAGCCGGAAATGCGGGTGTCAGGGACAGACGCGGAAGGATATTTTTACAACAAACTTCTAAAACTTAGTGATTTATCAGATGTATCAGATTTGAGGTGTTTTTTTTTTTTTTTTTTACCCTTCTCGTTCATATTTTGCTGTGTTTGTTGCAGTTTTGTTGCGTTTTGCTTGATCGTAAAATATGTCGATGGAGAGGGGGTGTGACGTTCATATGTTGTTAATATTCAGTGTTTTATCGTTCATAGTTAATATTGTAAATCTCACATTCTTTAATTCATGTACATTCTGGGTGCCTCATTCGGTAAAACAATGTAAAATTCCATTCCGTTTTTAAGGCGTCCTGTCATAACATTTTTAGCGTTCTATCAGACATTATTGTGAGGTTTTGTATGAGTTCTTATAAATAGATATAACGGTGTAACGCCGGTTCGGCATCGTGGTACCGGGTTCGATTCCCTCGAGGATGCGTCAAACGAAGAACACAACAAAGGTAAGATCTAACAAATGTATTAACAAAAAGTGAGCTCTGAACAAAAACACTGGAGCTAATAGAAAGGGAAACAAAAGACGCTAGCGTGAAAGCTAGGAAATATAAAGAATCAATCAATCAATCAATCAATGTTTACTTATATAGCCCTAAATCACTAGTGTCTCAAAGGGCTGCACAAACCACCGCGACATCCTCGGTAGGCCCACATGAGGGCAAGGAAAACTCACACCCAGTGGGACGTCGGTGACAATGATGACTATGAGAACCTTGGAGAGGAGGAAAGCAATGGATGTCGAGCGGGTCTAACATGATACTGTGAAAGTTCAATCCACAATGGATCCAACACAGTCGCGAGAGTCCAGTCCAAAGCGGATCCAACACAGCAGTGAGAGTCCCGTTCACAGCGGAGCCAGCAGGAAACCATCCCAAGCGGAGGCGGATCAGCAGCGCAGAGATGTCCCCAGCCGATACACAGGCAAGCAGTACATGGCCACCGGATCGGACCGGACACCCTCCACAAGGGAGAGTGAGACATAGAAGAAAAAGAAAAGAAACGGCAGATCAACTGGTCAAAAAATGGAGTCTATTTAAAGACTAGAGTATACAAATGAGTTTTAAGGTGAGACTTAAATGCTTCTACTGAGGTGGCATCTCGAACTGTTACCGGGAGGGCATTCCAGAGTACTGGAGCCCGAACGGAAAACGCTCTATAGCCCGCAGACTTTTTTTGGGCTTTGGGAATCACTAATAAGCCGGAGTCTTTTGAACGCAGATTTCTTGCCGGGACATATGGTACAATACAATCGGCAAGATAGGATGGAGCTAGACCGTGTAGTATTTTATACGTAAGTAGTAAAACCTTAAAGTCACATCTTAAGTGCACAGGAAGCCAGTGCAGGTGAACCAGTACAGGCGTAATGTGATCAAACTTTCTTGTTCTTGTCAAAAGTCTAGCAGCCGCATTTTGTACCAACTGTAATCTTTTAATGCTAGACATGGGGAGACCCGAAAATAATACGTTACAGTAGTCGAGGCGAGACGTAACAAACGCATGGATAATGATCTCAGCGTCTTTAGTGGACAGAATGGAGCGAATTTTAGCGATATTACGGAGATGAAAGAAGGCCGTTTTAGTAACGCTTTTGATGTATGCCTCAAAGGAGAGAGTTGGGTCGAGGATAATACCCAGATTCTTTACCGTGTCGCCTTGTTTAATTAATTGGTTGTCAAATGTTAGAGTTGTATTATTAAATAGAGTTCGGTGTCTAGCAGGACCGATAATCAGCATTTCCGTTTTTTTGGCGTTGAGTTGCAAAAAGTTAGCGGACATCCATTGTTTAATTTCATTAAGACACGCCTCCAGCTGACTACAATCCGGCGTGTTGGTCTGCTTTAGGGGCATGTAGAGTTGGGTGTCATCAGCATAACGGCCCTATTCGGACTTTATCAATGAATTCTAAGACTTGGCACAATGGCACAAAAAGTAAAAACAAAGATGATTAGCATGTGAGCTAAAGATGACAATAAGGTGACTTAGCTAATGAGCTAGCGTGAAAAACATACCTGACGTTACTTGTTGCATGTGAGCAAATTAGAGTCCCAGAAAGTATAAACAGAAGAGGCTGGCTTATAAAGGAGGGTGATTAGCTGAAGCAGGTGTGCGGACCGAGTGTAGCAGGTGAACTAATGAGTAACCATAGTGATGGACAAAACAGGAAATAAACGGGTCAGACGGAGAATGAAACAACGATGGAAAAATAAACAACTTGAAGACCCAAGTCACGGATCGCAACAAACGGCCCCCAGGAACAATTTTTTTGCTAAATTTGGCCCCCCAGGTCAAAATAATTGCCCAGGCCTGGTGTAGGTCAATAAGATCAGGGGTCCTTCCTTCCTTTAACAATGCTAGGGGACGAGTGATTGTGCCAGCAACTTGAGGGTTCCTGGTTCAATCCCCACCGTCTACCATTCTAGTCACGTCCGTTGTGTCCTTGAGCAAGACACTTCACCCTTGCTCCTGATGGGTCCTGGTTAGCGCCTTGCATGGCAGCTCCCGCCATTAGTGTGTGAATGTGTGGATGTGGAAATAGTGTCAAAGAACATTGAGTTCCTTAAAAAAAGGTAGAAAAGCGCCATACAAGTATAACCCATTTACCATTTTGCTATGTTCGGATCAGATGGGCTGTTTTCCATGGACTATAGGAAAAGCAAAGAAATATTGATGGTGTCTCATTCCTCTCGGCTGTAGCTAGCTGATTGTTGATTGAGACCAATGCCGTTATTTTCATCTGTGACCTTTGTTGTTCGAAAGAACAAGGTAATGATTGATGAGTTTCCTCTGTCGGTTAGAGTTAGGGTGAGAAGCTCGGTCATTTGGTCAGAATCTGGTCAGAATGCCGCCCGAACGCCTCCCTGGGGTGGCGTTTAGGGCACGTCCGACCAGTAAGAGGCCACGGGGGAGACCAAGCTCACGTTGGGGGTACTATGTCTCCCAGCAAGTCCCTATGGGAACGCCTCGGGATCTCCCTGGAGGAGATGGATGGAGTTGAGGAGAGGGATGTCTAGGCTTCTCTGCGACATGACCTCGGATAAGTAGAAAAAGATGGATGGATGGCTATTTGGATGACCTTTGTTGAATAATTGTGGTAAAAATCTTTCAGAAAGACCTGGCCTTTGAATGTGCAATTGAAGAACGCGGGTAGAGTCAATCCAACATGTGGATCCGTCAAAACGAGGCGGGGGTCGCAGCCTGCAGTGGGGTTTGTTCTCCCGGGATGCAAACGTACTATTCCGGACCGGAGAATATTTAATTATTCTAGGCTCAAGGATACAAACAAAAGGGCGCACAAGGCGAAGGCACAACTTAGCGCATGATACAAAAACTAATACTTCGAACTATGGACGAGAAACAAAACTCGCTAAACTGTGGCATGAATAAACAAAACTTACTTGGCAGAGCATGAGTCCATGGCATGAACAGAGCAAATACAGAGTAGCGTGAACTAAGCAAGAAAGGAGCATGAAACAATCAATGCAGAGGATGAATCTATGGCATGAAGGAGCAGCAAGAACTATGGTATCGTGTGAAAACTAGCAATGTCGCCAGGACGACTAACTGGCAAAACAGGCTTAAATAACAGTCTCTGATTAAAGCAGGAGCGTGATCCGAACACATGGGGCAGGTGAAACTAATGAGTCGTCATGGAAAGGGTGCACAAAAACAGAAACTAATGGAGTCCAAAACTAACAGAACATAACTATGCAAAACATGATCTAGACCAGGGGTGCCCACACTTTTTCTGCAGGCGAGCTACTTTTCAATTGACCAACTCGAGGGGATCTACCTGATTTATATATATCATTTATATTTATTTATTTATGAAAGAGACATTTTTGTAAACAAGTTAAATGTGTTTAATGATAATACAAGCATGTGTAACACATATAGATGTCTTTCTTTCACGAAGACAAGAATATAAGTTGGTGTATTACCTGATTCTGATGACTTGCATTGATTGGAATCAGACAGTAATGATGATAACGCCCACATTTTCAAATGGAGGAGAAAAAAGTTGTCCTTTCTATACAATACCACATGAAAGTGGTTGGTTTTTGGCATCTAATTCATCCAGCTTCCATACACTTTACAAGAAAAACATTGGCGGCAAATTCCGTTGCTTGCTTGATTGACATTCACGGCACCCGAGGGTCTTGTGAGATGACGCCGGCTGCTGCCAGTTCATTATTATGAAAAAATGACAGAGAGGAAGGCGAGAAACACTTTTTATTTCAACAGACTTTCGCGCCGTCCCTTCCGTCAAAACTCTAAAGGCCGACTGCACATTTCCTATCTTCACAATAAAAGCCCTGCTTCATGCTGCCTGCGCTAACAAAATACAAGTCTCGGAAAGCTGGCGTGCACAAGTGATGTGCACGCCAGCTTTCTGAGGGATTGCGTGTGCACGCCAGCTTTCTGAGGGGTCGCGTGTGCACGCCAGTTTTCCGAGACTCTGTATTTAGTTAGCGCAGGCAGCATGAAGCAGGGCTTTTATTGTGAAGATAGGAAATGTGCAGTCGGCCTTTAGAGTTTTGACGGAAGGTACGGCGCGAGAGTCTGTTGAAATCAAAAGTGTTTCTCGCCTTCCTCCCGGTCATATTTTAATAATAATGATCTTGCAGCAGCCAGCGTCATCTCACAAGACCCTCCGGTACCGTGAATGTCATTTAAGTGACGTCTTGGTGAAGATTGATGATCACTAATTTTTAGGTCTCTTTTTTTTAAAAGCCTGGCTCGAGATCGACTGACACACCCCCCGCGGTCGACTGGTAGCTCGCGATCGACGTAATGGGCACCCCTGATCTAGACCACAGATCATGACAGGCTCAAAGTCTGTGGAAGTACAAAACCCAAAACCGGTGAAGTTGGCCCGTTATGTAATTCATAAATATAACCAGAATACAATGACTTGCAAATTATTTTATTTCGCAAATTATTATCTTCGACCCAACTCTCTCATTTGAGTCCCACATTAAAAGTGTTACTAAAACGGCCTTCTTTCATCTCCGTAATATCGCAAAAATTCGCTCCATTTTGTCCACTAATGAGGCTGAGATCATTATCCATGCGTTTGTTACGTCTCGTCTTGATTACTGTAACGTATTATTTTTCGGGTCTCCCCATGTCTAGCATTAAAATATTACAGTTGGTACAAAATGCAGCTGCTAGACTTTTGACAAGAACAAGAAAGTTTGATCACATTTGGCTGACCTGCACTGGCTTCCTGTGCACTTAAGATGTGACTTTAAGGTTTTACTACTTACGTATAAAATACTACACGGTCTAGCTCCGGCCTATCTTGCCGATTATTTTGTACCATATGTCCCGGCAAGAAATCTGCGTTCAAAGGACTCTGGCTTATTAGTGATTCCTAATGCCCAAAAAAAGTCTGCGGGCTATAGAGCGTTTTCCATTCGGGCTCCAGTACTCTGGAATGCCCTCCCGGTAACAGTTCGAGATGCTACCTCAGTAGAAGCATTTAAGTCCCATCTTAAAACTCATTTGTATACTCTAGCCTTTAAATAGACTCCCTTTTTAGACCAGTTGATCTGCCGTTTCGTTTCTTTTTCTCCTCTATCCCACTCTCCCTTGTGGAGGGGGTCCGGTCCGGTGGCCATGGATGAAGTACTGGCTGTCCAGAGTCGGGACCCAGGATGGACCCCTCGTCCAGAGTCGGGACCTAGGATGGACCGCTCGTCCAGAGTCGGGACCTAGGATGGACCGCTCGTCCAGAGTCGGGAACCAGGATGGACCGCTCGTCCACAGTCGGGACCCAGGATGGACCGCTCGTCCAGAGTCGGGACCTAGGATGGACCGCTCATCCAGAGTCCGGACCCAGGACGGACCGTTCGCCTGTGTATCGGTAGGGGACGTCTCTGCGCTGCTGATCCGCCTCTGCTTGGGATGATTTCCTGGTGGCTCCACTTTGGACAGGACTCTTGCTACTGTGTTGGATCCACTTTGGACTGAACTCTCACGGTTGTGTTGGATCCTTTATGGATTGAACTTTCACTCACCGAAGTCCCACTGGGGTGAGTTTTCCTTGCCCTTATGTGGGCTCTACCCAGGATGTCGTTGTGGTTTGTGTCGTGGTTTGTGCAGCCCTTTGAGACACTGGTGATTTAGGGCTGGATATAAATAAACATTGATTGATTGATTGAAATCCTTTTCAACCTATATTCAATTGAATTGACTGCAAAGACAAGGTATTTAATGTTCGACCTGAGAAACTTATTTTTTTGTAAATAATCATTAACTTAGAATTTAATGGCAGCAACAGATTGCAAACAAGTTGTTTCCTTTTAACAACACTCAGTAAACCTTTGGGAACTGAGGAGACCAATTTTTGAATCTGTTCAGGTAGAATACTTTCCCATTCTTGCTTGATGTACAGCTTAGATTGTTTAATAGTCTGAGGTGTCCGTTGTGGTATTTTAGGGGTCATATTGCGCCACACATTTTCAATGGGAGACAGGTCTGGACTACAGGCAGGCCAGTCTAGTACCCGCACTCTTTTTGTGTTAACAACGTTTACCAGTTCAAACATTAACTATCTGGTATTTGCTGTCTATTCTACTTGGTACAAGTTGAAAATGATTTTGGTTTTTGTTTACACAACATGCCAACTTCACTGGTTTTGGGTTTTGTACGTGCACAAGCCTTCAATCCACTCTCTGAACCATTGGAACGCACGCACACACACAGATGCCGTTTCTATCTACCTATTCATTTTCAGCAGAGATTGTGGTGTGTTTTTTTCCAGGTTGGAACAAAAATACCACTACAGCAAATACTAAGTATAACATCAAATTGTGAGATACTTTGTCATTACCTGACCTCAATTAATGAAAATAGTAACGTGGATGACTCCACCCTTTGCATCATCTTTGCTTTGTTTAATGTAATCTCATTCATTTTTATTTATTCCCACGATTCAGAATCAGAATCAGAATTATTTTATTGCCGTTGCCAGTGAGGATTCACAAACTCAGATTTTTTTTTTTTTTTTGGGTGCAATTTTTATCTAGAACATTATTTAGCAAAACTAAAATACAATTAAGAATAAGGATATATACAGACTAACAGTATTTTTAGGTACCGGTTCCTAATTGGGTCGGTTCAAGCGAACCGTTAAAAGTAAACAAGTAATCCTTCGTTGATTTGTTTTTAGTACACATGCTATAAAACTGGCGGGTTGAAAACATTGTAAACAATTGTGGATTGGAAGATCTTTATTTATTATTTTTTTTTTGCCATATCGCCTAGCCTAGGGGTTGGCAACCCAAAATGTTGAAAGAGCCATATTGGACCAAAAATACCCAAAAAAGTAATCTGTCTGGAGCCGCAAAAAAAATAAAGTGTTATAATGGCAACACATGATGTAAATATGCCTGATAAGCACTCCATAACAAGTCAATAATACTATATCACAGCTCACTTTTGTGTATTCATGCACAGCATAAAACATTTGGTGGACAAAATGAGACATGGAGAAAGTTGTACATGTAAACAAACTGTTGAGTGACGGTACACAAAACGGTGAGTTCAAGGGCCGCTGAAATTAGTAGGACAAAACGGCGCTCGCCAAATGCTTTCATCAGGGAAGCATGAACACAAACATTAAACGGTGGGCTTCCTAACAATTAGGAAGGTTTGTGTCTTGTTTGTCCTCTTACAGAAACCGTATAACAACAAAAAATACATTTTTAACCTCATTTTTTTTCCCATTTCCATACATTTTTTAAAAAAGCTCCACGGAGCCACCAGTGTGCCGCTCGAGAGCCGCGGGTTGCTGACCCCCGCCCTAGCCCTATAAGATTGATCATCAGCATGGAGTAATCACAAATAAGGAAGCAACACCACACAAAAGATATTTCCTTCGTTCCTTCCTTCCTTGGGGCAGTATAGCTCGGTTGGTGGAGGGGCCGTGCCAGCAACTTGAGGGTTGCAGTTCGATCCCCGCTTCCACCATCCTAGTCTCTGCGGTTGTGTCCTTGGGCAAGACACTTTACCCACCTGCTCCCAGTGCCACCCACACTGGTTTAAATGTAACTTAGATATTGGGTTTCACTATGTAAAGTGCTTTGAATCACTTGAGAAAAGCGCTATATGAATATAATTCACTTCACTTCCTTCCTTCCTTCCTTTCTTCCTTACTTACTTACTTCCTTCCTCCTTGTCATGCCTGTTAATCTGGGTTTATGTTTGACCATGTTATGTTTTGTTTTTGGACTCTTGTTTCCCGTTTTTGCACTTCCTGGTTTTGTTGGTTTCCATAGTTACTCATTAGCTTGCACCTGGTCTCCAAGTCACGCCCCTGCCCTCAGCCCCACACCTGTTTCTCATCATCATAGTCACTATTTAAGTCATTTGTTTTCTGTTCCTCGGCCTGGGAACTTTGCATACTGCTTATGCTGTACTACTTGCTATGCTACATGCTACTTACTATGACCACGCACCTACCTTGCCTTGCCACGCTGATGATTGTTTTGACCACGCTACGTAAGATCTCTTTTGTATTCATGCCTCTGTGCAAGTTTTTGATTTGTTTAGTACCTTTGATAGTATCTTTTGTTTATTTGTATATACTCACGCCATTGTGCAGTTTTGTTTGGCGTTTAGTCTAGGTTATTATCCGCCACTGAGCGCGCCCTTTGTTTTCCCTTTTTGTATTATAGTATATAAATAAACTAATCATGTACTCACATTCTCGCCTGGCTCGTTCCAAATTCCCTCTGCATCGAAGAAGCAAAACTAATCCAAGTCAAAGTCCTGACACTCCTCACAATACCCACAAAGTCCAGTGTGTATCGCGATCTAGTAATCCACTCAATATGAATCCACTCCAAAAAAGTAAAAAATTGACGTAACATAATCCATAAAGTGGCTCTAAAGCAAGATAGCATCCGCTGACAGGTCTCTAGTCGCTAATAGGTATGTATTGATGTATATGATACATGGATTTGATATAAATTATGATGTGATATACAGTGCTGTATAAAAGCTGTGTGCTATTGCCTACATAAATATAATTTCCAGCTGAGTGTAATTGTAATGAATTGAAACAGAGTGATGGTGTTTACAAGATGAATTGATTAACGTGGACCCCGACTTAAACAAGTTGAAAAACTTATTCGGGTGTTACCATTTAGTGGTCAATTGTACGGAATATGTACTGTACTGTGCAATCTACTAATAAAAGTATCAATCAATCAATCAATGATGTAACTGCATTGCACCTTGTGCCGCATAAAAATATTACTTGTTTAAGACTTAAAAATTCTGTTAACTTTTTGTGCCAATGAAACCCCTAATAAAAAATGCATTTTTTAACATCTTTATTTAAACCAGTGGTTCTCAAATGGGGGTACGCATACCCCTGGGGGCACTTAAAGGTATGCCAAGGGGTAGGTGAGATTTTTAAAAAAATATTCTAAAAATAGCAACAATTAAAAAATCCTTTATAAATATATTTATTGAATAATACTTCAACAAAATATGAATGTAAGTTCATAAACTGTGAAAAAAAACACAACAATGCAATATTTAGTGTTGACAGCTAGATTTTGGTGGACATTTTCCATAAATATTGATGTTAAAGATTTTTTTTTCTGTGAAGAAATGTTTAGAATTAAGTTCATGAATCCAGATAGATCTCTATTATAATCCCCAAAGAGGGCCCTTTAAGTTGATGATTACTTTATTTTATAATTGAATCACAAGTTTTTAGTTATTTGTATATCTTTTTTTCCAAATAGTTCAAGAAAGACCACTACAAATGAGCAATATCTTGCAATGTTATACATCCATCCATCCATTTTCTACCGCTTATTCCCTTTCGGGGTCGCGGGGGGTGCTGGCGCCTATCTCAGCTACAATCGGGTGGAAGGCAGGGTACACCCTGGACAAGTCGCCACCTCATCGCAGGGCCAACACAGATAGACAGACAACATTCACACTCACATTCAAACACTAGGGCCAATTTAGTGTTGCCAATCAACCTATCCCCAGGTGCATGTCTTTGGAATTGTTATACAATTTAATAAATCAAAAACTGATGACATAGTGCTGTATTTTACTTCTTTATCTCTTTTTTTCAACCGAAAATGCTTTGCTCTGATTAGGGGGTACTTGAATTTAAAAAATGTTCACAGGGGGTACATCACTGAAAAAAGCTTGAGAACCACTGATTAAAACCAATTACAAATCGTATCGATAGGAGTACCAATAAATAACAGCAATGTGAAGGAACATCAATAGAAGTATCATTGTCACGGCGCGGTCTTGAACTCACAGTTGCCCCGCAGCAAGATCCAACACTCTGTCTGGCAGCACCGATCCCTTCACGCCCACGCTTCGCCGCAGCTGCAGACTGTCAGCAATCAGCGCACCTGTGAGAAATCATGAGGTCAGCATAAAGACCAGTCACTCCTTGAAACCTATGTCAGATCGTCGTTAACTCTGAGTAGTTAGCCATATTTGCCAACCCTCCCGGTTTTTCCGGGAGACTTACGAATTTCAGTGCCCCTCCCGAAAATCTCCCAAGGCAACCATTCTCCCGAATTTCTCACAATTTTCACCCGGAGAACAATACATGCCTTGATGGCACTGCATTCAACGTCCTCTACAACCTGTCGTCGTGTACGCTTTTCTCCATAATAATAGCGTGCCGGCCCATTCAGATGTTGTGTGCGGCTTTTACAAACAAACGATAGTGACTGCAAGACATACTTGATGAACAGCCATACAGGTCACACTGTGAGTGGCCGTGTAAACCACTTTAACACTGTTACAAATATGCGCCACACTGTGAACTCACACCAAACAAGAATGACAAACACATGTCGGGAGAACATCCGCACCGTAACACAACATAAACACAACAAAGCAAATACCCAGAACGCCTTGCAGCACTAACTCTTCCGGACGCTACAATATACACCCCTGCTACTCCCCTCCTCCCACCTCAACCTCCTTATGCTCTCTCAGGGAGAGCATGTCCCAAATTCCAAGCTTCATGTAGAAAAAGATAAAAATAAAACTTGCATTGCCGTTTTCTGGTAATATTTGAATTTATTTTAATATTCACAATGTCATCCCAACTTTATGTGCCCTCTCAGGCTTTTTGCACAGAATCCAAGCACCAGAGAAAGCTGCTTACCATGGAGAAACCTTTGCATTTCTCCGCTAAAAGAAAGTAGCTTAGCTCAAGCTACTATTACAAGATCAATGATTCAACTCGCTCAATAAACAAAGACAACAGTGTTTATGAAAAAGACTGCGGCACCAATCATAATAACTTTGTTCCATACAATAGAATCAAATAGACTAAACCCTCTTCCTATTGGATCTATAGGAAGAGGGTTTAGTCTATTTGATTCTATTGTATGGAATAGACTAAACCCTCTTCCTATTGGATCTATAGGAAGAGGGTTTAGTCTATTTGATTCTATTGTATGGAATCACCAACTCGGTGCCCGCGGGCACCCGGTCGCCCGTAAGGACCAGATGAGTCGCCCGCTGGCCTGTTCTAAAAATAGCTCAAATAGCAACTTTGGAGAGGCGGAGCCGAAGGTCCGACAGAGAGGCAAGGAGGCGGGAATGGCGAGCGAGCGGCGAGGCGGGGTGTGCCGGGAGCGACGCCACAAACAAGATCAGGAGTGTGGATCGCGCCCCTGTACATGATTAACGTATCTCCTCTTGCTGTATAAAAGGGGAGAAGGAAGAGAGAACGGGGCTGGTGATGATGCGGCGCGAGAGCAACCCATACGAGGAAGGAACGAGCGAGAGAGACAACAGCACGAGCAACAATGCAACGGGAATGCTGAAAAGCAACACGCAAAATACTTTTTATTAATAAAAAATAAAAGAAGTCTACACATGCTCAAAAGGCATGTCCTTCCTTGGTGGTCCCTGGAACCCGCAAGACGACGGCTTGAGTCTTTCACAGCAGCACTTACTGTGAAAGAGCTGCCTCTATTTTTTTTATTTTATTAATTTACTAGCAAGCTGGTCTCGATTTGCTCGACATTTTTAATTCTAAGAGAGACACAACTCAAATAGAATTTGAAAATCCAAGAAAATATTTTAAAGACTTGGTCTTCACTGGTTTAAATAAATTCATTTTTTTTTTTACTTTGCTTTTTATAACTTTCAGAAAGAACATTTTAGAGGATTTTTAAACACATATATTTTTACCTTTTAAATTCATTCCTCTTCTTTCCCGACAATTTAAATCAATGTTCAAGTAAATTCATTCTTTTAATTGTAAGCAATAATAAATACATTTTTATTTAATTCTTCATTTTATTTTCTGTTTTTTCGGCGAAGAATATTTGTGAAATATTTCTTCCAACCTATGATTAAAAAATAAAAAAAAATTCTAGCAGATGTAGAAAATCTGTAAAATCCAATTTAAATCTTATTTCAAAGTCTTTTGAATTTCTTTAAAAAAAAAAAAAAATCTGGAAAATCTAGAAGAAATAATTTGTCTTTGTTAGAAATATAGCTTGGTCCAATTTGTTATATATTCTAACAAAGTGCAGATTGGATTTTAACCTATTCAAAACTTGTCATCAAAAATATAAATATCATTAACTTTTAATAATAACATAGAGTTAAAGGTAAATTGGGCAAATTGGCTATTTCTGGCAATTTATTTAAGTGTGTATCAAACTGGTAGCCCTTTGCATTAATCAGTACCCAAGAAGTAGCTCTTGGTTTCAAAAAGGTTGGTGACCCATGCTGGAGGCATTAGGTCATCATCCCTTTGTATGTACAGTATGATAACATCATGCATAATGTTGTACTGTAAATATGTTTTAAAGGCGACCCAAGACTTTTGCACAGTCCTGTACGCTAAAACACTGCGAGGCCGCTCTCTTAAGACAGAAACATTTTTAGAATGTATATTTCTACTTTTCTCACAGCTGCAATTTCCACAGCTGTGTATTATTACAGAACATGTACTTTCTCCACGCAAGGAAACATCCAATCAAAAAAAAAAAAAAAAAACCACACGCTGAGTAGAGAGTACTTCGCTCGCCGTGTGTAGTACTGCGCTAGGCGGGGTTGTGTTCAGGGACTCAGTCTGTCATTACACAGCAGCACTTTGGGCGCGTCTGGGAGGAGCAGACACACACAACTGCAGTCCAGAAACACATGTTTCACATTGCACTTTACTGCATAACACGTGTACTGTGTGTACTTTCTTATATTGACATTCTACTTTACTGCATAACACGTGTACTGTGTGTACTGTGTTTAAAGGGGAACATAATCACCAAACCTATGCAAGCGTCAATATATACCTTGATGTTGCAGAAAAAAGACTTTTTTTAACCGATTTCCGAACTCTAAATGGGTGGATTTTGGCAAATTAAACGCCTTTCTGTTTATCGTTCATGTGGTGATGACATCAGAACGTGACGTCACCGAGTTAATACAGCCGCCATTTTCATTTTCAAAACATTACAAACACCGGGTCTCAGCTCTGTTGTTTTCCATTTTTTCGACTATTTTTTGGAACCTTGGAGACATCATGCCTGGTCGGTGTGTTGTCGGAGGGTGTAACAACACTAACAAACACTAACACCACTGGCAAGAAATCTGCCGCCAGACCTCCATTGAGTGTCTGCACATTTGACCGGCGATGCTAAGACAGACATGGCACAGAGATGTATGGATAACCTGCAGATGCAACATCAACGAAATCACAAAGGTGAGTTTTGTTGATGTTGTTGACTTATGTGCTAATCAGACATATTTGGTCACGGCATGACTGCCAGCTAATCGATGCTAACATGCTACACTAATCGATGCTAACATGCTATTTACGCTAGCTGTATGTACATTTGACACTAGATACCCACATTTAATGCCAAACAAACACTTACCAATCGACGGATTTAAGTTGCTCCAGTGTCACAAGATGCCAAAGTCCTGATCATTTGGTCCGCACGTTTTACCGGCGATGCTAATAAGGCAGCCATGCTATGGGCCACTTCATTAGGTACACCCATGCTATGGGCGAATAGCGTCAATAGCTATTCGCTCAATAGCTTCAATTTCTTCTTCAATTCCGTTTTCGCTATCTGCCTCCATACTCCGACCATCTGTTTCAATACATGCGTAATCTGTTGAATCGCTTAAACCGCTGAAATCCGAGTCTGAATCCGAGCTAATGTCGCTATATCTTGCTGTGGTAACCACCATGTTGTTTGTATTGGCAGCCCTGTATGACGTCACAGGGAAATGGACAGTCGCATCGCAAATAGCGAAAATCAAGAACTTTAAAGCTTTTTTTAGGGATATTCCGGGAGGTGTAAACATTTTTTTAAAACTTCGAAAAATAAAACAAGCCACTGGGAACTGATTTTTATTGTTTTTAACCTTTTTGAAATTGTGATAATGTTCCCCTTTAATTTCTGACTTTCCCATTAGAGTTAACTTACTGACTGGGTGTACCATGTGTACTTTTTACATTTTACATTACACACACTACATGACGTGTAGTGTGTGTACATTCTTCCATTGACATTACACTTTACTACAAAAACATGTGTACTTTCTTATATTTACATTACATTTACCTACAAAATGTGTTCTGTGTGCACTCTGTGCACTTTCTTTCGTTCATATTACACCTTACATAATAAAGCGGGTACTGTGTGTACGTTCTTACATTTTGCATTTCGCTTTACTATATTGGAATTGTACTTTCGTAAATTCACAAATAATTTTACTGCAAAACACATTTGTTAAATTTCTTCTATGTGTATTTTGTTACATTCACATTACTACAGAACATATGTACTGTGTGTACTTTATTACATTTACATTACACTTTACTAGAAAACTTGTACTGTGTGAACTTTTATACAATCTCATTACTTAACTATATAATGTGTACGGTGTGTACTTTCTTATATTTACATTACACTTACGCCAACTTTACAACCAATTTTACACACAACGCAGAGTAAGAAACCACACACTTTACAACCAATTTTACACACAGCGCAAAGGAAGAGGCCATCAACTTTACAACCACTTTTACACACAACACAGACGAAGACACCACCAACTTTACAACCAATTTTAAACAAAACGTAAATGAAGAGACCTCCAACTTTACAACCAATTTTACACACAATGCAGAGGAAAATAACACCAAATTTACAACCAATTTTACACACAACAGAGGAAGAGACCACCAACTTTACAACCAATTTTACACACAACACAGACGAAGACACCACCAACTTTACAACCAATTTTAAACAAAACGTAAATGAACAGACCTCCAACTTTACAACCAATTTTAAACAAAACGTAAATGAAGAGACCTCCAACTTTACAACCAATTTTACACACAATGCAGAAGAAAAAACCACCAAATTTACAACCAATTTTACACATAACACAGAGGAAGAGACCACCAACTTTACAACCACTTTTACACACAACACAGAGGAAGAGACCACCAACTTTACAACCACTTTTACACACAACATAGAGGAAGAGACCACCAACTTTACAACCACTTTTACACACAACACAGAGGAAGAAACCACCAAATTTACAACCAATTTAACACACAACACAGAGGAAGAGACAACCAACTTTACAACCACTTTTACACACAACACAGAGGAAGAGACCACTAACTTTACAACCGTTTTTACACACAACGCAGCGGAAGACACCACCAACTTAACAATCAATTTTACACACAACGCAGAGGAAGACACCACCAACTTTACAACCAATTTTAAACACAACGTAGATCAAGAGACCTCCAACTTTGCAACCAATTTTACACACAATGCAGAAGAAGATACCACCAACTTTACAACCAATTTTACACGCAATGCAGAGGAAGAGACCGCCAACTTTACAACCAATTTTACAACCAATTTTAAACACAACGTAGATCAAGAGACCTCCAACTTTGCAACCAATTTTACACACAATACAGAGGAAGAGACCACCAACTTTACAACCAATTTTAAACACAACGTAGATCAAGAGACCTCCAACTTTGCAACCAATTTTACACACAATACAGAGGAAGAGACCACCAACTTAACAACCAATTTTACACGCAATGCAGAGGAAGAGACCGCCAACTTTACAACAAATTTTACAACCAATTTTACACACAACACAGAGAAAGAGACCGCCAAATTTACAACCAATTTTACACACAACGCAGAGGAAGAGACCATCAACTTTACAACCAATTTTACACACAACGCAGAGGAAGAGACCATCAACTTTACAACCAATTTTACACACAACGCAGAGGAAGATACCACCAACTTTACAACCAATTTTACACACAACGCAGAGGAAGATACCACCAACTTTACAACCAATTTTACACACAATGCAGAGGAAGAGACCGCCAACTGTACAACCAATTTTACACACAACACAGAGAAAGAGACCGCCAACTTTACAACCAATTTTACACACAATGCAGAGGAAGAGACCACCAACTTTACAACCAATTTTACACACAACGCAGAGTAAGAAACCGAACACTTGACAACCAATTTTACGCACAGCGCGAAGGAAGAGGCCATTAACTTTACAACCAATTTTACACACAACGTAGATGAAGAGACCACCAACTTTACAACCAATTTTAAACACAACGTGGATGAAGAGACCTCCAACTTTACAACCAATTTTACACACAATGCAGAGGAAAAGACCGCCAACTTTACAACCAATTTTACACACAACACAGAGGAAGAGACCACCAATTTTACACACAATGCAAAGTAAGAAACCACCAAGTTTACAACCAATTTTACGCATAACGCAGAGGAAGAGACCACTAACTTTACAACCAATTTTACACACAATGCAGAGTGAGAAACTGAACACTTGACAACCAATTTTACACACAGCGCGAAAGAAAAGGCCACCAACTTTACAACCAATTTTACACACAACGCAGACGAAGAGACCACCAACTTTACAACCAATTTTAAACACAACGTAGATGAAGAGACCTCCAACTTTACAACCAATTTTACACACAACACAGAGGAAGAGACCACTAACTTTACAACCAATTTTACACACAATGCAGAGTAAGAAACTGAACACTTGACAACCAATTTTACACACAGCGCGAAAGAAAAGGCCACCAACTTTACAACCAATTTTACACACAACGCAGACGAAGAGACCACCAACTTTACAACCAATTTTAAACACAACGTAGATGAAGAGACCTCCAACTTTACAACCAATTTTACACACAATGCAGAGGAAAAGACCGCCAACTTTACAACCAATTTTACACACAACGCAGACGAACAGACCACCAACTTTACAACCAATTTTACACACAATGCAGAGTAAGAAACTGAACACTTGACAACCAATTTTACACACAGCGCCAAAGAAAAGGCCACCAACTTTACAGCCAATTTTAAACACAACGTAGATGAAGAGACCTTCAACTTTACAACCAATTTTACACACAATGCAGAGGAAAAGACCGCCAACTTTACAACCAATTTTACACACAATGCAGAGGAAAAGACCCCCAACTTTACAACCAATTTTACACACAACACAGAGGAAGAGACCACTAACTTTACAAACAATTTTGCACACAATGCAGAGTAAGAAACTGAACACTTTACAACCAATTTTACACACAACGCAGACGAAGAGACCACCAACTTTACAACCAATTTTAAACACAACGTAGATGAAGAGACCTCCAACTTTACAACCAATTTTACACACAATGCAGAGGAAAAGACCACCAACTTTACAACCAATTTTAAACACAACGTAGATGAAGAGACCTCCAACTTTACAACCAATTTTACACACAATGCAGAGTGAAGTGAAGTGAATTATATTTATATAGCGCTTTTCTCTAATGACTCAAAGCGCTTTATATAGTGAAACCCAATATCTAATTTACATTTAAACCAGTGTGGGTGGCACTGGGAGCAGGTGGGTAAAGTGTCTTGCCCAAGGACACGACGGCAGTGACTAGGATGGCGGAAGCGGGAATCGAACCTGCAACCCTCAAGTTGCTGGCACGGCCACTCTACCAACCGAGCTATACCGCTATACAAGGAAAAGACCGCCAACTTTACAACCAATTTTACACACAACACAGAGGAAGAGACCACCAGGTTTGCAACCAATTTTACACACAATGCAAAGTAAGAAACCACCAAGTTTACAACCAATTTTACTCATAACGCAGAGGAGACCGCCAACTTTACAACCAATTTTACACACAACCCAGAGGAAGAGACCACCAAGTTTGCAACCAATTTTACACAAAACACAGAGGAAGAGACCACCAAGTTTACAACCAATTTTACACACAACGCAGACGAACAGACCACCAACTTTACAACCAATTTTACACACAATGCAGAGGAAAAGACCACCAACTTTACAACCAATTTTACACACAACGTAGATGAAGAGACCTCCAACTTAACAACCAATTTTACACACAATGCAGAGGAAAAGACCGCCAACTTTACAACCAATTTTACACACAACACAGAGGAAGAGACCACCAAGTTTGCCACCAATTTTACACACAATGCAAAGTAAGAAACCACCAAGTTTACAACCAATTTTACGCATAACGCAGAGGAGACCGCCAACTTTACAACCAATTTTACACACAACCCAGAGGAAGAGACCACCAGGTTTGCAACCAATTTTACACACAACACAGAGGAAGAGACCACCAAGTTTACAACCAATTTTACACACAACGTAGATGAAGAGACCTCCAACTTTACAACCAATTTTACACACAATGCAGAGTAAGAAACTGAACACTTGACAACCAATTTTACACACAGCGCGAAGGAAAAGGCCACCAACTTTACAACCAATTTTACACACAACGCAGACGAAGAGACCACCAACTTTACAACCAATTTTAAACACAACGTAGATGAAGAGACCAACTTTACAACCAATTTTACACACAATGCAGAGGAAAAGACCGCCAACTTTACAACCAATTTTACACACAACACAGAGGAAGAGACCACCAAGTTTGCAACCAATTTTACACACAATGCAAAGTAAGAAACCACCAAGTTTACAACCAATTTTACGCATAATGCAGAGGAGACCGCCAACTTTACAACCAATTTTACACACAACACAGAGGAAGAGACCACCAAGTTTGCAACCAATTTTACACACAACACAGAGGAAGAGACCACCAAGTTTGCAACCAATTTTACACACAACACAGAGGAAGAGACCACCAAGTTTACAACCAATTTTACACACAACGCAGACGAACAGACCACCAACTTTACAACCAATTTTACACACAACGCAGACGAAGAGACCACCAACTTTACAACCAATTTTAAACACAACGTAGATGAAGAGACCTCCAACTTTACAACCAATTTTACACACAATGCAGAGGAAAAGACCGCCAACTTTACAACCAATTTTACACACAACACAGAGGAAGAGACCACCAAGTTTGCAACCAATTTTACACACAATGCAAAGTAAGAAACCACCAAGTTTACAACCAATTTTACGCATAACGCAGAGGAGACCGCCAACTTTACAACCAATTTTACACACAACACAGAGGAAGAGACCACCAAGTTTGCAACCAATTTTACACACAACACAGAGGAAGAGACCACCAAGTTTGCAACCAATTTTACACACAACACAGAGGAAGAGACCACCAAGTTTACAACCAATTTTACACAACGCAGACGAACAGACCACCAACTTTACAACCAATTTTACACACAATGCAGAGGAAAAGACCACCAACTTTACAACCAATTTTACACACAACACAGAGGAAGAGACCACTAACTTTACAACCAATTTTACACACAATGCAGAGTAAGAAGCTGAACACTTGACAACCAATTTTACACACAGCGCGAAGGAAAAGGCCACCAACTTTACAACCAATTTTACACACAACACAGACGAAGAGACCACCAACTTTACAACCAATTTTAAACACAACGTAGATGAAGAGACCTCCAACTTTACAACCAATTTTACACAGAATGCAGAGGAAAAGACCGCCAACATTACAACCAATTTTACACACAACACTGAGGAAGAGACCACCAACTTTACAACCAATTTTGCACACAATGCAGACGAAGAGACCACCAACTTTACAACCAATTTTAAACACAACGTAGATGAAGAGACCTCCAACTTTACAACCAATTTTACACACAATGCAGAGGAAAAGACCGCCAACTTTACAACCAATTTTACACACAACACAGAGGAAGAGACCACCAAGTTCACAACCAATTTTACACACAGCACAGAGGAAGAGACCACCAAGTTTACAACCGATTTTACACACAACACAGACGAACAGACCACCAACTTTACAACCAATTTTACACACAACACAGAGGAAGAGACCACTAACTTTACAACCAATTTTACACACAATGCAGAGTAAGAAACTGAACACTTGACAACCAATTTTACACACAGCGCGAAGGAAAAGGCCACCAACTTTACAACCAATTTTACACACAATGCAGAGGAAAATACCGCCAACTTTACAACCAATTTTACACACAACACAGAGGAAGAGACCACCAACTTTACAACCAATTTTACACACAATGCAGACGAGACCACCAACTTTACAACCAATTTTTAAACACAACATAGATGAAGAGACCTCCAACTTTACAACAAAATTTACACACAATGCAGAGGAAAAGACCGCCAACTTTACAACCAATTTTACACACAACACAGAGGAAGACACCACCAAGTCTGCAACCAATTTTACACACCAGAGTAAGAAACCACCAAATTTACAACCAATTTTACACACAGCGCAGAGAAGAAAGCCAACTTTACAACCAATTTTACACACAATGCAGAGGAAAAGACAGCCAACTTTACAACCAATTTTACACACAACACAGAGGAAGAGACCACCAACTTTACAACCAATTTTACACACAATGCAGAGGAAAATACCACCAACCTTATAACCAATTTTCCACACAACGGAGAGGAAGAGACCACCAACTTTACAACCAATTTTCCACACAACGCAGAGGAAGAGACAACCAACGAGACATGTGCCCGACTGGTTCTGTTCCAGAGGAAGGTTGCCATTGTTCTGGACCAATTTTACACACAACGCAGAGGAAGATACCACCAACTTTACAACCAATTTTACACACAATGCAGAGGAAGAGACCGCCAACTGTACAACCAATTTTACACACAACACAGAGAAAGAGCCCGCCAACTTTACAACCAATTTTACACACAATGCAGAGGAAGAGACCACCAACTTTACAACCAATTTTACACACAACGCAGAGTAAGAAACCGAACACTTGACAACCAATTTTACACACAGCGCGAAGGAAGAGGCCATTAACTTTACAACCAATTTTACACACAACGTAGATGAAGAGACCACCAATTTTACAACCAATTTTAAACACAATGCAGAGGAAAAGACCACCAACTTTACAACCAATTTTACACACAACACAGAGGAAGAGACCACCAAGTCTGCAACCAATTTTACACACCAGAGTAAGAAACCACCAAATTTACAACCAATTTTACACACAACACAGAGGAAGAGACCACCAACTTTACAACCAATTTTACACACAATGCAGAGAAAAATACCACCAACCTTATAACCAATTTTCCACACAACGCAGAGGAAGAGACCACCAACTTTACAACCAATTTTCCACACAACACAGAGGAAGAGACAACCAACGAGACATGTGCCCGACTGGTACTGTTCCAGAAGAAGGTTGCCATTGTTCTGGACCAATTTTACACACAATGCAGAGGAAGAGACCGCCAACTGTACAACCAATTTTACACACAACACAGAGAAAGAGACCGCCAACTTTACAACCAATTTTACACACAATGCAGAGGAAGAGACCACCAACTTTACAACCAATTTTACACACAACGCAGAGTAAGAAACCAAACACTTGACAACCAATTTTACACACAGCGCGAAGGAAGAGGCCATTAACTTTACAACCAATTTTACACACAACGTAGATGAAGAGACCACCAATTTTACAACCAATTTTAAACACAACGTAGATGAAGAGACCTCCAACTTTACAACCAATTTTACACACAATGCAGAGGAAAAGACCGCCAACTTTACAACCAATTTTACACACAACACAGAGGAAGAGACCACCAAGTTTGCAACCAATTTTACACACAATGCAAAGTAAGAAATCGCCAAGTTTACAACCAATTTTACGCATAACGCAGAGGAGACCGCCAACTTGACAACCAATTTTACACACAATGCAGAGGAAAAGACGACCAACTTTACAACCAATTTTACACACAACGCAGACGAAGAGACCACCAACTCTACAACCAATTTTAAACACAGCGTAGATGAAGAGACCTCCAACTTAACAACCAATTTTACACACAATGCAGAGGAAAAGACCGCCAACTTTACAACCAATTTTACACACAACCCAGAGGAAGAGACCACCAAGTTTGCAACCAATTTTACACACAACACAGAGGAAGAGACCACCAAGTTTACAACCAATTTTACACACAACGCAGATGAACAAACCACCAACTTTACAACCAATTTTACACACAATGCAGAGGAAAAGACCACCAACTTTACAACCAATTTTACACACAATGCAGAGTAAGAAACTGAACACTTGACAACCAATTTTACACACAGCGCGAAGGAAAAGGCCACCAACTTTACAACCAATTTTACACACAACGCAGACGAAGAGACCACCAACTTTACAACCAAATTTACGCACAATGCAGAGGAAAAGACCACCAACTTTACAACCAATTTTACACAGAATGCAGAGGAAAAGACCGCCAACATTACAACCAATTTTACACACAACACTGAGGAAGAGACCACCAAATTTACAACCAATTTTACACACAATGCAGACGAAGAGACCACCAACTTTACAACCAATTTTAAACACAACGTAGATGAAGAGACCTCCAACTTTACAACCAATTTTACACACAATGCAGAGGAAAAGACCGCCAACTTTACAACCAATTTTACACACAACACAGAGGAAGAGACCACCAAGTTTGCAACCAATTTTACACACAATGCAAAGTAAGAAACCACCAAGTTTACAACCAATTTTACACACAACACAGAGGACGAGACCACCAAGTTTGCAACCAATTTTACACACAACACAGAGGAAGAGACCACCAAGTTTACAACTGATTTTACACACAACGCAGACGAACAGACCAGTAACTTTACAACCAATTTTACACACAATGCAGAGTAAGAAACTGAACACTTGACAACCAATTTTACACACAGCGCGAAGGAAAAGGCCACCAACTTTACAACCAATTTTACACACAACGCAGACGAAGAGACCACCAACTTTACAACCAATTTTAAACACAGCGTAGGTGAAGAGACCTCCAACTTTACAACCAATTTTACACACAATGCAGAGGAAAAGACCGCCAACTTTAAAACCAATTTTACACACAACACAGAGGAAGAGACCACCAACTTTACAACCAATTTTACACACAATGCAGACGAAGAGACCACCAACTTTACAACCAATTTTAAACACAACGTAGATGAAGAGACCTCCAACTTTACAACCAATTTTACACACAATGCAGAGGAAAAGACCACCAACTTTACAACCAATTTTACACACAACACAGAGTAAGAAACTGAACACTTGACAACCAATTTTACACACAGCGCGAAGGAAAAGGCCACCAACTTTACAACCAATTTTACACACAACGCAGACGAAGAGACCACCAACTTTACAACCAATTTGACACGCAACACAGAGGAAGAGACCACCAAGTCTGCAACCAATTTTACACACCAGAGTAAGAAACCACCAAGTTTACAACCAATTTTACACACAATGCAGAGTAAGAAACTGAACACTTGACAACCAATTTTACACACAGCGCGAAGGAAAAGGCCACCAACTTTACAACCAATTTTACACACAACGCAGACGAACAGACCACCAACTTTACAACCAATTTTACACACAATGCAGAGGAAAAGACCACCAACTTTACAACAAATTTTAAACACAACGTAGATGAAGAGACCTCCAACTTAACAACCAATTTTACACACAATGCAGAGGAAAAGACCGCCAACTTTACAACGAATTTTACACACAACACAGAGGAAGAGACCACCAAGTTTGCCACCAATTTCACACACAATGCAAAGTAAGAAACCACCAAGTTTACAACCAATTTTACGCATAACACAGAGGAGACCGCCAACTTTACAACCAATTTTACACACAACCCAGAGGAAGAGACCACCAAGTTTGCAACCAATTTTACACACAACACAGAGGAAGAGACCACCAAGTTTACAACCAATTTTACACACAACGCAGACGAACAGACAACCAACTTTATAACAAATTTTACACACAATGCAGAGGAAAAGACCACCCACTTTACAACCAATTTTACACACAACACAGAGGAAGAGACCACTAACTTTACAACCAATTTTACACACAATGCAGAGTAAGAAACTGAACACTTGACAACCAATTTTACACACAGCGCGAAGGAAAAGGCCACCAACTTTACAACCAATTTTACACACAACGCAGACGAAGAGACCACCAACTTTACAACCAATTTTAAACACAACGTAGATGAAGAGACCTCCAACTTTACAACCAATTTTACACACAATGCAGAGGAAAAGACCGCCAACTTTACAACCAATTTTACACACAACACAGAGGAAGAGACCACCAAGTTTGCAACCAATTTTACACACAATGCAAAGTAAGAAACCACCAAGTTTACAACCAATTTTACGCATGACGCAGAGGAGACCGCCAACTTTAGAACCAATTTTACACACAACACAGAGGAAGAGACCACCAAGTTTGCAACCAATTTTACACACAACACAGAGGAAGAGACCACCAAGTTTGCAACCAATTTTACACACAACACAGAGGAAGAGACCACCAAGTTTACAACCAATTTTACACACAACGCAGACGAACAGGCCACCAACTTTACAACCAATTTTACACACAATGCAGAGGAAAATACCACCAACTTTACAACCAATTTTACACACAACACAGAGGAAGAGACCACTAACTTTACAACCAATTTTACACACAATGCAGAGTAAGAAGCTGAACACTTGACAACCAATTTTACACACAGCGCGAAGGAAAAGGCCACCAACTTTACAACCAATTTTACACACAACGCAGATGAAGAGACGACCAACTTTACAACCAATTTTAAACACAACGTAGATAAAGAGACCAACTTTACAACCAATTTTACACACAATGCAGAGGAAAAGACCGCCAACATTACAACCAATTTTACACACAACACTGAGGAAGAGACCACCAACTTTACAACCAATTTTAAACACAATGCAGACGAAGAGACCACCAACTTTACAACCAATTTTAAACACAACGTAGATGAAGAGACCTCCAACTTTACAACCAATTTTACACACAATGCAGAGGAAAAGACCGCCAACTTTACAACCAATTTCACACACAACACAGAGGAAGAGACCACCAAGTCTGCAACCAATTTTACACACCAGAATAAGAAACCACTAAGTTTACAACCAATTTTACACACAATGCAGAGTAAGAAACTGAACACTTGACAACCAATTTTACACACAGCGCGAAGGAAAAGGC
This sequence comes from Nerophis ophidion, assembly GCF_033978795.1. Taxonomy (NCBI): domain Eukaryota; kingdom Metazoa; phylum Chordata; class Actinopteri; order Syngnathiformes; family Syngnathidae; genus Nerophis; species Nerophis ophidion. The sequence goes on along the minus strand of NC_084624.1, from coordinate 14,862,993 downwards.
CACCAACTTTACAACCAATTTTACACACAACGCAGACGAAGAGACCACCAACTTTACAACCAATTTTAAACACAACGTAGATGAAGAGACCTCCAACTTTACAACCAATTTTACACACAATGCAGAGGAAAAGACCGCCAACTTTACAACCAATTTTACACACAATGCAGAGGAAAAGACAGCCAACTTTACAACCAATTTTACACACAACACAGAGGAAGAGACCACCAAGTTTGCAACCAATTTTACACACAATGCAAAGTAAGAAACCACCAAGTTTACAACCAATTTTACGCATAACGCAGAGGAGACCGCCAACTTTACAACCAATTTTACACACAACACAGAGGAAGAGACCACCAAGTTTGCAACCAATTTTACACACAACACAGAGGAAGAGACCACCAAGTTTACAACCAATTTTACACACAACACAGAGGAAGAGACCACCAAGTTTACAACCGATTTTACACACAACGCAGACGAACAGACCACCAACTTTACAACCAATTTTACACACAATGCAGAGGAAAAGACCACCAACTTTACAACCAATTTTTAACACTACGTAGATGAAGAGACCTCCAACTTTACAACCAATTTTACACACAATGCAGAGGAAAAGACCGCCAACTTTAAAACCAATTTTACATGCAACACAGAGGAAGAGACCACCAACTTTACAACCAATTTTACACGCAACACAGAGGAAGAGACCACCAAGTCTGCAACCAATTTTACACACCAGAGTAAGAAACCACCAAGTTTACAGCCAATTTTACACACAATGCAGAGTAAGAAACTGAACACTTGACAACCAATTTTACACACAGCGCGAAGGAAAAGGCCACCAACTTTACAACCAATTTTACACACAACGCAGACGAACAGACCACCAACTTTACAACCAATTTTACACACAATGCAGAGGAAAAGACCACCAACTTTACAACCAATTTTACACACAGCGCAGACGAAGAGACCACCAACTTTACAACCAATTTTAAACGCAACGTAGATGAAGAGACCTCCAACTTAACAACCAATTTTACACACAATGCAGAGGAAAAGACCGCCAACTTTACAACGAATTTTACACACAACACAGAGGAAGAGACCACCAAGTTTGCCACCAATTTCACACACAATGCAAAGTAAGAAACCACCAAGTTTACAACCAATTTTACGCATAACGCAGAGGAGACCGCCAACTTTACAACCAATTTTACACACAACCCAGAGGAAGAGACCACCAAGTTTGCAACCAATTTTACACACAACACAGAGGAAGAGACCACCAAGTTTGCAACCAATTTTACACACAATGCAAAGTAAGAAACCACCAAGTTTACAACCAATTTTACGCATAACGCAGAGGAGACCGCCAACTTTACAACCAATTTTACACACAACACAGAGGAAGAGACCACCAAGTTTGCAACCAATTTTACACACAACACAGAGGAAGAGACCACCAAGTTTACAACCAATTTTACACACAACACAGAGGAAGAGACCACCAAGTTTACAACCGATTTTACACACAACGCAGACGGACAGACCACCAACTTTACAACCAATTTTATACACAATGCAGAGGAAAAGACCACCAACTTTACAACCAATTTTACACAAAACACAGAGGAAGAGACCACTAACTTTACAACCAATGTTACACACAATGCAGAGTAAGAAACTGAACAATTGACAACCAATTTTACGCATAACGCAGAGGAGACCGCCAACTTTACAACCAATTTTACACACAACACAGAGGAAGAGACCACCAAGTTTGCAACCAATTTTACACACAACACAGAGGAAGAGACCACCAAGTTTACAACCAATTTTACACACAACACAGAGGAAGAGACCACCAAGTTTACAACCGATTTTACACACAACGCAGACGAACAGATCACCAACTTTACAACCAATTTTATACACAATGCAGAGGAAAAGACCACCAACTTTACAACCAATTTTACACAAAACACAGAGGAAGAGACCACTAACTTTACAACCAATTTTACACACAATGCAGAGTAAGAAACTGAACAATTGACAACCAATTTTACACACAGCGCGAAGGAAAAGGCCACCAACTTTACAACCAATTTTACACACAATGCAGAGGAAAAGACCGCCAACTTTACAACCAATTTTACACACAACACAGAGGAAGAGACCACCAACTTTACAACCAATTTTACACACAATGCAGACGAAGAGACCACCAACTTTACAACCAATTTTTAAACACTACGTAGATGAAGAGACCTCCAACTTTACAACCAATTTTACACACAATGCAGAGGAAAAGACCGCCAACTTTAAAACCAATTTTACACGCAACACAGAGGAAGAGACCACCAACTTTACAACCAATTTTACACGCAACACAGAGGAAGAGACCACCAAGTCTGCAACCAATTTTACACACCAGAGTAAGAAACCACCAAGTTTACAGCCAATTTTACACACAATGCAGAGTAAGAAACTGAACACTTGACAACCAATTTTACACACAGCGCGAAGGAAAAGGCCACCAACTTTACAACCAATTTTACACACAACGCAGACGAACAGACCACCAACTTTACAACCAATTTTACACACAATGCAGAGGAAAAGACCACCAACTTTACAACCAATTTTACACACAGCGCAGACGAAGAGACCACCAACTTTACAACCAATTTTAAACGCAACGTAGATGAAGAGACCTCCAACTTAACAACCAATTTTACACACAATGCAGAGGAAAAGAACGCCAACTTTACAACGAATTTTACACACAACACAGAGGAAGAGACCACCAAGTTTGCCACCAATTTCACACACAATGCAAAGTAAGAAACCACCAAGTTTACAACCAATTTTACGCATAACGCAGAGGAAGAGACCACCAGGTTTACAACCAATTTTACACACAACGCAGACGAACAGACCACCAACTTTATAACAAATTTTACACACAATGCAGAGGAAAAGACCACCAACTTTACAACCAATTTTACACACAACACAGAGGAAGAGACCACTAACTTTACAACCAATTTTACACACAATGCAGAGTAAGAAACTGAACACTTGACAACCAATTTTACACACAGCGCGAAGGAAAAGGCCACCAACTTTACAACCAATTTTACACACAACGCAGACGAAGAGACCACCAACTTTACAACCAATTTTAAACACAACATAGATGAAGAGACCTCCAACTTTACAACCAATTTTACACACAATGCAGAGGAAAAGACCGCCAACTTTACAACCAATTTTACACACAACACAGAGGAAGAGACCACCAAGTTTGCAACCAATTTTACACACAATGCAAAGTAAGAAACCACCAAGTTTACAACCAATTTTACGCATAACGCAGAGGAGACCGCCAACTTTAGAACCAATTTTACACAGAACACAGAGGAAGAGACCACCAAGTTTGCAACCAATTTTACACACAACACAGAGGAAGAGACCACCAAGTTTGCAACCAATTTTACACACAACACAGAGGAAGAGACCACCAAGTTTACAACCAATTTTACACACAACGCAGACGAACAGGCCACCAACTTTACAACCAATTTTACACACAATGCAGAGGAAAATACCACCAACTTTACAACCAATTTTACACACAACACAGAGGAAAAGACCACTAACTTTACAACCAATTTTACACACAATGCAGAGTAAGAAGCTGAACACTTGACAACCAATTTTACACACAGCGCGAAGGAAAAGGCCACCAACTTTACAACCAATTTTACACACAACGCAGATGAAGAGACCACCAACTTTACAACCAATTTTAAACACAACGTAGATAAAGAGACCTCCAACTTTACACACAATGCAGAGGAAGAGACCACCAACTTTACAACCAATTTTACACACAATGCAGACGAAGAGACCACCAACTTTACAACCAATTTTAAACACAACGTAGATGAAGAGACCTCCAACTTTACAACCAATTTTACACACAATGCAGAGGAAAAGACAGCCAACTTTACAACCAATTTTACACACAACACAGAGGAAGAGACCACCAAGTCTGCAACCAATTTTACACACCAGAGTAAGAAACCACCAAGTTTACAACCAATTTTACACACAATGCAGAGTAAGAAACTGAACACTTGACAACCAATTTTACACACAATGCAGACGAAGAGACCACCAACTTTACAACCAATTTTAAACACAACGTAGATGAAGAGACCTCCAACTTTACAACCAATTTTACACACAATGCAGACGAAGAGACCACCAACTTTACAACCAATTTTAAACACAACGTAGATGAAGAGACCTCCAACTTTACAACCAATTTTACACACAATGCAGAGGAAAAGACCGCCAACTTTACAACCAATTTTACACACAATGCAGAGGAAAAGACAGCCAACTTTACAACCAATTTTACACACAACAAAGAGGAAGAGACCACCAAGTTTGCAACCAATTTTACACACAATGCAAAGTAAGAAACCACCAAGTTTACAACCAATTTTACGCATAACGCAGAGGAAGAGACCACCAACTTTACAACCAATTTTACACACAACACAGAGGAAGAGACCACCAAGTTTGCAACCAATTTTACACACAACACAGAGGAAGAGACCACCAAGTTTACAACCAATTTTACACACAACACAGAGGAAGAGACCACCAAGTTTACAACCGATTTTACACACAACGCAGACGAACAGACCACCAACTTTACAACCAATTTTATACACAATGCAGAGGAAAAGACCACCAACTTTACAACCAATTTTACACAAAACACAGAGGAAGAGACCACTAACTTTACAACCAATTTTACACACAATGCAGGGTAAGAAACTGAACAATTGACAACCAATTTTACACACAGCGCGAAGGAAAAGGCCACCAACTTTACAACCAATTTTACACACAATGCAGAGGAAAAGACCGCCAACTTTACAACCAATTTTACACACAACACAGAGGAAGAGACCACCAACTTTACAACCAATTTTACACACAATGCAGACGAAGAGACCACCAACTTTACAACCAATTTTTAAACACAACGTAGATGAAGAGACCTCCAACTTTACAACCAATTTTACACACAATGCAGAGGAAAAGACCGCCAACTTTACAACCAATTTTACACGCAACACAGAGGAAGAGACCACCAAGTCTGCAACCAATTTTACACACCAGAGTAAGAAACCACCAAGTTTACAACCAATTTTACACACAACGCAGAGGAGACAGCCAACTTTACAACCAATTTTACACACAATGCAGAGGAAAAGACCGCCAACTTTACAACCAATTTTACACACAACACAGAGGAAGAGACCACCAAGTTTGCAACCAATTTTACACACAATGCAAAGTAAGAAACCACCAAGTTTACAACCAATTTTACGCATAACGCAGAGGAAGAGACCACCAACTTTACAACCAATTTTACACACAACACAGAGGAAGAGACCACCAAGTTTGCAACCAATTTTACACACAACACAGAGGAAGAGACCACCAAGTTTACAACCAATTTTACACACAACGCAGAGGAAGAGACCACCAACTTTACAACCAATTTTCCACACAACGCAGAGGAAGAGACAACCAACGAGACATGTGCCCGACTGGTACTGTTCCAGAGGAAGGTTGCCATTGTTCTGGACTATCTTGCCAGTTGTGCGTTAATTAAGTTAATCAGTTGCCTTGCACAAATGTGTACGCATTATTCTTCGTCTTTAATACACCTGCTTCATTATCTTTCATCTCATTGGTATTTTGGAATCCGAATTAAGCCCGCATTTTACATTTCTTGAGCTACCTTGTTAAATAAATCTGTTTCTTTTTTTCTACAATCGATACACTTCAAAATGTTCTTTTTATTTTACTTGTCTAATTTGTGAAGCAAATAAAGACTGGTGCATGCGAGATGGGAGAGGTCCTCCCAAGCTGCACACACCCCCTCAAGAGATCTGGTTTCCATTGTCATAAACCGGGTGTGTTCGTCAGACTTTTCCAAAAACCGAACACGATCAGATTAAGGTGTTTCCATGGGTTGTAGGAAGCCTATTTAGAGAAATCGCTACGCTAAGCATACGCTGCCTTCAGTGGATCCTGGGGATTACATGATGTGATCGTGCGCCTCATTCTGAAATACTCTCAAAAACCAACTGCAGGATCATTGAGGCCACTCTGCACCAACTAAGATGGCTGGACCACGTGGTAAGAATGCCTTCAGACCGCCTGCCTCGCAAATTGTTATACGGCCAGCTAAACCATGGTCGTCGCTCTGCTGGAGGGCAGAAGAAATGATATAAAGACCAGCTGAAGACTGCACTGAGAAAGTGTAAAATCAGACCTGAGGTCCTGGAGGTTGTAGCTGTTGATCGTAACCCCTGGCGTCAGCTGTGCCAGGATTGCACCCGCCTGCTGGAAGAGGATAGGACAGCCAGGAGACAGGAGAGAAGACTCAGGAGGAATACACCTACGGTTGCCGTTTCCACCACCACCACCACATTTACATGGCATACCTGCAGTAGGGTTTGTGTATCCAGGATAGGGATATTCAGCCACCAACGAACTCACGGATCGAAGTGGATGTCGTCATCGGACTCGATGAACAACCATAAACAAGCAAGGAGGCTTATTTAGAGAAATCGGACTCATTTAGTACATGGACACTAGAGATGCGCGGATAAGCAAATATATCATCCGCATCACCAAAATCGTCATCCACCCGCCGTCCACCTGAACCAACATTTTATCAGATCCGTACCCGTCCGCCAACCACCCGCTGAATTACATCAGAGGTTGGCCACCTTTACCACTCACAGAGCCACGTAAAACTCTGTCACAGAGTAATGTAGTCAATTGGAGCCGCTAACGTTCTGTTAAACCTTGTCGAGAATGAGGACTCAGGTGCAGAAGGGGGACAATTGACACAGGCTTTATTTAAGTTTTCTTTGAAATCTCTTTGAACAGAGTGATTAAAGCAAAGCGGCTATGGAATAACTATGATAAAGAAATGGGCAAAACGCAATAAACAGAAAATCCCTCCATAGGGAGGAAAAAGGCAATAGCAAAATTACACACAAATCTTCTAACAAAAGAACAACAATCTATGATTAGCTAAAAAAAGGTAAATCACTCACGCAGAGGAGACAAGAACTTTTTAACAGAAAGTGCGCTATAAAAAGCTGAGAAAACTACAAACTAAAGCGCTCCAAGGGGAGGGGTGGAAAAAAGAAGGCAAAGCACTGAAATTAGACACAAAATTCTTGACCAAAAAACTTTAACAAACAAAATCACTCTTTCTCAGAGGAAACAAAGAAATCGATAAATAAGGCAAGGCAATACTTAGCAAAACTTGGTTCAAGGCTGTGGACCAGGCTGGAGGCACGTAGCGAGACGATATACTCTGGCCCAAGACAAGAGGAACACCAGACATTTATACACATGAGGGAGGGTGACACAGGTGGGCACAATCAGGCAATCAGGAGAGACATCAGACCAGTGAAACAGGAGGAAGGGCAAGTGACCTGAAACGAGAGGGAGAGTCAAACTTTCAAAATAAAACAGGAAATGACAAGACAACATGGAACCACACATAACCTACACAATACTTCACCCAGGTGTGACACGTTCTCGCAACTATTCAACAAAGTTCATCCTGATGACAATAATGTGAGCGTGCTGTGAAGCCATTGCCTTAAACACCTTCAACAACATGTACGAACCGATTGCTGTTCCGCAACATGTTGTGTGCAGCTTTCGCAATCACACGTATGAGATTGAAAGGCATACTGGGTGACACAGAGTACACTGATGGTTGTAATATGAACAACTTTAACACTCTTGGTAATATGCGCCACGCTATGAAGCCACACAGTACAAGATTGACAAACACATTTCGGGAGAACATCCTCACAGTAACACAACATAAACGCAACACAACTAATACCCATAATCCTTTGTATTCATGACACTTCCTGGTGGGGTTTGGGGTGTATAAAATAGTCAGGAAATGTCATGAATACAAAGGATTATGGGTATTTGTTGTGTTGCGTTTATGCTGTGTTACTGTGAGGATGTTCTCCCGAAATGTGTTTGTCATTCTTAATTGGTGTGGCTTCAAAGCGTGGCGCATATTACGAAGAGTGTTAAAATTGTTTATATCACAACCATCAGTGTACTCTGTGTCACGCAGTATGCCTTTCAGTCGTGTGCGTGTTGCCGCGGAAGCCACACACAACATGTTGCTGGACTGACAAGCAGATCGCGTATGATGTAGAAGGCGACAAAGCCAATGGCTTCATAGCACGCACTAATATTTAATATCTGGGTGACTGCCGGCAGTCATTCAAGAGAATAATAGCGTCTCCTATTGACTTCTTCGCTTTGTGACATGGGTCTTAAATGCCTCTTTGAATGGCAAAGGATACCGATCCCAGAACCATGTATATCAAATGTCTCCGGATGGTTCAACCACCACCCGCCCGAATCTAATTCAAATCTATTTTTTCGTCATGTCAACCGCCCAGATGAGACTGCAAACCGCGCATCTCTAATGGACACGTACCGACTGTGGTTGACTTTGTGTCAGACGGATAGTCTATTGGAGTAGTGTCAAATGTGAACAGATTGAAGGCATTCTGTGTGAATGTAGTGTTTCTTCTGGTTGTTTATTGTCCACCGATCTACAGATGTTACACCGGGCTATAAATGTTTTGATCTGGCTATTCAAGCCAGAAAACACAGTCTCTAGTCCTCCTTGGTATCCTTCCACACCCAGATGTGAAGAGTGTAAGCAGTGTGTGATCTCTCTCTGTACTGCATTCGGTATGAAAACACGTTCATCTTTAAATACCATTCCATCTTGATATCACAGCTCCCCCTGGAATAAAACATATGGCCAGATTTCAGCTGACCATTGTCACGATCCGCGACTTGGATCGTTTATGGTTTTGCCTTTTGATATGTTTTTCATCATGTTTGTTTCTGGACTCTGCCGATCCTTGTGTTCGAGCACTTCCTCGTTTGTTTTAGTCACCATGGCAACGTATTGTGCTCCTCCTCTCGGGCTCCTGTCACACACCTGTTTCTGATTATTATTTGTGTATTCAAGCCCACCTCATTCCTTAGTTCGTCCTCGGTCAATTGTTTGCTTTTGCAACAAGTCACTGCATGCTAATCGATGCTAACATGCTATTTAGGCCAGATGTATATACATATTGCGTCGTTATGCCTCATTTGTAGCTATATTTGCATCCATCCTTTCCCTCCACCCACATTTAATGCCAAACAAACACTTACCAATCCACGGATTCGAGTTGCACCAGTGTCAAAAGATCCGAAAGTCCCTCGTCTGCACATTTTACCGGCGATGCTACGACAGAGATGTATAGATAAACTGCGACACTCAAAGCAGATGCATTTCCAACGATAAAGTCAACGAAATCACAAAGGTGAGTTTTGTTGATGTTATTCACTTATGTGCTAATCAGACATATTTTGTCACGGCATGACTGCCAGCTAATCGATGCTAACATGCTATTTAGGCTAGCTATAAGTACATTTGTAGCTATATTTGCATCCAGCCTTTCACTCCACCCACATTTAATGCCAAACAAACACTCACCAATCGACGGATTTAAGTTGCTCCTGCACTTTTTACCGACGATGCTACGACAGACATGGCACAAAGATGTATGGATACCCTGCGACACTCAATTATTGGTTAGAAGGCAATCGCCGAATATTCAATTTCGTTTTCGTTATCTGCCTCCATACTCCAACCATCCCTTTCAATACATGCGTAATCTGTTGAATCGCTTAAACTGCTGAAATCCGAGGCCGAATCCGCGCTAATGTCGCTATATCTTGCTGTGCTTTCCGCCATGTTGGCATCACTAAATGACGTCACAGGAAAATGGACGATGAATTTAAAGATAGCGAAAATCAGGCACTTTAAAGCCATTTTTCGGGATATTCCATGATGGGTAAAATTTTGAAAAAAAACTTCAAAAAATAAAATAAGCCGCTGGGAACTGATTTATTGGTTTCAACCCTTCTGAAATTGTGACAATGTTCCCCTTTAACAGTTTCTATATAAGCTTCCACACAGCCATCTGATGAACACTCCAGAAGGTACGCTCTAGCATGTCTTTACCTGGTCCATACACTAAATTATTGTCCACCAACCTTTTCCCTTTTCAAGGCCAAGATCTCTGGTCTCAGCCAAACACCAAAGCAATAACTACCCCTGCATCAATATATTTTTTATGCATATGTATGCCGTTTGCTTAACCCTGCTGTCAGGTTCCAACACTGTTGACATCTATTAAACAGGACAAGAAGCAAATAATCAAACAGAGACGGAATTAAATTTGGCTCAATTTGAGGAAACACGTCTGGTCTGTACAGTCTCCAGCATGCTCTGCCAAAAGGTTGCGCGCCTCCTTCTTTTACTTGGACCTTCCCTGATGACATGGCCACAGCTGTTTCCAAGGAACGAACGTCGTAAACAGTTCACAGAAAAGGTCGGTTCAAAAAAAGTTCGTAAAAGAGTTCAAAAAGAGGTTCGGAAAAGAGTTCAAAAAGAGGTCGTCTGGAAATTGGGCAGATCCTGCCTTCCCGCTTTGTAGTTCTTGGGTTAAAACAATATCTTTCTGTTGATTACAATACATGAAAGAAAACAGAAACACCTTTTTGTTGCTTCCCCCCCTACAAAGTGGAGTTTTACAATCCTTCTCCTTGGTAGGTTTTCAAAGACAGCTTTTGTCTTCTTGCTGGGAACTCATGTCAACACAAAGTTTTTGTGATAACTTTGAAACAAATATTCTAACACATGCTGTAGAAGGTCATTGTTTATAGTCACTATAGTCTCAGTACCGCTGTATATTTGTTTGTCCTATGGTCACATATGGCACACGAGTCAGTCTTATGTCAGCGCTGTAAGTTGTAAAATCAGCTGTTCATCTGGCATGTTTTTACTCTGTGATTAAAAGGGAATAAATGGGGTAGCCCATTAGCTGCTATTTGCTTTATCATATATATAAATGCCTTCATAAAAGGTCAATCAGTAGGTGTCCATATACTAAATTAATCCGATTTCTCAAATAGCTCGGCTTTAAAAAATGTCTCCTACAGCTAATGGAAACACTTTAATCCGATCGTGTTCGGTTTTTGAAAACTCACCTGGATTATGCGATTGGAAACCAGATCTATCGATTGGGTGTGTGCGGCCGGAGAGAACCCTCTGCGCGGGATAAAAACTGGAAGCAGATACCATTCAATTTTCATGAAAATAACACTTTTTATTTGCTTCACAAATCAAAAAAAGTAAACATTTTGAAGTGAATAAATGGAATAAAAAAATGAACAGAGATTTATTTAGGAAGGTAGCTATGGAAATGCAAAATGCCATCTTATTTCGGACTCCTGAACAAAATACGAATGAGATGAAGGATAATGGAGCAGGTAAATTAAAGGCAAATAATAAAGTATACAAACCTCTTCACGCTCCATTTGTGCACGCCAAACTGATAAGCAATACCTTTGTATTCCACACAACTGACAAGATAGTCGAGAACATTGCAAGCATTATCTGGAAAATGCATCAACCGTGGCACGAATGGTCATTTGTTTAGATTTAAAGTTAAAGTACCAATGATTGTCACACACACTCTTGGTGTGGCTAAATTATTCTCTGCATTTGACCTATCACCCTTGATCACCCCCTTGGAGGTGAGGGGAGTAGTGGGCAGCAGCGGTGCCGCGCCCGGGAATCATTTTTGGTGATTTAACCCCCAATTCCAGCCCTTGATGCTGAGTGCCAAGCAGGGAAGTAATGAGTCCCATTTTTATGGTCTTTGGTACGACTCGGCCGGGGTTTGAACTCACAACCTACCGATCTCAGGGCGAACTCCTTCCATTGATCCACTAAGCCTTATGAATCAACTCTGAGACATTCAAACGTTTCGTTTCTCGGATTGTTCTTCCGAAAATTCCTGCGGAAAAACTCTTCCGCCGGTCTCTCTTTGCTTCGGACCTGCATCCGCTCCGATAGAGTCTTGGTAGTAGCATCATGTTATCTCCCACTACTACTTCATTTTTAGGCTTTCCTATTCTAGAGTATTTAGTATTTCTTAATTAAATTACTGAAATTACAATGGGTAATTTAAATAAAAGGTTATTATACATTCAGGTGGTGGCTCGCACACCGGTACACAATTAACTCATCTCCTCACGCTGTATAAAAGGAGAAAAGGAGGAGAGATCGAGGCAGAAGGAGTTGGAGAGCCCGCAGCAGAACCTGAGTACCGAGAGTGACAGAGAGCGAGCCGAAGACAGCGATGACGCGGCCGGCTGAAAGAGATCGAGGAGCGAGCAGGAGAGAAGGAGCTGAAAAAACAAAAAGAGTCAAACCTGCTCAAAGCAATGTCCTTCCTGAGTGGTCCATGGAACCCGCACGACGATGGCAAGAGTCCTTCACAAGGATAATTTATTGATGGTGTCTGCTATTTAACATCAGCATAGCCATTACAGACGTAATATTTGTAACCTGTGCCAATAATAGAGTGGATATCACTTAAAACAAGTTGTAAGGATCCGCAGTGCTCTAGAGATACTTTATAGGTCAACCGGAAAAGGAATTCACTCTAAATTGAAATACGTGCCCCCCAGTGTACGGGAGGCACATTAGACAAAACATTAGCCACATTAGAGAAAGTGCAGGGACACTTGGACTTCACACAATAGTGTGAAAATACAAAAAGACAAACTATTTCAGAAATCAGACTAATGTACTGCATGGCAACTGAGTGATTGTGTAGTTTTTTTTTTTTGCACAATAAATCAACACAAAATGCGTACTTTGGAGAAATGTTCACATGTGGCTTGTTAGTTCCCGTCGCAGGCGAGGGATGATGGTTGTGGTTGAGGGAAGAGTCGTTTGGTGTTGGCTGTTAAAAAATATCCGACGCATTGCAACAATCAGCCTTAATGCATTGTTGCAGCTCAATGATTTTTGAGCTCGTCATGAAATGCGGTTTTGCGAGACAAGTGGGTGGAGTAGGCTGCGGGCCGGGGGATCAAGAGGTTGAAGAAAGAGAGGCAATGAGTGCGGACGTGTTCAGATGTTAAGATGCTTACCCGACTGTGGGTCTGTTGGTCATTACTTGCCAACCCTTCCGAATTTTCCGGGAGACTCCCGAATTTCAGTGCCTCTCCCGAAAATCTCCTGGGACAATCATTCTCCCGAATTTCTCCCGATTTCCAGCCGGACCTGAGTGAGGATAGCCTGTCATTATAACATCTACGGCTTTTGGAGCTCAGTGACTATTATACTGTATATGTCTCCGTTATCTATAGGTTTATCTATAACCCATAAAGTAGGCAGGCACGGAGCTATTTCTCAGCTTGTGTTTATTCCAGCCGGCACGTTTATACACTGACACTCAACACCCGGATTCCCATCATGCATTGCTTCAAAACTACGGCAAGTATTAATGTCCAAAAAGATAACAGAGACGAAGCAAAAGAACGAAGTATAGACAGTCATGGCAACGATGAGTAAGAAGAAGTACGCTTGCAAGTTCCAAAATGATTAGAAACAAGAATTTCAGTTCATCCAGGACAGCTCAAAGGGGAAAGGGGAAACTAGGGAGAGATGGAAGATTCCAGACTCTGGTGCATTTGATGAAGGCACTTTTGTGCGTGGCACACAGCAATGCATCATCAGAGAGGGTTTTCAGCATGGTTAGAAAGATAGTGACAGAGAATAGAACGAGGATGGACAATTCAACCCTAAACTCACTACTTGCCTGCAAATTAAATTTCACAAATGCTGCCCATACCTATGCACCTTCAAAGGCTGTGCTACTGGCTGCAAAGCATTGCACAATAATAAGTTGTGCAATGCTTCCCCCCAGCCCCCATCTCCTGAATTCAGAGGTCTAGAGGTTGGCAAGTATGGTGTAGGGCCCCATGGCCACTAGGCTTGTCACCCGAGAACAAATAACAAAACATATTACTTTTTAGTTTTTCCATGTATGAGTCCGGTTGATGATTTCTACATGATCAAAGATATATAATTGTACAAAAACACAATTTTAGGTCAACAAAGTGCTGCTGCTGATCTTTAAAGGGGAACATTATCACCAGACCTATGTAAGCGTCAATATATACCTTGATGGTGCAGAAAAAAGACCATATATTTTTTTAACCGACGTCCGAACTCTAAATGGGTGAATTTTGGCGAATTAAACGGCTTTCTATTTATCGCTCTCGGAGCGATGACGTCAGAATGTGACGTCACATAGGTAATAAAGCCGCCATTTTCTCAAACACCGGGTTTTAGCTCTGTTATTTTGCGTTTTTCCGACTATTTTCTGAAACCTTGGAGACATCATGCCTCGTCGGTGTGTTGTCGGAGGGTGTAACAACACGATCAGGGAGGGATTCAAGTTGCACCACTGGCCCAAAGATGCGAAAGTGGCAAGAAATTGGACGAAATCTGTTCGAAATATGAGGATGTGGGAAAAGCCGGCGAAATGGTCAGTCGTTTGATCCGCACACTTTACCGACGAAAGCTATGCTACTACAGAGATGGCAAGATTGTGTGGATATCCTGCGACACTCAAAGCAGATGCACTTCCAACGATAAAGTCAAAGTAATCTGCCGCCAGACCCCCTTTGAATGTGCCGGAGTGTCTGCACATTTTACCGGCGATGCTAAGGCAGACATGGCACAGAGATGTATGGATAACCTGCAGATGCATTTGCAACGATAAAGTCAACGAAATCACAAAGGGGAGTTTTGATGATGTTATTGACTTATGTCCTAATCAGACATATTTGGTCGTGGCATGCTAACATGCTAATTAGGCTAGCTGTATGTACATTTGTAGCTATATTTGCATCCAGCGTTTCCCTCCACCCACATTTAATGCCAAACAAACACTTACCAATCGACGGATTTAAGTTGATCCAGTGTCACAAGATGCGAAAGTCCGGAACGTTTGGTCTGCACATTTTACCGGCGATGCTAAGGCAGACATGGCCGAATAGCGTCAATAGCTATTCGTTCAATAGCTTCAGTTTCTTCTTCAATTTCGTTTCCATACTTCAACCATCCATTTCATCACATGCGTAATCGTTGAATCGCTTAAGCCGCTGAAATCCTAGTCTGAATCCGAGCTAATGTCGCTATATCTTGCTGTGCGATCAATTTTTTGTATTGGCATCACTGGATGACGTCACAGTAAAATGGACGGTGGCTTCACGGATAGCAAAAATCAGGCACTTTAAAGCCTTTTTTCGGGATATTCCGAGATGGGTAAAATTTTGAAAAAAACTTCGAAAAATAAAATAAGCCACTGGGAACTGATTTTTATTGGTTTTAACCCTTCTGAAATTGTGATAATGTTCCTCTTTAAATGTCAAAGCTCTGCCTCTAATTCACCGAGCCTCGGGCGGGCAAGTCCACCGTGACCTCCCTGGGCTAAAAGCTGTTTATTTTATATATTTTTTTTGTTTGTTCATTACATTGGAGCAGAAAACAATAGTACGATATATAAATCAAAACAACGGCACATTGACTAAGACGATAACACAATTAACTGACAAGTTTGTTAAGGTTAAAAAACAGCTGAATCGGTTGACCGAAACAAAATCCGATCATATTCAAATTTGTCGAGTCGATGGGTGGGACCATTTCGGAGTATATCCGATCATAGATCAATAACAGCGTACATTGAAAGAGGGGTGGGGGTTAAGGGTAGCCAATCAAATACTTTTCCTCCTCAGATGTGGAAGTCAGTAGTCCCCGCCAAAAACAAAACCAAAATATGTAGCCACATCGTAATTTGTATACGACTGGGATAAAGTGAAGAGGACACATTTGATTGATCGTGACTCTTGCCGCTCCGTCATCGTGCATTGCTCGCTAACCTTCACTGCTTTGGACACAGTAAAGGCTGAAATAATTGTAAGCACATTGTTACAATAACCACAATTATAAGTGTTTGTCTTACACCTAGTAATCAGTTGTGGACAGACGAAGTCCCCAGCAGTGCAGCTTAAGCAAGCATGTGCGCTCCCGCAGTGTGAATCCATTTTTGTCAGTGGCCACCCTGAAAAAAATTTAATGCCCACACCGTTAAATGTTTTTCTGCAGCCGGATCTGGCTTCACCTGTGATGACAGCACTACTGCGTGGGCGTGCAGTGCGCACTGTAGCTGCATGCAAAGCGCAGGTACAGAATCTCCTCTCTGGTCAACAAAAGCACCTTGAAGATTCTCTCGTTCAACCCATTTTCGATTACGCTCGCAGCTCCAAAACCCTCAAATCTAGACTCCAAACATCCCAGAACAAGCTAGTCAGGTTACTTCTAGACCTCCACCCCACATCACACCTCACTCCTACCCACTTCTCCAAAGTGGGCTGGCTCAGGGTGGAGGACAGAGTCAAACAACTTGCACTGAGCCTAGTCTATAAAATCCACTACACCTCCCTGATACCGAAGTACATGTCAAACTACTTCAATCAATCAATGTTTATTTATTTAGCCCCAAATCACAAATGTCTCAAAGGACTGCACAAATCATTACGACTACAACATCCTCGGAAGAACCCACAAAAGGGCAAGGAAAACTCACACCCAGTGGGCAGGGAGAATTCACATCCAGTGGGACGCCAGTGACAATGCTGACTATGAGAAACCTTGGAGAGGACCTCAGATGTGGGCAACCCCCCCCCCTTTAGGGGACCGAAAGTAATGGATGTCGAGCGGATCTAACATGATACTGTGAAAGTTCAATCCATAGTGGCTCCAACACAGCCGCGAGAGTTCAGTTCAAGCGGATCCAAGACAGCAGCGAGAGTCCCGTCCACAGGAAACCATCTCAAGCGGAGGCGGATCAGCAGCGTAGAGATGTCCCCAACCGATACAGGCGAGCGGTCCATCCTGGGTCCCGACCAGCGGTCCATCCTGGGTCTCGACTCTGGACAGCCAGTACTTCATCCATGGTCATCGGACCGGACCCCCTACACAAGGGAGGGGGGGACATAGGAGAAAGAAAAGAAGCGGCAGATCAACTGGTCTAAAAAGGATGTCTATTTAAATAACGTAAATGACCGCCATTACCACAACACCAGGGGGAGCTCCACAAACCACGTTAAACCCAGATTCCGATCTAACAAAGGTCTTAACTCATTCTCTTTCTATGCAACATAGCATATATTTGTACCATGAATTGATTAACGTGGACCCCGACTTAAAGGCCTACAGAAACCCACTACTACCGACCACGCAGTCTGATAGTTTATATATCAATGATGAAATATTAACATTGCAACACATGCCAATACGGCCTTTTTAGTTTACTAAATTGCAAATTTTAAATTTCCCGCGAAGTGTCCTGTTGTAAACGTCGCGGTATGATGACGCGTGTGATATTATTAGCCTGTGGAAAACATTTGATATTTACCTCAGAAGATTGCAAATGGAAAAAAAGGCATAACATTTTTATTTAAATTTGATTTGATATGCCATTGATATTTTTTTAATTATTATTATTATTATTATTTGAAACTGGATTTTGCATGTCACTAAAGTTATATAAGCTTTGCTTGTTCAATATTTAATGCGAAACTTGTTTGGGTCTCTATTAAAAGGTTAATTTGTTCAACCTTGGTCCGGGGCTTTGTTCCGTTTAAAATTTTGGCCCACTCTGTATTTGAGTTTGACACCCCTGCTTTAATCACATAATTACACAGTATTCTGGACATCTGTGTTGCTGAATCTTTTGCAATTTGTTCAATTAATAATGGAGAAGTCAAAGTAGAAAGATGAAGGTGGGAAGCTTTTAGCCTTTACCCACACAAACACAGCCGGTGTTTCCTTGTTTAAAATTCCCGAAGGGGAAGCTTTTCTTTGGAACAGAGCGGTCAAGCGAACATGGATCCCGACCACGTGTCAACCGGCAGGTTTCGGTGAGAAAATGGTGGTAATAAGTTGGCTTTTACCGTAGTTATGAGCGAAGCTTGCGTTCTCCTGCAGTTGCTGCGGACTATTACCTCCTCCCACCAGAGACACTGGCGGTCACCACACCCGTGGCCACACCCCTCCGACTTTCAGGTACTATAAAATCTCACTAAAACACTGGTAACGCAATAGGCTCATTCGGGTGTTACCATTTAGTGGTCAATTGTACGGAATATTTACTGTACTGTGCAATCTACTGATAAAAGTTTCAATCAATCAATCAAACAAAGGCAACATGTCACAAAATAGGACATATCCTACAGGTGCAGAAAACTAAAAGTGGAAGACGAGGGAAAAAAATACCAAGATCATTGTGTATGTTTAAATGCGAGGTAGCAAACAAGGAATTTAACTTTGGACTGTGCTCTCTTTGTAGAATGTAAACATTAAATAACAACATTTAGCTAAAAATGTACATGACGAGCTATGTACATGACTAATGAGACCCTTTTACTGTAAAGACAAATGTTTCTTACTAGGAATGTTCAAGACCAGTTCACTCTTGTGGCTGAATCTTCTATATTTTGAAATTAGGAACCGAATTCGGCACCCTGGTCATCATTCATTCATTCACACCACCTTGTATTTGTCAGGAACTGTTGGCGACAAACCCCAAGATGCAGGGATGGCAGAGGCGCTACAGGAAAACCTGACTTTAATGTCCGAAGTAAATGTCGGAAAACAGGAACCAGGAACCAGGCAGCCGTCAACAGGATACAGGATACAAGGAGAACTGGAGACAGCTAACAGCTAACAATCCTCGAGCACTGACTGGAGGGCGAGGCGGGTATAAATAGTAGCCTGATTGGCAATTGCCACCAGGTGTGCCAGACTGATGACAAGAAGACGTCCAGGAAATGGAACCAAAATAAGAGCGCTGACAGGAAATAAACAAGAACACAGAGGAAAACCCAAACTGTCAGTAACAAGCCTGACTATTTATAAATGACATCCATCCAAACATTTTCTACCGCTTTTTCCCTTTTCCAACCAACGATTGCATCTTTTGACCACTGGAGCAACTTAAATCCGTCGATTGGTAAGTGTTTGTTTGGCATTAAATGTGGGTGGAGGGAAAGGCTGGATGCAAATATAGCTACAAATGTACATACAGCTAGCCTATATAGCATGTTAGCATCGATTAGCTGGCAGTCATGCCGTGACCAAATTAACTGATTAGCACATAAGTCAATAACATCAACAAAACTCACCTTTGTGATTTCGTTGACTTTATCGTTGGAAATGCATCTGCTTTGAGTGTCGCAGGATATCCACACATCTCTGTGCCATCTCTGTCGTAGCATTGCTATCGTCGGTAAAATGTGCAGAACAAACGAGGGACTTCCGCATCTTTTGACACTGGTGCACCTTGAATCCGTTGATTGGTATGTGTTTGTTTGGCATTAAATGTGGGTGGAGGGAAAGGCTGGATGCAAATATAGCTACAAATGAGGCATAACAATGCAATATGTACATAGCATGTTAGCATCGATTAGCATGCCGTGCTAATCGATGCAAACTCCCAGGTAAGTCAACTTGAATCCGTCCCTGATCGTGTTGTTACACCCTCCGACAACACACCGACGAGGCATGATGTTTCCAAGGTACGGAAAACCGTCGAAAAAACGGAAAATAACAGAACTGATTTGACTTGTGTGTGTAATGTGTTTGAGAAAATGGCGGATTGCTTCCCGTTGTGGCGTCACGGGTGAAGGGTCATCGCTCCGACAGCGAACAATTGAAAGGCGTTTAAATCGCCGAATTCACCCTTTTAGAGTTCGTAAATCGGTTAAAAAAATAGTTTTTCTGCAACATCAAGGTATATATTGACGCTTACATAAGTCTGGTGATAATGTTGCCCTTTAAGTCCTCTGGGTGTGCTTAGCAGAGGCTTTCTCACAATGGTTTCTAACGGCTCGTGATCACTTTGAACAGTCACTTTGCGGCCGTATGTGTACTGGTGGAACGTTTCAATGCCGAATACCATAGCTAGAAACACTTTTTTTTCTATTTGAGCATAGCCCTGTTCTGTGTGTGTGTGTGTGTGTGTGTGTGTGTGTGTGTGTGTGCGTGTGTGTGTGTGTGTGTGTGTGTGTGTGTGTGTGTGTGTGTGTGTGTGTGTGTGTGTGTGTGTTCTGCTCGGAAATGTGACACAGGCTTACCGTTCTGCATGAGTGCCGCGCCCAACTGGGTCCGAGGCATCGCACTGAACAGTCAATTCCTCTTCTGGGTTGTAGTATTTCAGCACTGGCGCGTTAGAAATAGTCTCTTTCAGTTTGAGGAACGCCTCAGCATGTTGCGTTTCACAGTTCAACTCACAGTGGTCTCAACACCTCATGTTGGTCAGAGAGATGTGGGTAAAACTTGGCAAGATAATTTAACATACCCAGTAGCCTCTGGACTGCTTTCACATCTGCTGGTTTTGGCATCAGTTTGACCGCACGCACCTTTTTAGGATCTATTCGTTGTCCATCCGCCGTCAGCTGTATGTAGAAGTTGCTGGTTGCATCAGCTCCGTTACTTTAATGTCTTTAATGTTCTTTGTGGTCTTTGATGTTTGATGTCTCCCTCTTACATGTGTGTACTATGGCTATGCGTTGTTTTTTTCCCCTTGGCCTCAGTCTGGACCCCCTCTCCAGGGCCCCAGGCTTAGACCGATTTTTTTATTTTATTTGAATCTTCTATTCTTCTATTTTTCCTGTACCGCGGATGCCCTTTGAGACTCTTGTGATTCAGTGCTATATAAATAAACATTGATTGATGATGATTGATTTATTGCTTGTCTTAGTTTGAACTTTTCCGATTTCAGTTTAATACCTATTAGTCTGGATCGGATCAGAAAAAGCCTAAACTTATCACCATAAGCATGCTCAGCTGCGTCTTGCGCCTCCCCGTGTCCTGTGATCAGTACATAATCTGCAATAATGTATAAACCGGGCAAATCCTCTAATGTGTGGGAGGTTTCGCTGACAGATCTCTGGGGCCGGACTTATCCCCATTGGCATTCTCAGCCATTTGTAACGTCCAATCGGAGTGGCTAATGTTGTCAGGTAACCAGGCTCGTCTTCAGAAGCCAATTTTGACGTCCCACACTGTAAACACTTTGGCTTTGGACAGATCCAGAAGTATGTCTTCAATGGTTGGTAATTGGAAAAGCCTGCGTTCCAGAGTTTTGTTCAGAATTTTTGGTTCGATACACACTCTTGGCTTCCCAATCTGCATTTGTACAACAAACGTCCCACTGATCCAGTCTGTTCTGCATTCCACTGGTGCAATGATTTTCATGCTTTATAGGTTTTGAAGCTCATCTTTTGGCGGCTGTATCATGGCGACTGAAACACGTTTCTTTGGCGCCTCACTATTCCGTCATCTCCATTTTGTAATCTCGCTTCAGGACAGGCGTCTCCAGTGAACACATCAGTATACTCTGCTTTTATGCCCCATTGTTCACTGTGTACTGGAAAGCTTCTATGAACTGACTATGCTGTGTATTACCAGAATGTTTTCGTAGCAGCCACTCAAGGAGCCCAAAGGCTGTTCGTTGCGCGATGGATGGTTTGGACAGAGCTGTGGGAACACAGACTGCGGCGATTTCTGAACTGAATCCCAAGATGTATCACATCATGGAGAAGCTTGCTGAAAAAGAAAACTGAATTGAATTTGAGAGCACCCAGCATGGACGAATAGAACAGACAAGTCATTGTTTTTGTCTGCTCGCGGAAAACAAACATCCTAATCTACGATTTGACTCCCTCGAACGGCCTTCATGCTGTGGAAACAGGACCAGTTTGTTGTGAAAAAACACCCCCGAGGACACCTCAATGATGGACGCTTTTAACCTCCCTCCCTCCTCAACGACACCTGGAGTCGAACTTTTGCAGATCGGCCTCAGTCTAAAAAACATTACATCATCACAATTGGGGATACATGCACCCCCCCGCGCATCCCACGCCTCCACCACCATTTTTTCCCCTCGGGGTGATGGTCAGATAGCAGCGCTTTAAAGCAGCAGTCGCCTTCCAGGGCCCCAACTTCACGCCCCTGTGTTGCGAGTTTGTCGTGATTAAATGGAACGTGTTTATGTGTGCATTGCACTGAGTTTTTTTCCCTACTCCAGACTGGGCCCCTTTAGGAGCCCAGTCTAGAATGTATTTTTTTACTCATCTTTTTCCCCAGCGTTTTACCTTTTCTCCTCTTTTACAGGGCGCCTTGGGGCGACCCATCAGCGTTCCTGTTCTGTAACCCTGTACACTGTTTGTTTGTTTAATCTTGAATGGGTTTGTGCTGTAAACAAAAGTTTTGTTGTACTTGTGCAATGACAATAAGACCTACCACTACCACTAGCGCACCTTTTTCAGTTTCATGGACTCACTGGCCCTTTTACTGCGCAGTGGCACAGTACAGTCTTTGTCCACCGTCTGAAACTCCAACTGGTACAGTTATTGGTTTCTCAGGTTCCTTAATTTCACTTTATATTCCCCCAGTGGTTTCAGTTTTACTTTTATTGTAAATTACTAGTACGTTTTTTGTGTCAGGCTTAAGCATAATAATTGGTATGACAATGCAAGTAGCACCAGAGTCAGTCTTGAATTTCACAACATCTTTGCCCAAGAGCATCCCAGCAAAGAGCTGCGTGTCATTCCCTTGGTTGGTGTCCTCTGTACCTGCTTCAGTAACACAGATAATGCCTCATATACTCATCGGTCTCATATTGTGCTACACTGTGTACCTTGTTCTGGGTTTTGTTTGTTTAAAGGGGAACATTATCACCAGACCTATGTAAGCGTCAATATATACCTTGATGGTGCAGAAAAAAGACCGTTTTTTTTTTAACCGATTTCCGAACTCTAAATGGGTGAATTTTGGCGAATTAAACACCTTTCTGTTTATCGCTCATGTGGTGATGACGTCAGAATGTGACGTCTCCAAGGTAATACAGCCGCCGTTTTCATTTTCAACACATTACAAACACCGGGTCTCAGCTCTGTTATTTTCCGTTTTTTCGACTATTTTTTGGAACCTCGGAGACATCATGCCTCGTCGGTGTGTTGTCGGAGGGTGTAACAACAGTAACAGGGAGGGATTCAAGTTGCACCACTGGCCCGAAGATGCGAAAGTGTCTGCCGCCAGACCCCCATTGAATGTGCCGGAGTGTCTGCACATTTTACCGGCGATGACAGACATGGCACAGAGATGTATGGATAACCTGCAGATGCATTTGCAACGATAAAGTCAACAAAATCACAAAAGTGAGTTATTTTGATGTTGTTGACTTATGTGCTAATCAGACATATTTGGTCGCGGCGTAACTGCCAGCTAATCGATGCTAACATGCTATTTACCGGCGGTGCTAAAGCAGACATGGCACATAGATGTATTGATAACCTGCAGATGCATTTGCAACTATGTTACATTTCCTTCCACCCACATTTAATGCGAAAAAAACACTTACCAATCGAAGGCTTTAAGGTGCTCCTGTGTCACAAGATGCAAAAGTCCTGATCGTTTGGTCCGCACATTTTACCGGCGATGCTAACGCAGCTATTCGGCCATGCTATGGCTATGAATAGCCTATATAGCTATTCGCTCAATAGCTTCAGTTTCTTCTTCAATACTTTCATACTCCAACCATCCGTTTCAATACATGCGTAATCTGTTGAATCGCTTAAGCCGCTGAAATCCGAGTCAGAATCCAAGCTAATGTCACTATATCTTGCTGTGGTATTCGCCATTGTTTGTTTACATTGGCAGCACTGTATGACGTCACAGGGAAATTAACACTTTAAAGGCACTTTAAAGATTTTTTTAGGGATATTCTGGGACCGGAAAAATTTTGAAAAAAAAAAATAAAAAATACAACAAGCCACTGGGAACTGATTTTTATTGTTTTTAACCCTTTTGAAATTGTGATACTGTTCCCCTTTAAATGTTTTCTTTGTTCTGGGCTTGTTCTATCTTTTAACTGCAAAATGGTTCTCTCTGTTCCACTTGTAACCGTTTACTGGGCATTGCTTTTTTCTTTTTCCATGACCTTTTCCCACAAAACTTGCAATCCACTGAGTTCTCACCTGGTCTTTGGCAGGCTGTTCCTTGTACTGCGTTCACCTCCTCCACCGTTGGTCCTGAGCTAGCTTTGATAGTCTCCCGCGACAACTTTGCAGCCCTGCTAAGCTGCACGTAAGTGTCCAGGGTCATGTCCTTTTCCCAGAGTAGTCTCTCTCTCACTCTTGTGTTAAATGTGTCCACAAACAATCCAATCTCAAATGAGAGAGTCTCTGAATGTTTCAAAGTAGCATGTTTTAGCCAACTGTTTCAGTTCTGTGACATAACTATCAATAACTTTACTGAACCCCTTGATTTCTTGTAAAGAAACAATACCGTTCCACAGTTGGGGTTCCAACCGGCATCAAATTTGTCAATAGTGTCATCGAGCTTCCACCTTTTTACAAACTCGTCCTTCTATGTCTTTTATGTCAAGTGAATTATATTTTGTGGGAGACTCTTGCTTCCAGGTTTTCCGGACCACCAAGCACTGACATGACAGGCTTCTTCCAGGTTCTCAACAATGTTTTAATTTTTCAATAAATCGTCTGTTGTGCTTTTCAGCAATTGTCTTTGGCGTCTGTCAAGCTCCCTCTCTCTCTCTCTCTCTCTCGAGCTCCACAACCACCAACCTCCCTTCTCCTTCCCGACTGCTGCCTTTAACAGAGCGACAGGTGATTAGACAAACACTCTCAGCTGTGTCATCCACTGACCTGTCGCTAATCTCGAAACCGGTTCTGCCACACCCCGCTTTGCTGCAGGTCCGCAGGCCACACCCACCACATAATTACATAATGCTTTTCTCTAGTGACTGAAAACCCTTACATTTTTAAACCAGTGCGGGTGGCACTGGGAGCAGGTGGGTAAAGTGTCTTGCCCAAGGACACAACCGCAGTGACTAGGATGGCAGAAGCGGGGCTCGAACCTGGAACCCTCAAGTTGCTGGCACGACCACTCTACCAACCGAGCTATACCGCAACCCGTTTGCCCGTTTTTGGCAACCTTATCCTCAAAAGGTTGCATAATACTGTTTTTGTCATCTCAGAAATACTTCCAAAGTGAGACATTTGTTGTCAAAATTGGATCTGGAAATGAGCATTCACACGTTCATCTCGTCTCGTATGGACTATTAAAATTCTCTCTTCACTCTTTTCAACAAGTGCACACTAAAGAAACTTCAGACTGTACAAAATGCGGCTGCCAGACCTTTAACCGGCGCACCCAGAACAGCCCATGTTACCCACATTCTATCCAGTCTCCATTGGCTTCCAGTTAAATACTGCATTGAGTTTAAGATTTTAGTCCTGACATTCCCCTCAGTATTTCATTGACTTGCTAGGCCCCTACGCTTCAGGGCGTAGACTCCGGTCATCAGGCCAGGGTCTTCTAAAGATCCCAAAAACTCATTTTCGACCTGAGATTCCAGACTCTGGAACAATTTTCACCAGTCCATCCATGATCTTGACCGTGTTGAATTTTTTTTTTCGTAAAAGCTTTTAGTTAATGCACTTTTTAACTCTCAATTTTAATCCGTGTTTTATCCTTTTTATGATGTAGCCCCACTTGTTTTGTACGCATTGCCGGCAGTGAGTCGGACCCGTTTCCAGTGAGGGTTGGACTCCGCCAAGGCTGCCCTTTGTCACCGATTCTGTTCATAACTTTTATGGACCGAGTTTCTAGGCGCAGTCAAGGCGTTGAGGGGGTTCCGGTTTGGTGGCGGCAGAATTAGGTCTCTGCTTTTTTGCAGATGATGTGGTCCTGATGGCTTTATCTGGCCGGGATCTTCAGCTCTCACTGTATCGGTTCGCAGCCGAGTGTGAAGCGACTGGGATGTGAATCAGCACCACCAAGTCCGAGTCCCTGGTTCTCGCCCGGAAAAGGGTGGACTGCCATCTCCGGGTTGGGGAGGAGACCCTGCCCCAAGTGGAGGAGTTCAAGTACCTCGGAGTCTTGTTCACGAGTGAGGGAAGGGTGGATCTTGAGATTGACAGGCGGATCGGTGCGGCGTCTTCAGTAATGTGGACGCTGTATCGATCCGTTGTGGTGAAGAAGGAGCTAAGCTGGAAGGCGAAGCTCTCAATTTACCGGTCGATCTACGTTCCCATCCTCACCTATGGTCATTAGCTTTGGGTATATGATCGAAGGGACAAAATCACGGGTACAAGCGGCCGAAATGAGTTTCCTTCGCCGGGTGTCCGGGCTCTCCTTTAGAGATAGGGTGAGAAGCTCTGCCATCCGGGAGGAACTCAAAGCTGCTCCTTCACATCGAGAGGAGCCAGATGAGGTGGTTGAGGCATCTGGTCAGGATAACACCTGAACGCCTCCTTAGGGAGGTGTTTAGGGCTTGTCCGACCGGTAGAAGGCCACGGGGAAGACCCAGGACACAATGGGAAGACTATGTCTCCGGCTGGCCTGGGAACGCCTTGGGATTCTTAGGGAAGAATTGGACAAAGTGGCTGGGGAGAGGAGAGCCTGGGCTTCCCTACTTAGGCTGCTGCCCCCGCGACCCGACCTCGGATAAGCGGAAGAAGATGGATGGATGTTTTGTACAGCGCTTTGTGATTTTATCTGGGAAAAGCGCTTTTATAAATAAAATTACTTACTTACTTACTTACTTACTTACTTACTGGAGTCCAGGCTCAAAGTTTGTGGGGATTTAATCCCTCCATGTTGCTCCGCTCGGCAGGCTCGCCCGGGGTTAACTCGTCAGCTATTTACGGCTACAGCGTCAATCCAACGCGCTGGCGCCACAGGCTGAGTCCCCAAAAAAAATTCTGTTTTCCACATACGTACTACATAATTTATTATTTACACAAAACTGGGTCGTAATTTATTGTTAAACTCCGGCAGACAGGATCACGACCTTACAGCAGGAGCACTATTTTTCTGGCGTATCACCGAATAAGGTCCCTGTTGCACTGTAAAAAAAAATTTCGCAAAATGTTGACATAATATAGGATTATAAGTCAAGTGAACATGTTCACATGCAAAATGTTGAGCTAACTCATTAAATCTTATTACCAAATTGTCCGGACCATAGGGCGCACCGGATTGTAAGACGCACTGCCGATGCGTGGTCTATTTTTGGTCTTTTTTCACATGTTAGGCGCACCGGATTATAGAGCGCATTAAAGGAGTCATATTATTATTTTTTTTTTTCTAAACATAAAACACTTCCATGTGGTCTACATAACATAACTCCTGGAAATTAATGGCAAAAGGTATCTGTGTGTGTCCAAGTTAAAGGTCTTATTACAATCTTCGCAAGCTGGGTAACGTTTGCTGTGGTCTGGAACAACATGGCGCACAAACAACTATCAGAAATGCAGCCAATATTACTTCCAGATAATCTGTCATCCAGTATGGAAAAATTAACTAAATACGCGAAAGGAAATTAAATGAGCTCAAATATAGCTACAAACGAGGCATATTGATACAATATGTACATACAGCTAGCCTAAATAGCATATTAGCATCGATTAGCTTGCAGTCATGCAGTGACCAAATATGCCTGATGAACACTCAACACAAAACGATAACATCAACAAAGCTCACCTTTGTGCATTCAGGTACAGCATAAAATGTTTGGTGGACAAAATGAGAAAGAAGAGTGGCATAAAACACGTCTTTCTGTGGCAGCATTTAAACAAACTGTTGAGTCACAATCCACACAACGGTGAGTTCAAGGACGGCTGAAATTAGTAGGAAAAAAACGGCACTCGCCAAATACTCTCATCGGTGAAGCATTAACACAAACATATTAAACAGTGGGCTTTCTAACAATTAGGAATGTTTGTGTTGTGTTTGTCCTCCTACAGCAACTGTTAGACTAATTATGTATATTATCACACAACTCTTATGATTAAGGGCCGTTGCTATAGTTATTATCAATTGTGCTGAAGTTGTACTTTTTCTATCTATGCAAAGCAAGTCGTCTCGTATCAGTGTTTTCAGACCCTGAATCGGGCCCTGAATCCTTGTGGTCTATATAACATGTAATGTTAAAGTAAAAGTTAACTTTAACTTTAACTTCTAAGGTGGTTATTTGGTCAAAACGTTACATGGATTATGTTTTACAGATCATCTTCAAGCCGCTTTCTGACAGTCGCTTCCGGATGCGCCGTTTTTTGGGCGATCTTATTTACGTGAATCACCTTCAACAGTGTCTTCTCCCCGTCACTTTTGTTGTAGCGGTGTAGCGTGCAAGGACGGGAGTGGAAGAAGTGTCAAATGATGGAGTTCACTGACATTCAGACTTTACTTCAATCAATAACGGAGCAGCATCTCCTCAGCCGTGGCTCACTAGTGCAATAACAACGCCGGAAATAAGTCCCGTGAAAAACCGTCCGACCGCAACTCTCTAATAACTAAAGTTCCTTGGGTGAATAATGTAAACTCACTACACCGGTATGTTTTAGCGCTTTCATGGCGAGTTTACTGACAAATATAAGTAAGAACTTTACGCTACTTTATATTAGAAATGGTAACAGCAAGAAACCCACCTGGGCATGCTTATCCAATCACCTGTCGCTCTATTAAAGGCAGCAGCCGGGAAGGAGAGGTTGGTTGGTGGTGGAAAATGAGCAAAAGCGAGAGCGAGTTCGAGACTGACACAGGAAGAAAATTGCTGAAAAGCACAAGCCAAAAAGTTGTGAAAGCGCAAGATTTGTGCTTCCGGGTTCTTCGGACCACCAATCACTGACATGCCTGGCGCTTCCTGGGTTACGACAATGTTTTATTTTGCAATAAATTGTCTTTTTGGCTTGTGCTTTTCAGCAATTTTCTTCCTGTGTCAGTCTCGCTCTCGCTCGTGCTCCACCACCAACCAACCTCTCCTTCCCGGCTGCTGCCTTTAACAGAGCGACAGGTGATTAGAAAAGCACACCCGGGTGGGTCATCTACGCACCTGTCGCTGATCTTAAAGACGGTCCTGGCACACCCTGCTTCGCTGCAGGTCAGCAGGCCACGCACCCTCCACAATCTCCACCATGCTTCCGTGGTTTGATGTCACATTTCCAGCACTGCATATACAAAAATATGCAGAAACAGGTACCGTAAGGTAAGAAAAGTGGCTTTTGCGTAATGGGCAATGTGTCTTTTCAGCCAATACTGGTTAAATACCCAAAGCGGGCATCTGGTAGAACATTGAGGTTATTCAACCCTGGCTGGTGTTGGGTTGGACCCGGTCTTCTGCCGGTCACCTCCCAGGTTGGTTTGATGACACATAAGCTGGTTATAAATGAATCCCTGAGACAGAGATGCTCATTTTGATATTTTAATACCAAAGCCTTGGGAGATTAATCTAGATACGACCTTTCAATCACATTGCCCAAATTGATCTAATTGTACTCTCCAAGTCTCGCCTTTTACTCCCATTCTCCTTCTCAGCCTGGCACATTTGAGATAAAAGAGTGTTATTGTTGTTAGTTACATACCACTATAAAGGCCTACGTACGTCCAACACTTAGCTGTTTTAAAAAGTGACTAGGATATAAAAGAATATCTATTCCCGTCACTGGTATGGCACATGGCCGTTCTGTGGTGCGAGATGCCTGCTTCTGTTTCTGTGGCAGCACTGTTAATGAGAGGGATGGAGTTTTTACCTCAACTTGTTTTAACAGCTGGAAGATCAAGACAAGGGGCTACAGCAGGCCTGGGTAATTATTTTGCCTCGGGGCTGGGGGGTCCAAATTTAGAGAAAGAAAATGTATGTGGGGGCCGGTGTATCTAATAGAAAAACTCACAATAATGTCTGGATGCCATGGAAGAAGTGCTGGCTGTCCAGAGTCGGGACCCGCGGTGGACCGCTTTTTTGTAGTGTTGCCAATCAACCTATCCCCAGGTGCATGTCTTTGGAGGTGGGAGGAAGCCGGAGTACCCTACGCAGTCCCGGGGAGAACATGCAAACTCCACACAGAAAGATTCCGAGCCCGGGATTCAACTCAGGAAAACTCCGGACCTTTGCATTGTAAGGCACATGCTTGTTGTGCCTCACATTATTATTTGTTGATAAAAATCTTGATGATGGGTGCTTTCTTTTATTTGTATTTTTCAGCACCCCTGAGGGATTATCACCCTGTGGTGGTCAGGGGTTGCACCTGATTAGAAGTCTGGTCTTCAGGTGGGACACCCAAGTTGTGCAGGTCTAAAGGTTAGAGGTCTGACAAAAGTGTGTACTTTCTTACATTCACAATAAACTCTACTGAATAACAAGTGCACTGTGTGTGTTTTTCTAACATTCTTTATTTCACCCACTGCAAAACCTAAGTCAACTTTCAGACCACACATCTGTTTTCCCTTGTACGTGACTGCTATCTAGTGACAACTTTTGGCATTACATCCCCCTTACAGAGTTAACATGACACACTACTGTATGAGTTGCATCCATTCATTTTCTACCGCTTGTCCCTTTTAGGGTTGCGGTGGTTGCTGAAGCCTATCTCAGCTGCATTCAGGCGGAAGGCGGGATACACCCTGGACAAGTCGCCACCTCATCACAGGGCCAACACGGATAGACAGACAACATTCACACTCACATTCACACACTAGGGCCAATTTAGTGTTGCCAAACAACCTATCCCCAGGTGCAAGTTTTTGGAGGACGGAACCCACGCAGTCACGGGGAGAACATGCAAACTCCACACAGAAAGATCCCGAACCCGGGATTGAACCCAGAACTACTCAGGACCTTCGTATTGTGAGGCACATGCACTAACCATTGTTGCAAAGTATGAGTTGCATGTTAACTAAATTCTAAAATACTACATGTTAAATCGGAGGGTGGGCAGCGGGTGGCTCTCGAGCCACAAGCGGCTCTTTAGCGCCGCCCTAGTGGCTCCCTGGAGCTTTTTCAAAAATGTATGAAAATGGAAAACGATGAGGGGGAAATATATATTTTTGGTTTTAATATGGTTTCTGTAGGACGACAAACCCAAATAGTTAGAAATCCAACTGACGAGAGTATTTGGCCCGCGTCCTGATTTCAGAAGTCCTTGAACGCACCGTAGTTTGTTTGCATGTACAAACCCCGTTTCCATATGAGTTGGGAAATGGTGTTAGATGTAAATATAAACAGAATACTATGATTTGTAAATAATTTTCAACCCATATTCAGACCACAAAACACTTTTCCACTTTGCATCAGTCCATTCTAGATGATCTTGGGCCCAGAGAACTCGGCGGCGTTTCTGGATGTTGTTGATAAATGGCTTTCGCTTTGCATAGTAGAGCTTTAACTTGCACTTACAGATGTAGCGACGAATTGTATTTAGTGACAGTGGTTTTTTGAAGTGTTCCTGAGCCCATGTGGTGATATCCTTTAGAGATTGATGTCGGTTTTTGATACAGTGATGTCTGAGGGATCGAAGGTCACGGTCATTCAATGTTGGTTTCCGGCCATGCCTTTAATGTGGAGTGATTTCTCCAGATTCTCTGAACCTTTTGATGATATTATGGACCGTAGATGTTGAAATCCCTAAATTTCTTGCAACTACAAGAAATTGTAATTTGCTCATGCAGTTGTTGACAAAGGGGTGTACCTCACTCAATCTAGTTTTGTGAAAGACTGGGTATAAAAACGGCTTCCCAAAAAGTGCTCAATCATGGCACCCACCTGTTCCCAATTAGCCTGCACACCTGTGGGATGTTTCAAATAAGTGTTTGATGAGCATTCCTCAACTTTATCAGTATTTATTGCCACCTTTCCCAACTTCTTTGTCACCTGTTGCTGGCTTCAAATTCTAAAGTTAATGATTATTTGCAAAAAATAAAAATGTTTATCAGTTTGAACATCAAATATGTTGTCTTTGTAGCATATTCAACTGAATATGGGTTGAAAATGATTTGCAAATCATTGTATTCCGTTTATATTTACATCTAACACAATTTTCCAACTCATGGAAACGGGGTTTGTACAACCTTACTTGACGCTGCCACAGAAAGACTTGTTTTATGTCGCACCTTCTTTGTCTGTATTTGTCCACCAAACCTTTTATGCTGTGCGTGAATGCACAAAGGTGAACTTTGATGATGTTATTGACTTGTGTGGAGTGCTAATCAGACATATTTGGTCACTGCATTACTGCAAACTAATCAATGCTAACATGCTATTTATGCTACGTGCATAATGTTTGTTGGTATATTTATATTTTATTTTGTAGTTTCCGTTTCCTGCAGCTTGAACACACACATCTATATACCTTTGGCCATTCTCAGTTAGTAATTTCCAGGAGTTATCTCACCCTTTGAGAAGCCTCCGTTTTAGTAATGTTTTCCATTGTTGTAAAAATGTAAATAAATATTAAATTTCAACATTTCTGTCGACGAAATTTGCATCAGCCTGCGACACATAGTCATTTTGATAGTAGGCTATTATAGCTAATATAGACACTTAAATCCTGTGTTGCTTTCATTATAACACTTATATAAGGCTTTACAATTTTTTGCAGCTTTTAACTTTTTGGTCCAATATGGCTCTTTCAACATTTTGGGGTTGCCGACCCCTGGGTAAACCAGACAACACAAACACATATTTATGAATATATATATATATAAATATGTTAATCAGCTTCCGTGGGAAGATATTATTGCACTGAAATGTGATTCCAGTTCTGTTTCTGACCTTTTTTTGGGGTCAAAAATCTATCCTTTTCAAACCACATTTCACTGCAATAGTATGTCCTTGCCCCTAACCTAGGATGTCCAAAATTTTTGTTTTGATATTTTTCATTTTCAAACCATAACAAAATATATGGATTCTTTTTTTTTTATTTTTACCTTTAGGACTCCCAGGGACCATAGAGGGTCTCCGTCATTAACATGTTAAAAATAAGTCAAATTATTATTTTCATTTTTTATGTAACACTTACGGTATATCTCTATATCAACTTCAGGTTGATATAAAGTAAAAAAAAAAAAAGGTTTTATGCCTTTTCAGTCAAAGACGAGTTTGTTTTTTATAGTGAAACTGAAATATGCAGTATTTCCCCCATTGCCAAAAACATTTAGAAAGCAATGTTTGATCTGAAGTAATTGGAACCCTAAAAAGATCAATAATGAAGGACACCATTGATTTAAATGTATCATTATTTCTGAGTAATCACAGAGAAAAAATAAATAAAATCCCACTAAATATCTTTGGGATCCACTTATAAAGTGATACATTTTTATTATTATTTGTTTTACTTTCAGCACTTAAATTACGAGATCAACTCCAGATATATCTGTCGATTTTATGTTTGAACAATTATTTTGTTGGTTTTATGCTCTTTTGTCAAAGAAAACACTGTTTTTGTATTGCCACCACACAGTATATGCACATAATATTGTCCACATAAAACATTATAAAGTGAAATATTTGAAGTAATTGGAGCCTTAAATACGTCAATAATTCATTACTAAAATTATTATTATTTTTATTTTTTTTTAGCATTGGCAATAGGAGCAAAGTAAATAAATAAAATCAAACAGCCTGCATGGCAGCTTTGTGTCAACGTCGCAACTTTTCCCCGTTAGATATCACCTCATTCTACTTTTTTTGAAGTGTTTTATTTTTTATTTTTGCAGTGGCATTTCCAGAATGTCAAACTGAAGGCCCGGGAGCCAGATCTGGCCCGCGACATCATTTTATCTGGCCCGCAAACACCTAGAAATGTGTCAATAAAGCACTTAAAATTTTCTCACTAAATGATTTTTTTCATTTTGACAGAAAACAATATATGTACTGCTTGAAATTGCATGCCTTTTAAACTTTAACAGTATCCGATATTGCAACAATTATTACAGTCCATGGTTCTCGCTCGGAAATAGGGTGGGGTGCCATCTCCGGGTTGGGGAGGAGACCCTGCCCCAAGTGGAGGAGTTCAAGTACCTCGGATTCTTGTTCACGAGCGAGGGAAGAGTGGATCGGTGAGGCGTCTTCAGTAATGCGGACGCTGTATCGATCCATTTTGGTGAAGAAGGAGCTGAGTCGGAAGGCGAAGCTCTCAATTTACCGGTCGATCTACGTTCCCATCCTCACCTATGGTCATGAGCTTTGGGTTATGACCAAAAGGACAAGATCAGTGGTACAAGCGGCCGAAATGAGTTTCCTCCGCCGGGTGGCGGGGCTCCCCCTTAGAGATAGGGTGAGAAGCTCTGCCATCCGGAAGGATCTCAAAGGAGCCAGATGAGGTGGTTCGGGCATCTGGTCAGGATGCCACCCGAATGCTTAGGGCACATCCGACCTATAGTAGGCCACATGGAAGACGCCTGGGAACACTTCGGGATCCCCTGGGAGGAGCAGGACGAAGCGGCGGGGGAGAGGGAAGTCTGGGCTTCTCTGCTTAGGCTGCTGCCCCCGTGACCCGACCTTGGATAATTGGAAGAAGATGGATGTATGATTTTTCTCCAGCGAGTACAACACAACTCAGTAAAGCAATGGCCTTTTGATTTTCTTCTGGTGAACAATTTGATTTGAATATTGTTTATGTTTTGACGGCTGCTACTACACTGAAAAATAAATATAAAACGCTAATTCTGAAATCGACAGCTGCAGGAGGATGACAGCATTTATTTTGGTCACAGTACATTTCCTAAGCAATCCCCACACAAAGCCAACGAGAAATGACACCATACCACTGTCACATTTAGCATTATAAAAACGTACATGTACAATAGGAACAAACATACCAATATTTAATTTAAGTTTAAATGAACAATTGCTACATTGATGATTTATTAAAACACATGCCATTAAAAATAACATGCAAAACTGGTATTTGGCTGACAGATAGAGGATAACTTTGGATTGGATTCACATAGTTGTTTTTATTTTATAGATAGATAGATATTACTTTATTGATTCCTTCAGGAGAGTTCCTTCAGGAGAATTAAAAATGAACATGCAAGTCATGAGGCAGGGGTAGGGAACCTATGGCTCGCGAGCCAGATGTGGCTCTTTTAATGACTGCGTCTGGCTTTCGGATAAATCTGAGCTGACATTGCTTGATACGATAAGCAATGAATAATTCCACTTGTGATCACAGTTTTAAAAATAACGTTCAAAATATAAAATATTAATTTCTCTTTTGTTCCCGCTTGCGCTCTGGCTCCAGCTCCAGCTTTAACCCCCTCGCTCCTCATGGCTGCTGCTTATAGCAGAACGACAGGTGATTAGATAACAAGGCCCAGGTGGGCCATCTACGCACCTGTCGCTGATTTCGAGGCCGGTCCTGGCACACCCTGCTTCGCTGCAGGCCCGCAGGCCACGCCCCTTCCACGGTTAGCTTCAGAATAACAATATTATTCCAAAAAATAAAAGACCTGTTATACTGTAGAAATGTTGGTCTTACTTAAAAATGCACACGTTTAGTTGTGTTCAGTGTTGAAAAAAAATATTATATGGCTTTTACAGAAATACATTTTAAAATATTTGGCTTTCTTGGCTCTCTCAGCCAAAAAGGTTCCCAACCCCTGTCATGAGGGAATGCGGCATTACTCACACAGGCTGTAGCAAACACGCACAGCTGAACATCACCTTCTAGCTGACTTCTCGAGGAATATTACATTTCCATGATTTGACAAAGAAAAACACCTATTCTGCGCTGAGGTGGCGACTTGTCCAGGGTGTACCCCGCCTTCTGCCCGAATGCAGCTGAGATAGGCTCCAGCACCCCCTGCCACCCCAAAAGGGACAAGCAGTAGAAAATGGATTGATGGAAAAACACCTATTCAGTTATGTATGATGTCAAAATATTCCTCCAAGT
Organism: Nerophis ophidion; assembly: GCF_033978795.1. Taxonomy (NCBI): domain Eukaryota; kingdom Metazoa; phylum Chordata; class Actinopteri; order Syngnathiformes; family Syngnathidae; genus Nerophis; species Nerophis ophidion. The sequence continues at coordinate 14,827,140 of NC_084624.1, read as the reverse complement.
AAAACTTGAGTAAACAGCGAACAACTAAAGGGTTTTTTCTCCTGTGTGTGTTCTCATGTGCGATTTCACGTGGGCCATTCTGGAAAACCTTTTGTCGCAAATTGAACAGCAAAATTTCTTCTCCCCCGTGTGCGTCGTCATGTGTTTTGTGACTTTGCTTTTCTCAGAGAAGGTCCTGTCGCAAACGGAGCAGCTGAAAGGTTTCTCTCCGGTGTGCGTTCTCATGTGCGTTTCTTCGTGGGTCTTTTGGTAGAATCGTTTGCCGCAGACGGAGCAACTGAAAGGTTTCTCTCCGGTGTGTCTTTTCATGTGCGACACCATGTTTCTTTTGTCAGAAAATTCCTTACCGCAAATGGAGCAACTGAACGGTTTTTCTCCGGTGTGCGTTCTCATGTGCTGGGTCACGTCGCTTTTGTAATAAAAGCTCTTGCCGCAATCCGGGCAACTGAATGGTTTTTCCTTGTTGTGCGCTCTCACGTGTCTTAACATATTACTTTGAAAAGAGAACTGCTTGTCACAAATTGAGCATCCAAAAGACTTTTCCCCTGTGTGCCTTCTCATGTGTTGAGTCAAACAACTGTCTTTGATGAAACCTTTGTCACAAACGCAGCAGATCAAACGTTTTTTACGGGTCTTCTTTTTAGAGCATTCCGATTGATTGTTGTCGGTGTGAGTACCCATGTCTTCATCCTCCGCAACGTGTGATGTTGTGTCTTGATCTGACAGTGGCGCTTGTGATCCTCCACAGTGGTCTTTGTCAGCTTTTGTTCTCATGTGTTGATTTGAGCAACTGCTTGAAGGCTCTGTCCTTGTCTTCTCCTCACGTGGACTGGAATGAAGGCGGGAGGAGTCAGGCTGTTTGTCTTCAAACCTCACAGGTAACTTGGTGAGATCAGCCTCCGCCTCTCCTAGAAAACACAATTTCTCCTGACTGATACATAGTTCCTCCACTTCCTCTTTAATGTTGGAGGGCTGTGGCTCCTGCTCTTCAAAGTGGGAAAGACCTGGCTCCTGCTCTTCCTCTTTAATGTGGAGGGGCTGCGGCTCCTCTTCCTCTTTAACGTAGACAAGGAGAGCAGGGCTTTGTTCTTGCTGGACATCTGCAAGACGTACAAAACATACATTACCTAATACATAAAGTATGATACATTTAATGAATATGAATATTAGAAAAAATGTTTGTCGTGTGCCTACCGATAATATCGGACTGCTGATATTATCGGCCGGTAAATGCTTTAAAGGGGAACTTTATTACAATTTCAAAAGGGTTAAAAACAATAAAAATCAGTTCCTAGTGGCTTGTTGTTATTTTTTTCAAAATTTTGTCCCTAAATAAAGCTTTAAAGTGCCTTATTTTCGCTATCTTCGAAACCACTATCCATTTCCCTGTGACGTCATACAGTGCTGCCAATACAAACAACATGGCGGTTACCACAACAAGCTATAGCGACATTAGCTCGGATTCAGACTCGGATTTCAGCGGCTTAAGCGATTCAAAAGATTACGCATGTATTGAAACGGATGGTCGGAGTATGGAGGCAGATAGCGAAAACGAAATTGAAGAAGGAATTGAAGCTATTGAGCGAATAGCTATTGACGCTATTCGGCCATAGCATGGGTGTACCTAATTAAGTGACCCATAGCATGGCTGCCTTATTAGCATCGCCGGTAAAATGTGCGGACCAAACGATCAGGACTTTCGCATCTTGTGACACTGGAGCAACTTAAATCCGTCGATTGGTAAGTGTTTGTTTCGCATTAAATGTGGGTATCTAGTTTCAAATGTACATACAGCTAGCGTGAATAGCATGTTAGTATCGATTAGCGTAGCATGTTAGCATCGATTAGCTGGCAGTCATGCTGTGACCAAATATGTCTGATTAGCACATAAGTCAACACATCAACAAAACTCATCTTTGTGATTTCGTTGACTTAATCGTTGCACACGCATCTGCAGGTTATCCATACATCTCTGTGCCATGTCTGTCTTAGCATCACCGGTCAAATGTGAAGACACTTTGGTACATTCAATGGGGTCTGGCGGCAGATTTCTTGCCAGTGGTGCAACTTGAATCCCTCCCTGTTAGTGTTGTTACACCCTCCGACAACACACCGACGAGGCATGATGTCTCCAAGGTTCCAAAAAAAAAGTCAAAAAAACGGAAAATAACAGAGCTGAGACCCGGTGTTTGTAATGTGAAAATGAATATGGCGGCTGTGTTACCTCGGTGACCTCACGTTCTGACGTCATCGCTAAAAGACCGATAAACAGAAAGGCGTTTAATTTAACAAAATTCAACCATTTAGAGTTTGGAAATCAGTTAAAAAAATACATGGTCTTTTTTCTGCAACATCAAGGTATATATTTACGCTTGCATAGGTTTGGTGATAATGTTCCCCTTTAAAGGGGAACATTATCACAATTTCTGAAGGGTTAAAACCAATAAAAATCAGTTCCCAGTGGCTTATTTTTTTCGAAGTTTTTCTCAAAATTTTACCCATCACGCAATATCCCGAAAAACGGCTTCAAAGTGCCTGATTTTAACCGACGTTATATCCACCCGTCCATTTTCCTGTGACGTCACAGCGTGACCACACAGAAACAAACATGGCGGATGGCACAGAAAAGTATAGCGATATTAGCTCGGATTCAGACTCGGATTTCAGCGCGTATTGAAGCGGAGGGTTGGAGTGTGGAGGCAAGTAGCGAAAACGAAACTGAAGAAGAAACTGAAGCTATTGAGCCATATCATGACTGACAGCGGCACGGGAGGAAGCGCGGACGAATTCGGCGATCGCCTTCTAACCAACGATTAGTATGTGTTTGTTCGGCATTAAATGTGGGTGGAGGGAAAGGCTGGATGCAAATATAGCTACAAATGAGGCATAATGATGCAATGTGTACATACAGCTAGCCTAAATAGCATGTCAGCATCGATTAGCTTGCAGTCATGCCGTGACCAAATATGTCTGATTAGCACATAAGTCAATAGCATCAACAAAACATCACCTTTGTGCATTCATGCACAACGTTATAAGTTTGGTGGACAAAATGAGACAGAAAAAGAAGTGCGTTAATCACGTCTTAGCCAACATATCGAGGGGGTTTACCTCACTCATCTGCGGGAAGAGACTGCCGTCGTCCCTGAATAGCTCGCACTCCGGCAGATTCAGTGGTGCTCTATTTTCCAACATTGCAGATTTCTTTGACTTTATCGTTGGAAATGCATCTGCTTTGAGTGTCGCAGGATATCCACACTTTCTTGCCATGTGTGTCATAGCATAGCTGTCGTCGGTAAAGTGTGCGGAACAAACGAGGGACTTTCGCATCTTTTGGCCACTGGTGCAACTTGAATCCGTCTCTGTTCGTGTTGTTACACCCTCCAACAACACACCGACGATGCATGATGTCTCCAAGGTACGGGAAAACAGTCGAAAAAACGGAAAATAACAGAACTAATTTGACTTGGTGCGTGTAATAAGATTGAAAAAATGGCGGATTGCTTCATGTTGTGACGTCAAGGGTGAAAGGTCATCGCTTGACAGGCTATCAATTGTAAGGCGTTTAAATCGCCAAATTCACCCTTTTAGAGTTCGGAAATCGGTTAAAAACACATATGGTCTTTTTTCTGCAACATCAAGGTATATATTGATGCTTACATAGGTCTTGGTAATAATGTTACCCATTAAAATGTAATATCGGAAATTATTGGTATCGGTTACAAAAAGCAAAATTCATGACTTTTTGTGTACACGGACGTAGGGAGAAGTACAGAGCGCCAATAAACCTTAAAAGGCACTTCCTTTGCGTGCCAGCCCTGTCAAATGTAATCTACAGCTTTTCACACACACAAGTGAATGCATTCCATACGTGGTCAACAGCCATACAGGTCACACTGAGGGTGGCCGTACAAACAACTTTAACACTGTAACAAATATGCGCCACACTGTGAACCCACACCAAACAAGAATGACAAACACATTTCGGGGGAATATCCGCACCGTAACACAACAGAACACATACCCAGAACCCCTTGCAGCACTTACTCTACCAGGAAGCTACAATATACACCCCCTGCTACCCTCTACCCCCCACCTCAACGTCTCATGCTCTCTCAGGGAGAACATGTACCAAATTCCAAGCTGCTGTTTTGAGGCATGTTAAAAAAAATAATACACTTTGTGACTTCAATAATAAATATGGCAATGCCATGTTGACTTTTTTTTTCCATAACTTGAGTTGATTTATTTTGGAAAAACGTGTTACATTGTTTAATGCATCCAGTGGGGCATCACAACAAAATTAGGCATAATAATGTGTAAATTCCACGACTATATATCGGTATCGGTTAATATCGGAATCTGTAATTAAGAGTTGGATAATATCAGAATAACGGATATTGGCAAAAATGCTGATATCGGACATCTCTAGTTTAAAGCATGGCAGGTACTATAGTTCAGTGGTTCTCAAATGGGGGTACTTGAAGGTATGCCAAGGGGTACGTGATTTTTTTTTAAATATTCTAAAAATAGCATCAATTCAAAAATCCTTTATAAATATATTTATTGAAAAATAATTAAACAAAATATGAATGTAAGTTCATAAAATGTGAAAAGAAATGCAACAATGCAATCTTCAGTGTTGACAGCTAGATTTTTTGTGGACATGTTCCATAAATATTGATGTTAAAGGTTTATTTTTTTGTGAAATTTTTTTTTAGAATGAAGTTGATGAATCCAGATGGATCTCTATTACAATCCCCAAAGAGGGCACTTTAGGTTGATGATTACTTCTATGTGTAGAAATCTTTATTCATAATTGAATCACTTGTTTATTTTTCAACAAGTTTTTAGTTATTTTTATATCTTCTTTTACAAATAGTTCAAGAAAGACCACTATGAATGAGCAATATTTTGCACTGTTATACAATTTAATAAATCAGAAACTGATGACATAGTGCTGTATTTTACTTCTTTATCTCTTTTTTTCAACCAAAAATGCTTTGCTCGGATTAGGTGGTACTTGAATTAAAAACATGTTCACAGGGAAATAAGGTTGAGAACCACTGCATTATACTGTAAGTGTGTTTATGTTCAAAATACACTATAGAAAGAAAGAAAGAATTAATTACACAACGTGCCAACTTCACTGGTTTGTGGTTTTGTACAATGTATCCATCCATTTACTACCGCTTGTCCCTTCTAGGGTCACGGGGGGTGTTGGAGCCTATCTCAGCTGCATTTGGGCGGAAGGCAGGGTACATCCTGGACAAGTCGCTACCTCATCGCAGGGCGGTTTTGTACAATGTAGAGCAGGGGTCTCAAACTCAATTGACCTGGGGGCCACTGGATGCAGAAACTGGGTGAGGCTGGGCCGCGAGAAAGGATTTCTTAAAAAAATCTAACATGCACTTTTTATTGAATTCACCTTCTATGAATGGCAACATACTAGCAACATACTTGCCAACCCTCACCATTTTTCCGGGAGACTCCTCAATTTCAGTGCACCTCCCGACAATCTCCCGGTGCAACCAATCTCCCGAATTTGTCCCAATTTTCACCCGGCTGTGACTGCACTGCCTTTAACGTCCTCTACAACAGTGGTTCTCAACCTTTTTTCAGTGATGTACCCCCTGTGAACATTTTTTTAATTCAAGTACCCCCTAATCAAAGCAAAGCATATTTGTTTGAAAAAAAAGAGATAACGAAGTAAAATAGAGCACTATGTCATCATTTTCTGATTTATTAAATTGTATAACAGTGCAAAAAATTGCTCATTTGTAGTGTTTTTTCTTGAACTATTTGGAAAAAAGGATATAAAAAAAACTAAAAAACCTGTTGAAAAATATACAAGTGATTTAATTATAAATAAAGATTTCTACACATAGAAGTAATCATCAACTTAAACTGCCATCTGATTGTAATAAAGATCCATCTGGATTCATCAATTAATTCTAAACATTTCTTCACAAAAAGAGAAATCTTTAACATCAATATTTATGGAACATGTCCACAAAAAGTCTAGCTGTCAACACTGAATGTTAGATTGTTGTATTATTTTTCCACAGTTTATGAACTTACATTCATACTTCATTGAAGTATTATTCAATAAACATATGTATAAAGGATTTATGAATTGCTGCTGTTTTTTAGAATGTTTTTAATAAATCTCACTTGTCCCTGGGTGTACTTTCAATTACCTCCAGGGATCCGCGCACCCCCAAAAGAAGACTACTGCTCCACTGCATGTATGCTTTTACATCACACAACCAATGTGCCGGCTTTGTATCATGTTGTGTGAGACTTGTGCAGAACAACGTTAGTGGCTGCAAGACATACTTGTTCAACAGCCATACAGGTCACACTGAGGGTGGCAGTATAAACAACTTTAACACTGTTACAAATATGCGCCACACTGTGAACCCACACCAAACAAGACTGACAAATCCTTTTGGGGGGAATTTCCGCACCCTAACACAACTTAAAGACGAGAGAAAAAATACCCAAAACACCTTGCAGGGCTACAAAACACAACACCACAACCGAAGCAAGTAGGGAGGGTGGGGGCGTGGAGGGTTGGTGGTAGCAGGGGTGTCTATATTGTAGCCTGGAAGAGTACATGGGATTCTGGGTAATTTTTCTGGTGTGTTTATGTTGTGTTACGATGCGGATGTTCTCCCGAAATGTGTTTGTCATTCTTGTTTGGTGCGGGTTCACAGTCTGGCACATATTTGTAACAGTGTTAAAAGGTTTTTTTACGGCCACCCTTACTGTGACGTGTGTAGCTGTTGATCAAATATATCTTGCAATAACACACGTGCGTCACTCATGGCCAGATGCAACATAGAACCGCACTTGCACGCTTTCAGTTTAGGATGTAGGGGGCGCTAAAGACAGTGCCGTTATTGCACTCCCCTGAATATTGTTGATCTGGTAAAAAAAAATTGACAGGGGCTTCGAGAGAATTGGTGCACTGAAATTCAGGGGTCTCCCGGGAAAATTGGGGACGTTGGCAAGCATGACCTATCAAGCAGCGTTCATATTAAACTCGCGGGCCGCACCAACATTAAATTGTCATATCAAAGCGCGGGCCTCATAATAACGTCTCGCGGGCCACAACTGGCCTGCGGGCCGCATGTTTGAGACCCCTGTTTTAGAGTATTCCAATTAAGAATGATATATTTCACTGCTCAAAAAGTACCACCCAAACAAAGTAGCGACGTCTGCTGAATGTCAATAGTGTGTATGTGACCATTTTGGATGATATATTTACAGCACTGTGGTTTAAAATATAAAAGCATTCCAAGAAATATCACCGACTGCGTGTTTTAGCCACATGTTGTATTTTAAAAGAGGAAAGTAGTAAAGATGTAAACAAACCTTCAGTGTGGTCAACTGTCTTGCAAACAGCTTCGAGTCGCTGTCGAAGTTGTTCGTTGTCCTCTTTTGTTCGAGAAAGTTCCTCCTCGTAGGACACCGTTGTTCTTTCGAACATGGCAAATAGTTCATCAGCAACCGCCATTAGTCGCTCTCTTAACAACTCTTTCAACATTTTAAAATGCTTTTAAGGCCAATAAACTCCTTCAAACAGTCGCTGTCACTACAAGGTCCGTACCAGAAACAGTCGATTCTGCGCTTGCGCAGTTCTTCTTCTTCTTCTTCGGTCTAAGGACAAACAGCCTTGTATTGCGCGTTACCGCCACCTTTTGAAATTAAGTGTGACTTTAAATTTGTATTTTATTTACGGCTTCTTTTCTACATGATTTATATTTCTCCCTCTCTTCCACATTAGTTCATCTACAGCAGGGGTCTTTTTGAAACCAAGAGCTACTTCTTGGGTACTGATTAATGCGAAGGGCTACCAGTTTGATACACACTTAAATAGATTGCCAGAAATAGCCAATTTGCTCAATTTACCTTTAATATATATATATATATATATATATATATATATATATATATATATATATATATATATATATATATATATATATATATATATATATATATATATATATGAAAAAAAAAATCTTTTACGGAAGGTTTTTTTGTAAAGAATAAATGTTGAAAAAACACTTAATCGAACGATTTAAAAGAAGAGAAAATACGAAAAAAATGAAGATCAAATTTTGAAACATATTTATCTTCAATTTAAACTCTTTAAAATTCAACCGAAAAAAATGAAGAGAAAAACTAGCTAATTTGAATCTTTTTGGACAAATTAAAAAAATAATTTATGGAACATCATTAGTAATTTTTCCTGATTAAGATAAAATTTAGAATTTTGATGACATGTTTTAAATAGGTTAAAATCCATTCTGCACTTTGTTAGAATATATAACAAATTGGACCAAGCGATATTTCTAACAAAGACAAATCATTATTTCTTCTAGATTTTCCAGAACAAATTTTTTAAAAGAAACTCAAAAGACTTTAAAATAAGATTTAAATTTGATTCTACAGATTTTCTAGATTTTTAAGTTTGAAGAAATATTTTACAAATATTTTACGTCAAAAAAACAGAAGCTAAAATGAAGAATTAAATTAGAATGTATTTATTATTCTTTACAATGAAAAAAATAAATTACTTGAACATTGATTTAAATTGTGAAGAAAGAAGAGGTGGGAATTTAAAAGGTAAAAAGGTATATGTGTTTAAAAATCCTAAATTCATTTTTAAGGTTGTATTTTTTCCCTAAAATTGTCTTTCAGAAAGTTACAAGAAGCAAAGTAAAAAAATAAATACATTTATTTAAACAAGTGAAGACCAAGTCTTTAAAACATTTTCTTGGATTTTCAAATTCTATTTGAGTTTTGTCTCTCTTAGAATTAAAAACGTCGAGCAAAGCGAAACCAGCTTGCTAGTAAATAAATAAAATGTAGAAAATAGAGGCAGCTCACTGGTAAGTGCTGTTATTTGAGTTATTTTTAGAACAGGCCAGCGGGCGACTCATCTGGTCCTTACGGGCTACCTGGTGCCCGCGGGCACCGCGTTGGTGACCCCTGGTCTACAGCAAAAAATGCCCCATGCTCACTAATCCTCCCACTTCACTAATCACTTCATTGATCTCTATTGACAATACTATACTTGTGTTCTATTTTCCACTTGATATTTTTCGCTATATTCATTCTCTATTTTTAAATGTGTTTTTACTTGTTAAGAAGTCTTTTATCCATCTGTGCATTCTTCTTTTAATCCCCGCTTTATTTAATGTGATCAGCAATTCCTGTTTCTGCAACATATACAGTGGGGCAAAAAAGTATTTAGTCAGCCACCGATTGTGCAAGTTCTCCCACTTAGAATGATGACAGAGGTATGTAATTTTCATCATAGGTACACTTCAACTGTGAGAGACAGAATGTGAAAAAAAAATTCTGGAATTCACATTGCAGGAATTTTAAAGAATTTATTTGTAAATTATGGTGGAAAATAAGTATTTGGTCAACCATTCAAAGCTCTCGCTGATGGAAGGAGGTTTTGGCTCAAAATCTCACGATACATGGCCCCATTCATTCTTTCCTTAACATGGATCAATCGTCCTGTCCCCTTAGCAGAAAAACAGCTCCAAAGCATGATGTTTCCACCCCCATGCTTCACAGTAGGTGTGGTGTTCTTGGGATGCAACTCAGTATTCTTCTTCCTCCAAACACGACGAGTTGAGTTTATACCAAAATGGATACATGGATGATACAGCAGAGGATTGGGAGAATGTCATGTGGTCAGATGAAACCAAAATAGAACTTTTTTGGTAAAAACTCAACTCGTTGTGTTTAGAGGAAGAAGAATACTGAGTTGCATCCCAAGAACACCAAACCTACTGTGAAGCATGGGGGTGGAAACATCATGCTTTGGGGCTATTTTTATGCCAAAGGGACAGGACGATTGATCCGTGTTGAGGAAAGAATGACTGTGGCCATGTATCGTGAGATTTTGAGCCAAAACTTCCTTCCATCAGTGAGAGCATTGAATGGTTGACCAAATACTTATTTTCCACCATCATTTACAAATAAATTCTTTAAAATTCCTACAATGTGAATTCCTGAAATATTTTTTCACATTCCGTCTCTCACAGTTGAAGTGTACCTATGATGAAAATTACAGACCTCTGTCATCATTTTAAGTGGGAGAACTTGCACAATCGGTGGCTGACTAAATACTTTTTTGCCCCACTGTATGGGAACTCAAAGCGCTTTGACACTATTTCCACATTCACCCATTCACACACACATTCACACACTGATGGAGGGAGCTGCCATGCAAGGCGTTAACCAGGACCCATCAGGAGCAAGGGTGAAGTGTCTTGCTCAAGGACACAACGGACGTGACTAGGATGGTAGAAGGTGGGGATTGAACTAAGAACCCTCAGATTGCTGGCCCCGCCACTCTCCCAACTTCGCCACGCCGTCCCAATAATGGGGGATATGGACTACCGGGGTATTGTTTTTAATTTTGTAAAGCACTTTGCGTTGCATTTCTTTTATGTATGAAAAGCGCTTTATAAATAAAGTTTGATTGATTTATTGAAAGTATCGGTATTGGATCCGTATCGTTGATACCAGCCCGACTTTTACTCAGTATTGCATCGGAATACTGGTCGCTAATAAAAAAGCCTTGCCTGTACCGGAATTCGCAGTCGATGTGCGCGTGACGTCACGGGTTGTGGAGCTCCTCACATCTGAACATAGTTTACAATCATGGCCACCAGCAGCGAGAGCGATTCGGACCGAGAAAGCCACAATTTCCCCATTAATTTGAGCGAGGATGAAAGATTTGTGGATGAGGAAAGTGAGAGTGAAGGACTAGGAAAAAAAAACAAAAAAAAACTAGACGGCAGAGCGATTCAGATGTTAATAGACAAATTCACTAGGATAATTCTGGAAAATCCCTTATCTGCTTATTGTGTTACTAGTGTTTTAGCGTTTTAATGAAAGTCGGAGGGGTGTAGTCACGGGTGTGGTGACCGCCAGTGTCTCTGAGGGAAGCCACGTTTCTCGACGAGGTGAAGCGAAGGCAGCCGTTGGGGTCGGGCTGAGATTTCTTTTTCCCCCCTACTCCTCGGTGGAAGCATCAGACGATCAGGGGCGGCCGGTGGGAGGAGGCAAGAGAGTGCAGGAGGAATGACGCAAGCTCTCTGCTCATGTCTACGGTAAGAACCGACTTATTACCACCATTTTCTCACCGAAACCTGTCGGTTGATATGTGTTAGGGAACCATGTTGGTTTGACCGCTCTGTTCCATAGTGAAGTTTTAATAATAATGATAATAATAACTTAGATTTATATTGCGCTTTTCTAAACACTCAAAAAGCTCACAGAAAAGTAGGACTCAACATTTATTCACACCTGGTGGTGGTAAGCTACATCTGTAGCCACAGCTGCCCTGGGGTAGACTGACGGAAGACTTTACCGTCATCTTTCGGGAATGTAAAAAAGGAAACACCGGCTGTGTTTGTGCTGCTAAAGGCGGCCGCAATACACCGCTTCCAACCTACATCTTTCTTCTTTGATGTCTCCATTATTAATTGAACAAATTGCAATAGATTCAGCAACACAGATGTCCAGAATACTGTGTAATTTTGCGATTAAAGCAGATGACTTATAGTTGGGATCGGGGCTGGAACAAAATGTCCGCTGCAATCCGTGACGTCATCATACCGCGACGTTTTCAACAGGATACTTCGCGCGAAATTTAAAATTGCAATTTAGTAAACTAAAAAGGCCGTATTGGCATGTGTTGCAATGTTAAGATTTCATCATTGATATACAAACTATCAGATTGCGTGGTCGGTAGTAGCGGGTTTCAGTAGGCCTTTTATAAACTTGTACTGAGCATTTTGTCTCCTTATATCCTGCTTACACACCTAAAGAGAATAAAGAGTACAATGAATGCGATTGCAGGAAGTCTTTATTCATCACTTGTTACCTGATTAGCACATAGACAGTGAACTATAATGTTGTACATGTGTGTATATTCATATAAAACTTGTTTCAACTTGATATCACATGTGACAACTAAGCGGGAAAACATGTCTACTGTGAATAGTAACAACCTCAAAGGGAAGACAGAATCACAAAAATATACTTATTGCTCAATACAAATGGCAGTAAGAAGAACTGTAACATTAATCCACACGAACAAATATTTCAATACACATTAACACGATCACGTTACTATTATGAGTTTATACCCTATTGATAGCATTAAAAAGCCTGGATTGCACTATTGGTGGAGTACCAAGGATGACGGAGGTGTAAACAGTAAAAGTCATTCACAGAACATCACCACGTTTACATCTGGAGTTTGGCTCTCATGATCCGGGGTACTAGTCATGGATGTTGGCTCAGGTGTCGAGGGAACGTAAAGTGCAGGTTCTGGGAGTGTAAGGTCGACGGTGAAGTATTGAACAGAACTTCAAACAAGGGACGAAACACATTTAGGAGACCCCCAACTCCGGGCAGTTTGGGATTCAAATAGTTGCGTGTTTATCTTCCATCTAACTACTCTTTTCACACTACTTGTCGGTCCAACCCCAACCTGGGTCGTCTGAACTAGTATTGAGAGCGCTAATTGCCAATTCTAAAAGCTGAGCTTTTGACACGATGTCCAGAGCATGCTCTTAAGGTGTTAAGGAGTGATGTTTACCAACCAACAGACGCCTGCGACAGCTGCACTGACTGGCCTCCGTTACACTAACATCCCTAGACCTCACTCTCATCTGGGTCACGGCACCAATATAACCAGCCACTACTTTGGTTCCACCTTGGGTTTAAACTTGATTCCTTCACATAGAAGTTTCGGTGCCTAGCGCAGGCTCTTAAGGTCCAAGTGAGAGTGATTCCCCACTACAGGCCTTGCACTTCCACACTGGCTGGCCTCTATTATACTCACCCTCCCTAAACCTCCCTTTCATCCAGGTCACGATTTGAAGCAACCTCTGCTTTTATTTCACCTAGGGCTTGAACCTGGGTCCACCGAATGAGACTCAAGAGCACAAGGCACCAAGGTTGAAGCCAGAGCTGTCAACTCGGTGTCCAATGCATGCTCTTAAGGTGTTAACGAGTGACGTTTAACAACCAACAAACGCCTGCAACAGCTTCACTGACTGGCCTCTGTTACACTAACATCCCCAAACCTCACTCTCATCTGGGTCACGGCACCAATATAACAAGCCACTGCTTTGGTTCCAGCTGCGGTTTAAACCTGAATCCTCCGAATGAGACACCAAGCTGAAGGTGCAAGTGAGAGTGATCCCCCACTGCAGACCTGGCACATCCACACTGGCTGACTCACCCCCCCTAAACATCACTCTCATCCGGGTCACGGCACCAATGAAACCTGCTTAGTCCAGCCTCTGCTTTTGTTCCACCTAGGGCTTGAACCTGGGTCCACCGAATGAGAGTCACGAGCACGAGGTACCAAGCTTAACTGTCGACTCGATGTCCTTGTGCTGTTAAGGTGTTAGGGACTAGAGGTTTACCAACATACACTTGATACATCCGCACTGCCTGGCTTCTGTTACACTCATATTGCACAAAAAAAACCACCCAAAAAACTGTGACTATGTGACAGCTTCTGCATCAAATGGGAAACGTACATGTATTCATTTTTTGGTACAAAATCTTACTGATATTCCACAATGTACACATTCAAAGACGTCAAACGTCTACAAGCTAAACAAACACGGTGCAGGTAGAATCCTGTTTGGGAACACCGGTGAAATACGGAAATGGCTAAAGACAAGACTACAAGAAACTACAACCACAGGTTGGGAGAAAACCACCTATGGTACAACCTGAGCCATCCGGCCCCTAACAAACCCACATTCTATGTCTCGGTCCTGTCCGGCAAGGACCACAAACATTTATATAATAGTGACTTCAGTTGATAGCCCTTTAGGATGCAACCGGGTTCGCCTGTGAGAGTCGGGGCACCTTATTTTTATTTAGGGAAATCTTAGTTTTTTTCTCAAGATGGCTGGGGTTTGGCCTACATTCTGAGCTTGGTGCCTAAATGGCTCCAAAAAAGCCCCGCCTCTCCCAGGCCACCTCAGGGATGTGCACACCTCAGCAAGTGAATGCTATGCCCCCTGCTGGCATGAAAGCTCAGGGTTTTGTTCCAGGTGACAGTTACTATGGTAATTAACATTCTTTACCCGGAAACACCTAACATTGTCGAACAGTATGAGAGCAAGGCAACAGCACACAGCTAACACTTCAAACATCCAAATAAACACTATTCTATTGACTAAAGAGTGTGACTAATTAAACATCATTACAACTTGTTTACATTTTATAAAAAAGGCTAATCAATAAAGATATAGTATTAAGTCAGGGGGTGTCTAACTCATCTTAGCTCAGGGGCCACGTGGAGGAAAATCTGTGCACAAGCCGGGCCTGACTATTAAAATCCTGGCTTTAAAACTAAGAAATAAAGACAACTTTAGATTGTTTTCTTTTTCCAAAAAAAAGAACATACACATTCTGAAAATATTACAATAAAAATTTGGAAAAAATGTTTTGGATCCATAAAGGGAAGAAGAAAGTGATTGAATGTTTATAACTCAATAAATTTGTTTTCTTTTTACAAAACCCGATTTCATTTGAGTTGGGAAATTGTGTTACATGTAAATATAAATAAATGGGTAAATGTGTTGTATTTGTATAGCGCTTTTCTACCTTCAAGGTACTCAAAGCGCTTTGACACTACTTCCACATTTACCCATTCACACACACATTCACACACTGATGGAGGGAGCTGCCATGCAAGGCGCTAACCAGCACCCATCAGGAGCAAGGGTGAAGTGTCTTGCTCAAGGACACAACGGACGTGATGAGGTAGGTACTAGGTGGGGATTAAACCAGGGACCCTCGGGTTGTGCACGGCCACTCTCCCACTGCGCCACGCCATCCCCCATAAACGGAACGCAATGATTTGCAAATCCTTTTCGACCCATATTCAATTGAATGCACTACAAAGACAAGATATTTGATGTTCAAACTCATAAACTTAATAATAAGAATAATTAACTTATAATTTCATGGCTGCAACACGTGCCAAAGTAGTTGGGAAAGGGCATTTTCACCACTGTGTTACATCACCTTTTCTTTTAACAACACTCAATAAATGTTTGGGAACTGAGGAAACTAATTGGAATTCTTTCCCGTTCTTGTTTTATGTAGAGTTTCAGTCGTTAAACAGTCCGGGGTCTCCGCTGTCATATTTTACGCTTCATAATGCGCCACACATTTTCGATGGGAGACAGGTCTAGACTGCAGGCGGGCCAGGAAAGGACCCGCACTCTGTCGGTCTTGTTTGGTTTGGACCAGAATGTGATTGTAATGTTTGGAGACCGAAACAGATTTTCAAGCATGCACTGAAGTTCTTTAATGGTATCCATGCATTCATGGCTCTATATAACTAGTAACACCGTAACGCTACGTTAGCCACAAGCTATACCATTCCTAAGATTGCATGCACATGCATTTAGCGCTTCGCTAAGTACAACTCTAGACTAAGTTACTATGAGACTGACACCTCTCGGTAACATCACACACTTTAAACTAACCTTTTCAGAGACGCTTGCATGAGACCGTGACAATTGTCTTCAATAGCGTCTCCATGCTGGGAAATACAAATAAAACATGCAGAGATTGTACAAGGTGGCCTGTGCTGTGAAAGAACTTCGAAAGTATTATACACAAGAAATAATGACAACAATGTTGACAATACTACGACACACGTCCACATTAACTGACCATTTGCCAAAGAATTCACTAATTTAGCTCCAACATCTTATGTCGGCAATGTACATCAATGTCGACCTAAGCAGGCACTTGTTACAGGTGGAACAGGACTGGATGAGTTAGTTTGCCCAAGTCCACTTAAACTTGTTCCTCTGCATCATGTAAATAGGAATATTCCCATGAACTATTTCCTGTCCTGTCTGAAGAAGAAGAAAAGAAAGAGCCTGATCTACTAATGGTTTGGGTGTATCAAAACATGTGCAAACTTGGTAGCACACGCAAGGCTGATCAACTAAACTTGTGTACAGATGCATGTGTCTCTCCTATGTGAGCAGAATAAGGAGTGCAATCTTTTTATTATGTCTTTATGAATATGCAGAATATTTGTTGATAATCAGAACTCCAACAATACTGGGAGGCGAAAATGCAAATATGAATATTCAGCACATACAGTGTGATTTATCAAGACTAAAACTCAAACGTGATCGCTCTTTTGCAGCTTTATTTAGCACATCTGAAAAAAAGTATGCACAAACTGAGAAAGTTTGCACATACTGACGGCTATGAGAACGGAGGCAATTGCGACATAGACTGTCAAAAAATATATATATACGTATATATATATATATATTAGACATAACCTACTCAGTGGCCTAGTGGTTAGAGCAGGGGTCCCCAAACTACGGACCGCCAGTGTCCAAAATCCGGCCCGCTGGAAGTCCCAAGTTAAAATATTTGAATTTGAATTTTATTTTTGTATTTTAATTTTTTTAAATCTGTCCTTTCTAATCCATTTTCTACTGCTTGTTACTCTCGGTGTCTCCAAGCCGCTCAGGCAAATCATATTGTTTAAAAATGCATTTTACCATTGATAATGTGACATCATTGCGCTCGGAATATATATATATATATATATATATATATATATATATATATATATATATATATATATATATATATATATATATATAGTCAAGGTTACTGTGGCTTATCCGTTATACATTGCTCAATACCGGAATATACGTTAGGTCAGGAATAAACACAGAGGCTATTTCATCCCTACAAGCCTGTTTTCCAGGTTTCCCTGCTTTTCAGGGGATTTTATTATATATTTTATTATAAAATCCCCTGTTTCGCAGGTTTCCCTGCTCTTCAGAGGATTTTATTATAGATGCATCTATTTTTTAATGCTTATCCCTTTTGGGGAAGCCGGAGCCTATGTTGTTATAAAATCCCCTGAAGAGCAGGGAAACCTGCAAAGCAAGCTTGTAGGGATGAAATAGCCTCTGTGTTATTTCCTGACCTAACGTGTGTGTGTGTGTGTGTGTGTGTGTGTGTGTGTGTGTGTGTGTGTGTGTGTGTGTGTGTGTATATACATACATATATATATATATATATATATATATATATATATATATATATATATACATATATTTATATATATATATATATATATATATATATATATATATATATAAATATATATATATATATATATATATATATATATATATATATATATATATATATATATAGCCCGGCCCCCGGCTGAATATTTTTAACACAATGTGGTCCCCGAGTCAAAAAGTTTGGGGACCCCCGGGTTAGAGTGTACGCCCTGAGTTCGGTAGGTTGTGAGTTCAAACCCCGGCCGTGTCGTACCAAAGACTATAAAAATGGGACCCGTTACCTCCCTGCTTGGCACTCAGCATCAAGGGTTGGATTTGGGAGTTAAATCACTGAAAATGATTCCCGGGCGCGGCACCGCTGCTGCCCACTGCCCCCCTCACCTCCCAGGGGGTAAACAAGAGGATGGGTCAAATGCAGAGGACAAATTTCACCACAACTAGTGTGTGTGTGTGACGATTGTTGGTACTTTAACTTTAACTTAACATATTGCCCAATCACTAATATTATTTTGTAACTGCATAGCTGCTGGATAACTTAACAAGGTTGATAAAAAAAAATTCAATTGATGAGTTTTGGTGTCTGCTGGCGTTTGAAACACATCTGTTTTTCATATAACAAATATTTAATTGACATATCTCCTTTGTGAAAACAACATTCTAGCAATATGCATTTTCTTGCGTCTGGACTCTGGAGCGTACACTCGCCGTTAAAGCCAGTCTACCACTAGCGCAACTTAAGCGTGCTAAAAACAAGGGGGAAAAAATGGTTTCCATTGTAGATGCACTGCATGACATCTACAACGTATGATCGAGTGTTTCTGTGGTGAAAGCCACATAGTACACACAAAAAAATCTAATTTAGATAAGACGGTCTGCACCACTTTTCTATTCTAAATGCAGTCTTACTAGATCACGAATGGTAAACGTAATTTTATAGTTTGCTCATGCTATTTGGATGTTAGTAGATCAGGCCCGTAATGTGTATTTAAGCTCTTCAACACTTTGGTCCCCAGTACAACACTTGTATGAACACACAGCATGCAAAACATCCAGATAACCGGGAGAATGTCCGCTAAAAGCTCACCTGCGCGAATTTCGTGAAAACAGAAGACGATTCCAAGCACATGCACTTAAAAACAAGCATGCCACTGGAAAGAAGCATACAGCATGACAATAATAATTTCATTAAACAAAACAATAATGTAAGAAACTTAGCAGTGTTTGAAAGC
Source organism: Nerophis ophidion (assembly GCF_033978795.1). Lineage (NCBI taxonomy): Eukaryota > Metazoa > Chordata > Actinopteri > Syngnathiformes > Syngnathidae > Nerophis > Nerophis ophidion. The sequence continues at coordinate 14,808,758 of NC_084624.1, read as the reverse complement.
TATCACCAAGTCCTTCCAACACTACAAAGTGTCATTCCTCTATCCCAGGGGCCGGGAACCTTTTTGGATGAGGGAGCCATGAAAGCCAAATATTTTAAAATGTACGTCCGTGAGAGCCGTATAATATTTTTAACACTGAGTACAACTGTCAGGTTCAAACACTGATGACATCTATTAAACAGACAAGAAGCAAGGAATTAAACAGAGACTGGATTCAATTTAGCTCAATGAGGAGAAACGTGTAGACCTGTACCCTTATACAGTGTCGTCCCACGCTCTGACAAGGGAATTCTACGCCTTCATTTTTATTTGGACTTTCCCTGATTACAGCAACTAAATGTGTGCATCTCTTATTCTTTTTAATAAGATTGTTATTCTAAAGGTAACCAATAATAAATAAAATACTTTTGACCATTAATGCGACTTCTTGAACAGGATGGATGGATTAAAATGTATGAGAATGTTTTATATTTTGAACGTTATTTTTAACACTGTGATGACCAGCGGAATTATTAATTACTTTTCGTGTTAAGCAGCGTCAGCTAAGATTTATCTGCGGTCATCAAAAGAGCCACATCTATCTCGAGAGCCATAGGTTCCCTACCCTTGCTCTATCCCTACAAATTATTTATGTGCATTTTTAAATCTGCACCAACCTTCAAAGTATTTTTTTTTTCACAGCCCAACTTCATCCAAGTATATCTCGTACATGCACACTCAAATGATTACTTTTCTGGGTCTTTTTTCTAGCAGGATGGCACAGACTTGAAAGGGATGAGATAGTGGTAAAATAAGGAAAATCGTGTTTATTAATATCAATTTGAAATAAATACTTGGCCTAAGCTGTTAGGAAAGAAAAAAGAATATGACTAAATAAATACTGTTAGTTTTACCAAGTGGTTCTGTATACGTTCATACACTTGGCTATGTTCTGGGCGAAAACAGCGACGAGCAAAGACAGACACTCAAATATGCCAAGTACTGTTTTCGTTGTCACGGCCCGGGCTCTTCTTGTCTATTCTTTCCTGTTTCCACTCCAGATGCCCTGACTTATAACCCCATTAGACCAGACAACGAAGCAAACCACGGGCACTAGGCAAGTGGTGCCTCTCCATTTGTGACGCCGGATTGTACATTTCGGGTTCTTCAAAACACTTGCCGGTCTTTATCGACCTCCACATTCTGCAACCTGTGTCAGAGTGATCCTCTTTTTACTATTACCCTCTTTTATCTTCCACCTGACGGTGTTTTCTTACCATACTTTGTTGACCGCCTCTTGCCATCACACTTTTAGGGTGCATTCAGACTTGTAGTTTGGTAATCTGACCAAACCTTAGAGTTTGCGTTTTTGTCTGGACTAAAAAATGCGGATTATAGCATTTACAAGATGTGCCTTGATTGGATGGATTATGTGAAGTGAACATTGTTTGACGCAGCTCAACCAAAACAACGACTGAAGGACTATGGTTTCATTTCGATGTAACCTCAGCGTTCTGTTGGGTCTTAATAACCACAACCTGGTCTCTCCTGGCGACGTCACATCGGCTTTTTGGTGCAACTGGTATAATTGGCGCCCTGCGAGGAGGTGACGACTTGTCCAGGGTTTACCCCGACTTTCGCCCGATTGTAGCTGAGATAGGCTCCAGCGCCCCCCGCAACCCCGAAAGGGATACACAGTATAAAATGGATGGATGGTATAATTGCCATTGACACTGCAGCACAAGCAAACCAAGACCCGGTCTCGATCCGCTTGGTTTGGTACAATTCAAAATGACCGTAGACTGCAGTCACGCTTGACCAAATTCTAACCTGGTGCGTTTTAACAGGACCAAAAATTATATGACGGCTACGTGACCAAACTTTCCGAGAATGAATCTCAACTGGACTGCTTAGTTTATCTTAGAAGACACAGACTTCATTAGTTCATGCACTCTAGCTTAAAGCTGATATATATATCATCGCGTCACGTAGCTTGCCCCTGTAGTTCGTTCGTTTACAGCTCATCGGTGGAGGCTGGCGTGTAACTGGCAATTCTCTTCCAAAACCCTAGGGAGCAGTGTTTTCGACTGCCATTCTTGTTGACTATCTTCACGAGAAAGAGAGATGAGAGAGAGAGTGCGTATAGTAGTGGTTGGGAACTTGTAAATAGTGGCGTCTGAAGCGACATCCACTTTAACGTTGGAGCTGGAACCAATTCTTTTGAAACAACGGTCACTTTTAATGTTCACAATTCTTCGGAACCTGAAGAGAAGACGTTTGCGAAGGTGGACTTGCAGAGGACGGGCGAATCTGCATCGCGATTTGGCCATTCGGAACATTGGACAACAGAGCGCTATGTAATTTACTATAAATAAAAATGTTTAACAACGATTGTAGTAACTTACAGTTGTTTATGATTATGTGTTTATGTTTTGTGAATTTCCCATGCCTGAAAGATGATTGACGAAGACAAAATGTTGTGTGCGAAAGTAAAAAAGCACAAGAAATTCTATATGTTGCAATTGAACCTGCTGTTAGCACAAGATTGACAATAAAAGTTAAAAACAACATCGTACTTTGTGTAAACCTCTTCTGGGCGCTACGACACAACATGCTGAAAAACGACACATTCGGTAATTATTTTTTTACAGCACATCGAGATATTAACGACACAATATCAGTTAGCATGCAAATGTTCTAAGTAATTGTGTTTCTAGCACAACGTCTGCTCTCCTGTGAATAGGTTCCCTCCTCGGCAATAGCTGGCCGATCAAAGCACTGCGGGTTTGCGGGAGGGTACGCAGGCGCCAGCTACGTGACACGAGAGTATAAACCAGGCTTTAACTGGAGACTGAAACCAATCTTGTCAGGGCATGCCCCCTCCTGTAGAGGATACAGACTTTTGATCCGGTACTAAGCGCTCAGACTAGATCCGTCCTATCTCACAGGTAAAGGGTACTTTTTTTCCAACCCTAAACTTAGTTCATTTTTTCTTCGTATCTACAAGGTCCAAATTAAACCCATTCAGGCCCAGGAAGGTTTTGGGGAAGGTCCCTAAAGAACCCAAGTGATCCCAATGACAATTGGGGTTTCCCAAGAGATCTGAAGTGCACCCAAAAGCTGCTTTTTTCAAGGACTTGCGACAAATAGCTAATCAAAGACCTGCTATGTAGCAGCAGTCTATTGTTTTTAAGAATGTTAGTCCCTTCCAATGTCAGAGTCAACCAAATGTTATCTATGGCCGGAGTCACTAGCAGCCCAATCCATACGATCACCTGCCAAGGCATGTGTGCGAAGGAGCCAAAATTTGGATCAAGGACTTCAAAACTGACTGGCACATGGGAGAAAAATGGCTAAAATTTGATTCTGTTGCACGCTTGCTAATAAAGTTCCACTTGTAGTTATCGGCGGAGTCTTAAACAAAAGCCCTTTTTTGAGTCTGCATGTGGGCTTCGATACAAGCAACACCCTGCATTCGTCGCTCATCAGCAGGTCAATAAGGTACATTTCTGGTTGTGGTTGAGGGGTTTGAGGAAGGGGGTACCATGAGTAAGACAGTTACCAACACAAACAACGGATAGTCAAAGTAAACGTGTAAGTGCTGGCCAACAGGGTTGAGTTTCAGGTGGGTATTAGCAAGTATATCATATGCTATGTGACACCGTAGCAAAGCATCTGAAGGACATACTGTCCAGAAAAACAGCCAGGCCTGTCTTTTCCACCGTCATCACGTCGTCAATACCCTTTTTACCACCTTTCCTGTTCTGACACTTCAGCAGGACACCTCCATGGTATGGGCAATGGCGCCGACACCCTCCGTGCTGTCGGAGTGGACGCAGGCCCGAGAGCGCGACCCTTCCAAGGAGCTGGCGCTGGTCAGGGATGCGGTCCTGGAGCGAGCCAGGCGGGTCATACTGGCGGAGGGCACTGAGAGAAAAAAGGTTGGTAGGATAAATAACGACGACTTGTGTGTCAGTGCTTCACGGTACTCATACGGATTGAAGGATTCAAGGAGCTGTATATGTCATACTACGTTTGCCCATGTACGGTACGGCATTTTGACTTTTGACTCCCAGCAAGTATTAAGAAAAACAATAATAAATAGCATATAACTTTAGGCACCTAACATGAGGAAAGATCAAGATTAGCCGGTTAAGAATGCTGTGTGGAATAAGTAGATAAATGGAGAGGAAGACTATGTTCAGTATTCTAATAAAGGAGAAGAGACAGCCTCGCCCTTGTCTCCGAGTCTGGTGGTTTTACTTCTTTTGCTTTACAGCCGCTTGCCTGAGGGGAGTAGTTGAAGAGCTTGTGTGCAGGGTGAGTGGAGTCCTTCACATACTTGCCAACCCTCCCGATTTTCCCGGGACACTCCAGAATTTCAGTGCCCCTCCCAAAAATCTTCTGGGGCAACCATTCTCCCTAATTTTCTCCCGATTTTCACCCGGACAACAATGTTGGGGGCGTTCCTTAAAGGCACTGCCTTTAGCGTCCTCCACAACCTGTCGTCACGTCCGCTTTTCCTCCATACAAACAGCGTGCCGGCCCAGTCTCATTAGATATGCGGCTTTTACGCACACATAAGTGAATGCAAGCATACTTGATAACGGCCTTACAGGTCACACTGAGGGTGGCCGTATAAACAACTTTAACACTGCTACAAATACGCGCCACACTGTGAACCCACACCAAACATGAATGACAAACACATTTCGGGAAAACATCCGCACCGTAACACAACATAAACACAACAGAACAAATACCCCAAATCCCTTGCGGCACTAACTCTTCCGGGACGCTACACTAAAAACCCCCTTCTAACACCAAACCACGCTTGGTCCGCATTGCCGGCAGTAAGTCGGACACGTTTCCAGTGAGGGTTGGACTCCGCCAAGGCTGTCCTTTGTCACCGATTCTGTTTATAACTTTTATGGACAGAATTTCTAGGCACAGTCAAGGCGTTGAGAGAATCCGGTTTGGTGGCTGCAGAATTAGGTCTAGGATTTTGCAGATGATGTGGTCCTGATGGCTTGATCAGGCCAGGATCTTCAGCTCTCACTGGATCGGTTCGCAGCCCAGTGTGAAGCGACTGGGATGAGAATCAGCACCTCCAGGTCAGAGTCCATGGTTCTCACCCGGAAAAGGGTGGAGTGCCAACTCCGGGTTGGGAAGGAGACCCTGGCCCAAGTGGCGAAGTTCAAGTACCTCAGAGTCTTGTTCACGAGTGAGGGAAGAGTGGATCGTGAGATCTACAGGCAGATCGGTGCGGCGTCTTCAGTAATGCGGAAGAAAGGACAAGATCACGGGTACAAGCGGCCAAAATTAGTTTCCTCCGCTGGGTGGCGGGGCTCTCCCTTAGAGATAGGGTGATAATCTCTGCCATCCGGGGGGAGCTCATAGTAAGGGCGCTCTCCTCCACATCGAGAGGAGCCAGATGAGGTGGTTTGGGGATCTGCTCAGGATGCCACCCGAACGCCTCCCTAGGGAGGTGTTTAGGGCACGTCCAACTGGTAGGAGGCCACAGGAAAGACCCAGGACACGTTGGGAAGACTATGTCTTCCGGCTGGCCTGGGGACACCTCGGCATCCCCCGGGAAGAGCTGGACGAAGTGGCTGGGGAGAGGAAAGTCTGGGCTTCCCTGCTTGGGCTGCTGCCCCCGCGACCCGACCTCGGATAAGCGGAAGAAGATGGATGGATGGATGGATGGAGCTACTTTTCAATTGACCAAGTCGAAGGGATCTACCTCATTCATATATATCATTCATATTTATTTTTTTATGAAATAAAGAGTATGTTTTTGTTAACAAGTTAAAGGCGATGATAATGTCCACATTTTCAAATGGAGGAGAAAATAAGTCCTCCTTTTTGTCCAATACCACATGAAAGTAAGTGGTTGATTTTTGGCATCTTGTTTGTCCAGCTTCCATACTCCTTATTATACATTTTACAAGAAATACATTGACGGCAAACTCCGTAGCTTGCTAGCCTGTATGCGCTAGCTTTCTGACTCTTATTTTGTTAGCGCAGGCAGGATGGAGCAGGACTTTTATTGTGAAGACAGGAACTGTGCGGTCGGTCTTTAGAGTTTTGATGGCAGGTACGGTTGAAATAGAACGTTTTTCTCGCCTTTCTGTCGGTCGTTTTTTCTTAATAATGATCTGGCAGCAGCCAGCGTCGTCTCACAAGACCCTTGGGTGCCGTGAATGTCAATCAAGTGACGAAAGTCACGTCTTCGGGAAGGTTGCAAGATTGATCATTTTTAGGTCTATTTTTTTAATGCCTGGCTGGCGATCGACTGACACCCTCCGCCATCAAGTGGTAGCTCGCGATCGGCGTAATGGGCACCCCTGATCTACAATAAAGTTTGACGAGCAAGTAAGCAAGGAAACACCTCGACAGGGGTCGTATATATATTGTAGCGTCAAGGGGTTCTGGGTATTTGTTCTGTTGGGTTTATGTTGTGTTACGGTGTGGATGTTCTCCCGAAATGTGTTTGTCATTCTTGTTAGGTGTGGGTTCACAGTGCGGCGCATATTTGTAACAGTGTTAAAGTTGTTTATACGGCCACCCTCAGCGTGACCTGTATGGCTGCTGACCAAGTATGCCTTGCATGTTGTGTTTTATCATTTCCCTGCCTTTTCCTTTATTGTGATGTGTTTTCTTCAGCTCATTAGTCTCCAGTGACGGACACTAAGGCACACCTGCAACCAATCTCAACAGAGGAGTATTTAAGCTTGTCACTTACAGCTGTGTCTTGCCAGTTATTTTCTCCTGTACCTCCCACGTGCATGCGCCTGCTTCACTTTGTCAATTCTGGTACGTTGTCTCTCCTTAGTCCTGTAACACTTCACCTTTTGTGTTTGTTTCCTAGCCTCCCAGAGGTAAAGACGACTTTATTCTGTGCTCAGTGCGCCCTGGCTTTTCCTCCTGCCGACCACTGAGGAACCTGTTTTTGTTGGTAATTCATGGTGTGCACTTCTGCCCCATCGCCTTTTGTTACACTTTTTGGACTTATTAAATTTTTCCCTTTTTTGTAATTCAACCTCGCCTCCCGTCTCTGCATCCGGGGGTCACCTCCTTGATCAGTGTGTGTGTGTGTGTGTGTGTGTGTGTGTGTGTGTGTGTGTGCGTGTGAAAAGCCGTAGATATCATGTGATTGGGCCGGCACGCAAAGGCAGTCCTTTAAGGTTTATTGGCCTCTGTTCTTCTCACTACGTCCGTGTACACAGCGGTGATTTAAAAAGTCATTAATTTTACTTTTTTTTAAATCGATACCGATAATTTTGAAACCGATACCGATAATTTCCGATATTACATCTTAAACCATATATCGGCAGTCCGATAATGGAATCAATCTGTGGTTAGACTCAATGGCCAAGTGGTTAGAGTGTCTGCCCTAAGATCGGAAGGTCATGAGTTCAAATCCCCGCTGACTCATACCAAAGTGTTGTGTTTTGTCAATTCCCTGCTTTCTCTTTTTTTATGGTGTCTGTTTTCTTCAGTTAATTAGTCCCCAGCGAGGCACACCTGCAACAAATCCCTACCCAGGTATTTAAGCTCGTCACCGACAGCTGGGTCCTGCCAGTTATTGTCTCCTGCACCTCCCGTGTGCCTGATTCATTTCGACCTGCCTGTATGTTGTTTCTCCTTATTCCTGAAATTCCTCACCTCTTTGTGTTTGCTTCCTAGCCTCCCTGAGGTAAAGAGGAATTTGTGTTGGACCTTTTGTTGAGCTCATTGCGCCCTGGCCTTTTCCCCTGCCGACCTCTGAGGGACCTGCTTTTGTTTAATTATTCATGGTGTGCATTTCTGCCCCATCGCCTTTAGTTACACTTTTTGGACTTGTTAAATTTTTTTTACTTTTTGTAATTCTACCTTACCTCCTGTCTCTGCGTCCTGGGTTCATCTCCTTGACCCACTCCTAACACCAAAGACTATAAAAATGGGACTCATTACCTCGCTGCTTGGCACTCAGCATCAAGAGTTGGAATTGGGGGTTAAATCACCAAAAATGATTCCCGGGCGCAGCCACCGCTGCTGCTCACTGCTCCCTTCACCTCCCAGGGGGTGATCAAGGGTGATGGGTCAAATGTAGAGAATAATTTCGCCACTCCGAGTGTGTGTGTGACAATCATTGGTACTTTAGCTTTAGAATGCTTTTTTTTTTTTTAATCCATCCGTTTTCATGTCTTTGATATTGATTGTGAACAAACTTCCAAAAAAAGTGCATTTCCTCTTTAGCACACACACCCCATAGACCATGGATACATATGCACATATAGCATACTTGCCAACCCTCCCGAATTTTCCGGGAGACTCCCGAATTCCAGTGCCGCTCCCGAAAATCTCCCGGGACAACCATTCTCCCGAATTTCTCCCGATTTCCAGCCGGACAATAATATCGGGTGTGTGTGTGCCTTCAAGGAACGTGCCGACCCAGCCACGTTATAACATCCACGTCTTTTGTAGAGTGCACAGAATAAGAAGGCGACAAAGCAGAAGAACGAAGAAGAGACAGTCATGGCGACGACGAGTAAAAAAAAGAGGTACGCTTGCAAGTCATCAGAGAGGTTTTTATAGAGCATGGTTAGAAAGATAGTGACAGAGAATAGAACGAGGATGGACAATTCAACCCTAAAGTCACTCCTTTCCTGCTAATTAAATGTGACAGATGCTGCCCATACCTATGCTCCTTCAAAGGCAGTGCTCCTGGCTGCAAAGCATTGCACTTTAAAGGCCTACTGAAATGATATTTTCTTATTTAAACGGGGATAGCAGGTCCATTCTATGTGTCATACTTGATCATTTCGCGATATTGCCATATTTTTGCTGAAAGGATTTAGTAGAGAACATCGACGATAAAGTTCGCAACTTTTGGTCGCTAATAAAAAAGCCTTGCCTTTACCGGAAGTAGCAGACAATGTGCGCATGATGTCACGGGTTGTAGGGCTCCTCACATCGTCACATTGTTTACAATCATAGCCAGCAGCAGCTAGAGCTATTCGGACAGAGAAAGCAACAATTTCCCCATTAATTTGAGCGAGCATGAAAGATTCGTGGATGAGGAAATTAAGAGTGAAGGACTGGAAAAAAAAAAGTAAAAAAAAAAAAAAAGGCGATTGCAGTGGGAGCGATTCAGATGGTATTAGACACATTTACTAGGATAATTCTGGAAAATCCCTTATCTGCCTATTATGTTGCTAGTGTTTTAGTGAGATTAAATAGTACCTGAAAGTCGGGGGGGGGGGGGGTTTGGGGGGGGGGCCACGGGTGTCTTGACACTAGAGTCTCTGAGGGAAGTCACGGCAGCTGCAGCAGGACAGAAGCTCCGCTGATGTCTGCGGTAAGAGCCGACTTATTACCACAATTTTCTCACCGAAAACTGCCGGTTGACATGTAGTCGGGATCCATGTTCGCTTGACCGCTCTGATTCATAGTAAAGCTTCATCTTCGGGCATTTTAAACAAGGAAACACCGGCTGTGTTTTTGTGGCTAAGGGCTAAAAGCGTCCCACCGTCATCTTTCTACTTTGACTTCTCCATTATTAATTGAACAAAATGCAAAAGATTCAGCAATACAGATGTCCAGAATACTGTGTAATTATGCGATTAAAGCAGACTACTTATAGCTTGGATTGGGCTGGGAAATATTGTCCGCTACAACCCGAGAGGTCAAACGCACGAGTCATCATACCACGACGTTTTCAACACGACACTTGGCGGGAAATTTAAAATTGTAATCTAGTAAACTAAAGCGGCCGTATTGGCATGTGTTGCAATGTTAATATTTCATCATTGATATATAAACTATCAGACTGTGTGGTCGGTAGTAGTGGGTTTCAGTAGGCCTTTAAATACAACAATGAGTAGAGGAGTGTTATGTGTGCATGTATATATACACACACACACACACATATATATATATATATATATATATATATATATATATATATATATATATATATATATATATATATATATATGTATATATATATATGTATATATATGTATATATATATATATATATATATATATATATATATGTATATATATATATGTATATATATGTATATATATATATATATATATATATATATATATATATATATATATATATATATATATATTTCAGTGAATTCTAGCCAGAAATATACTCCTACCCTCTTAACCCTCCCCCCAAAATCCTGAATTCGGAGGTCTTAAGGTTGGCAAGTATGACATATATACTACTGTCTACATGTAGTATAGTAACCATAAGTACTGTAGCATCCATATAGTATGCTTGTTACAATGCAGCTTCTTTCAAAGGGTGACCGTTAGTTATGAATGCAATGCAACAAGGCCTTGCCAAAGCTGGGAATGGGCCATGCAAAGCACACTTTTGAAGATGCAAAAGGGATGAGGGGAAACAAAAAAAAAAAAAAAGGAATATTATATTTTTTCATTGCGAGGAAAAAATATGTTGGTCGACATTTCAAAATGGAGGGCCTCTTAGTCTTGAAAATGCCAGGAATATTAAAACATCGTGTTGATTCCAAAAAAAAAAAAGTTCAGCATACAGGGTAGCGGTAAAGGTGTATTTAGTAAAGTACCTGGCCCTCCACTCAACCTCCGATCCTTCACTGAAGCGACTGAGAGAATGCGGTGAGGGAGACAATTAACAATAGTATTAAAACTCGTGTGTCTCGGCATGAAATAATCCTGTCATGTTTTTCCAAAACGATGCATTCGTATAGAAACCCTGTTTCCATATGAGTTGGGAAAGTGTGTTAGATGTAAATATAAACGGAATACAATAATTTGCCAATCCTTTTCAACCCATATTCAATTGAATGCACTACAAAAGATATTTGATGTTCAAACTCATAATTTTTTTTTATTTTTTTGCAAATAATAATTAACTTAGAATTTCATGTCTGCAACACGTGCCAAAGTAGTTGGGAAAGGGCATGTTCACCACTGTGTTACATCACCTTTTCTTTTAGCAATACTCAAAAAACGTTTGGGAACTGAGTAAACTAATTGTTGAAGCTTTGAAAGTGGAATTCTTTCCCATTCTTGCTTTATGTAGAGCTTCAGTTTTTCAACAATCAGGGGTCTCCGCTGTCGTATTTTACGCTTCATAATGCGCCACACATTTGCCATGGGAGACAGGTCTAGACTGTAAGCAGGCCAGGAAAGTAACTGCACTCTTTTTTTTACGAAGCCACGCTGTTGTAACACACGCTGAATGTGGCCTGGCATTGTCTTGCTGAAATAAGCAGGGGCGTCCATGAAAAAGACGGCAGCATATGTTGTTCCAAAACCTGTATGTACCTTTAAGCATTAATGGTGCCTTCACAGATGTGTATGTTACCCATGCCCTGGGCACTAATGCACCCCCATACCATCACAGATGCTTGCTTTTTAACTTTGCGTCGATAACAGTCTGGATGGTTCGCTTCCCCTTTGGTCCGGATGACACAATGTCGAATATTTTCAAAAACAAGTTGAAATGTGGACTCGTCAGACCACAGAACACTTTTCCACTTTGCATCAGTCCATCTTAGATGATCTCGGGCCCAGAGAAGCCGGCGGCGTTTCTGGATGTTGTTGATAAATGGCTTTAGCTTTGCATTATAGAGCTTTAACTTGCACTTACAGATGTAGCGACAAACTGTATTTAGTGACAGTGGTATTCGGAACTGTTCCTGAGCCCATGTGGTGATATCCTTTAGAGATTGATGTCAGTTTTTGATACAGTGCCCTCAGAGGGTTCGAAGGTCACGGTCATTCAATGTTGGTTTCCGGCCGTGCCGCTTACGTGGAGGGATTTCTCCAGATTCTCTGAACCTTTTGATGATATTATGGACCGTAGATGTTGAAATTCCTAAATTTCTTGCAATTGCACTTTGAGAAACATTGTTCTCAAAGGGGTGTACCTCGCCCCATCCTTTCTTGCGAAAGACCGAGCATTTTTTGGGAAGCTGTTTTTATACCCAATCATGGCACCCACCTGTTCCCAATTAGCCTGCACACCTGTGGGATGTTCCAAATAAGAGTTTGATGGGAATTCCTCAACTTTATCAGTATTTATTGCCACCTTTCCCAACTTCTTTGTCACGGGTTGCTGGCATCAAATTCTAAAGTTTATGATTATTTGTAAAAAAAAAAATGTTTATCAGTTTGAACATCAAATATGTTGTCTTTGTAGCATATTCAACTGAATATGGGTTGAAAAGGATTTGCAAATCATTGTATTCCATTTATATTTACATCTAACACAATTTCCCAACTCATGGAAACGGGGTTTGTACGTCAAATATAGTCATCATAATTACTGCTGGATACTTACTGTAGCCCATTCCTTGCAGGAAGTACTTAAACGCCTCAGTGAGCTTCCCAGGCTGTAAAAAAAACAACAACAACAACATATCCACATTAGACTGTTAAAAATACATCTTTTGGATAAGTCTTAGTAAGCAAAGTGTTACCTGTGTCAGCTGGGGGAGTCCACCAGAGTCAGCCATCTGTGGGGCCAATAAAGCAAATTCATGACATCTGAAGTTCTGCCATATTTAACAACTGACAACAAACATTTCATTTAGATATATGGGCATCTCTCAAAGTACAAAACGTTATCGTCAAAAATATATTTGCATTCATTAGGAGTGTTAAGGTATGTGTAATTGTAATCTTTTCTCCTCTGGCTGGACTGGACTCTCACTATTATGTTAGATCCACTATGGACTGGAGTCTCAGTATTATGTTAGATCCACTATGGACTGGACTCTCACTATTATGTTAGATCCACTATGGATTGGACTTTCACTATTATGTTAGATCCACTATGGACTGGACTCTCACTCTTATGTTAGATCCACTATGGACTGGACACTCACTATTATGTTAGATCCACTATGAAATGGACTCTCACTATTATGTTAGATCCACTATAGACTGGACTCCCACTATTATGTTGGATCCACTATAGACTGGAGTCTCACACTATTATGTTAAATCCACTATGGACTGGACTCTCACTATTATGTTGGATCCACTATGGACTGGACTCTCACTATTAGGTTTGCTCCACTATGGACTGGACTCTCACTATTATGTTGGATCCTCTATGGACTGGACTCTCACTATTATGTTAGATCCACTATGGACTGGACTCTCACTATTATGTTAGATCCACTATGGATTGGACTTTCACTATTATGTTAGATCCACTATGGACTGGACTCTCACTCTTATGTTAGATCCACTATGGACTGGACTCTCACTATTATGTTAGATCCACTATGAACTGGACTCTCACTATTATGTTAGATCCACTATAGACTGAACTCTCACTATTATGTTAGATCCACTATAGACTGGACTCTCACACTAGTATGTTAAATCCACTATGGACTGGACTCTCGCTATTATGTTGGATCCACTATGGATTGGACTCTCACTATTAGGTTTGCTCCACTATGGACTGGACTCTCACTATTATGTTGGATCCTCTATGGACTGGACTCTCACTATTATGTTAGATCCACTATGGACTGGACTCTCACTATTATGTTAGATCCACTATGGATTGGACTTTCACTATTATGTTAGATCCACTATGGACTGGACTCTCACTCTTATGTTAGATCCACTATGGACTGGACTCTCACTATTATGTTAGATCCACTATAGACTGAACTCTCACTATTATGTTAGATCCACTATAGACTGGACTCTCACACTAGTATGTTAAATCCACTATGGACTGGACTCTCGCTATCATGTTGGATCCACTATGGACTGGGCTCTTACACTATAATGTTAGATCCACTATAGACTGGACTCTCACTATTATGTTAGATCCACTATGGACTGGACTCACACTACTATGTTAGATCCACTATGGACTGGACTCACACTACTATGTTAGATCCACTATGGACTGGACTCTCACTATTATGTTAGATCCACTATGGACTGGACTCTCACTATTATGTTTGATCCACTATGGACTGGACTCTCACTATTATGTTAGATCCACTATGTACTGGACTTTCACAATATTATATTTGACCCACTCGACGTGCATTGCTTTCGGTCTCCCCTGAGGTGGGGGGATGTCGCTGTGGCTCGTGCAGCCCTTTGAGACACTTGTGATTTAGGGCTATATAAATAAACATTGATTGATTGAGATTGATTGATAATCTAATTTTTAAGTACGGAACATTCCGTTCGGAACAGACGGGTGATGGACAGAAAGTGTTAAAGTGCCAGTAAAGTGGAAAAACTGTCATGATCTGTGGTTTGCATTATGTTTTTGTTATTTTTTGTTTGTTTTGGACTCTTTTAGTTCCTGTTCACGCTCCCTTGTTTAGTTATCACTCATTAGTTTCACCTGCCGCTGGTGTTCGGACACGCACCCGCTCTAATTATGAGACTATTATTAAAGCCTGTTTTTGCCAGTTAGTCGGCATTGCCGAAATTGATAGTTTCATGCTTTGTTCATGCCATAGTTTCATGCTTGTTTTCGTGCGATACCATAGTTCATGTTGTACGCTTCATCCCGTGTCCAAGTAAGTTTTGTTTGTTCCCAGCCATAGTTTATGCTGTTTGTTTCATGCCACAAGGTATGTGTTTGTTCCACGCCATAGTTTGCTTGTTTACCCCATGCGGTGCCAAGATTTCTTGAGTTAGATTAATAAATATGTTCCTACCTGCAAGTCTTATCCGGAATAGTCTGTTTGCATCCCGGGAGAACAAACCTCTCAGTACGTTGCAAAAACTCCCTCGTCAGGACAAAAAAAGTTGCCTTTATATTGAAGCTATTATATTATGTATAGGTGAGAATCTTTAAGCGCGATTCAGGAGCTATGATTGGATTAAAAATCAATTATGGGCGTATCATTAATTTATGTATATAGATGAAGTAATTTTTATTTTATTTTCATTGCACTAATTAAGCGTTAACAGTTTTGTATTTAAGTACAATCTTCCTGCCCTAATTTTGCATTGTTAATTAGTCCGGCTTGTTGGCCCACAATAAAAGAAATGCACTGTCATCCTTTTCGATAAAGTAAACACTACATCATCAGACTTAAAAATGGGGAAAAAAAAAAAAAAAATGCTTCAAGTCAGGCTGAAATTGAAACCGTGTCCTCCCAAATAGTTGTGAGAATGATTGAAACGAGCCCAAACACTTTCAAAATGTCTAGCATTTGTTTTTCTCCCCATTTCCTAGTAATGAAGCATTACCTTGAGGAAGGTGGTGTTGGTTGGGTCAAGTTTGGAGTTGCATTCCACCTGGAGAATAAATACAGCAGAGAGTTACAACGGATCAACTCCATAGACCATAAAAATAGACTTGCAGAAATACATCATCACTTCAGCCAGGAGATTACGGAATCGTTCGTTTTTCAGTGAGTTAGTTAGCAAATTCATGAAACTTTCATGAAAAATCACAAATGGGATAAGAAACATTTTGGGACAAATTCTGTCTGCAGAGCTTTTTGTTTACTATAGGGAGGTAGCGCCTGCTTATTAACTCCAACACTGTGGAGCGGCGGAGCCAGCAGTCCGACAGCGAGGCAGGGCACCCCGTAGCCCGGCCCAAGATGGCGGCGAGGAGACATGGCCGGCAGTCTGACAGCGAGGCAGGGCACGCCGGAGCCCGGCCCAAGATGGCGGCGAGGAGACGTGGCAGCAAGGCGGGGCGCGTCAGAATCAACCCCGCAAATATTATCAGGTGCGTGAATCGCCCAGCTGGGCACAATTCAAATCTCCTCTCGCACTGTATAAGAGGGCAGGGGCCGTAAACGCCGGTGGAAGAGAAGGAGAGAGAAGGAGCCAGAAGGAAGCCGATGCTGAACGAGAGCGAGAGAGAGCCACAGGAAGACGACGACGCACGCGACTGAAAAGGTGGAGCGGCAGAGGAAGCAGGACACGGCAAGGCTCAAAAGCAACCTGTAGAGACTTTTTATTATTGAAAAATATAAGAAAGTCTAACCTGCGCAACAATGTCCTCCCTTGGTGGTCCTGAGAACCCGCACGGCAGCAAGAGACTGTCACAAATACCTTCAACACTACCAAATGCAACGCCTCTCTATCATTCTTCCAAAACTAAATAGACACCATTTACAGCAACCTGATTACCTCCACCACTCCCTCCTCCTCCCCCACTACACCACTCTGCCCCTGTCTCCCTTCTCTCCTGTCTCCCCAACACAGCTATCCAAACTCATCGTGGGCATGAAAAACTCCACCTGTGCTCTGGACCCCATCCCATCCACTCTGGTTAAAAACTGTCTCCCACTCATTAACTCCTCCCTCAGCTCTGGCTTAGTCCTCTACACCCTGAAACTGGCCGCTAATCACCCCCATTCTCAAAAAACCTGGACTCAACCCTGACATCATGAGCAACTTCTGGCCCATCTCCAAACTTCCCTTCCCTTCTGTCCAAAATACTGGAACGTGCCGTCGCCACTCAACTCAAAACTCACCTCACTTCCAATGATCTGTTCGAACCATTTCAATCCGGCTTCCGCGCACGTCACAGCACTGAAACAGCCCTTCTCAAAAGTCACCAATGACCTCCTCCTCGCCTCAGACTACGGCCACCTCAGCTTTTGACACCATCAGCCACACCATCCTCCTTTCCCGCCTGGGATCATCCCTCAACACCACCGGTTCCGCCCTCTCCTGGTTAAGGTCATATCTCACGAACAGACAACAATACATCAGTATAAACAACTGCATCTCCTCCATTGCCCCTCTGTCACAAGGTGTCCCCCCAGGGTTCGGTGCTTGGTCCACTTCTCTTCACGCTGTACATGCTCACCCTCGGTAACATCATCCACCTCCAATTCCACTGCTACGCAGATGATGTCCAGCTATACATCTCCACAAAATCCATCTCCTCCATAACTCTCTCCACCCTGACCGACTGCCTCACTGAAATCGAATCATGGATGCACTCCAACTTCCTCAAACTCAACTGTGACAAATCTGACATGCTCATCATCGGCCCCAAGGCCCTCACCAAAACTGCTCACAACTTCCACCTCTGCGTCGACAACTCCACTCTGTCCCCATCCACTCACATCCGCAACCTCGGAGTCATTCTGGACAATAACCTCTGCTTTGAACACCATGTCAAACACATCACAAGAATTGCTTTCTTCCACCTTAAAAATATTGCCCGCCTCCATCCATCACTTCTCTGCTGCTGAAACCCTGATCCAGGCCTTCACCAACTCCAGTCTTGACTACTGTAACAGCATCCTCTACGGCTCGGAGACGGGCAATATTTTAGGCTTAAAAAGTGACGTGGTGATTGACAACAGGTGCATAAGTCGAAGTGAATCAGGTGCGTGGGTCGTGAGAACAGGTGAACTGATTGGTGTTCGCGGCCTCACCAAAACTGCGTACAACTTCCACCTCTGCGTCGACAACTCCACTCTGTCCCCATCCATTCACATCCGCAACCTCGGAGTCATTCTGGACAATAACCTCTCCTTTGAACACCATGTCAAACACATCACAAGAACTGCTTTCTTCCACCTTAAAAATATTGACCATTTCCATCCATCCCTTCTCTGCCGCTGAAACCCTGATCCAGGCCTTCATCAACTCCAGTCTTGACTACTGTAACAGCATCCTCTATGGCTCGGAGACGGGCAATATTTTAGGCTTAAAAAGTGACATGGTGATTGACAACAGGTGCATGAGTCCAAGTGAATCAGGTGCGTGGGTCGTGAGAACAGGTGAACTGATTGGTGTTCATGGCCTCACCAAAACTGCTCACAACTTCCACCTCTGCGTCGACAACTCCACTCTGTCCCCATCCACTCACATCCGCAACCTCGGAGTCATTCTGGACAATGACCTCTCCTTTGAACACCATGTCAAACACATCACAAGAACTGCTTTCTTCCACCTTAAAAATATTGCCCGCCTGCATCCATCCCCCTCCTTCTCTGCCGCTGAAACCCTGATCCATGTCTTCACCAACTCCAGTCTTGACTACTGTAACAGCATCCTCTACGGCTCGGAGACGGGCAATATTTTAGGCTTAAAAAGTGACGTGGTGATTGACAACAGGTGCATAAGTCGAAGTGAATCAGGTGCGTGGGTCGTGAGAACAGGTGAACTGATTGGTGTTCGCGGCCTCACCAAAACTGCTCACAACTTCCACCTCTGCGTCGACAACTCCACTCTGTCCCCATCCATTCACATCCGCAACCTCGGAGTCATTCTGGACAATAACCTCTCCTTTGAACACCATGTCAAACACATCACAAGAACTGCTTTCTTCCACCTTAAAAATATTGCCTGCCTCCATCCATCCCTCTCCTTCTCTGCCGCTGAAACGCTGATCCACGCCTTCAGCAACTCCAGTCTTGACTACTGTAACAGCATCCTCTACGGCTCAGAGACGGGCAATATTTTAGGCTTGAAAAGTGACGTGGTGATTGACAACAGGTGCATGAGTCCAAGTGAATCAGGTGCGTGGGTCGTGAGAACAGGTGAACTGATTGGTGTTCATGGCCTCACCAAAACTGCTCACAACTTCCACCTCTGCGTCGACAACTCCACTCTGTCCCCATCCACTCACATCCGCAACCTCGGAGTCATTCTGGACAATAACCTCTCCTTTGAACACCATGTCAAACACATCACACATCACAAGAACTGCTTTCTTCCACCTTAAAAATATTGCCCGCCTCCATCCATCCCTCTCCTTCTCTGCCGCTGAAACGCTGATCCATGCCTTCATCACCTCCAGTCTTGACTACTGTAACAGCATCCTCTATGGCTCGGAGACGGGCAATATTTTAGGCTTAAAAAGTGACGTGGTGATTGACAACAGGTGCATGAGTCCAAGTGAATCAGGTGCGTGAACTGATTGGTGTTCATGGAAACAAAAACAAACCAGGGTGCGCAAAAACAGGAACTAATGGTGTCAAAAACAAAACAGAACCTAACTAAACTGAACATGATCACAAAGACATGACAATCACAGCTTAGGTGGAACTGAAAATCTTTCTTGCAAATCACTTTTTGTCCGACTGTTGGCATTGTTGTTCTTTTGGTAAATAAAGCATTATATTGGTTCAGCTGGATCCTATCCTCTGTCTGCTGTCGACATAAACAAGTTCTGTTGTGTAAGGCAGAGACACCACGTGAGTGACCCAGATACTGCAGTGTGCTGCAGCAATGAGTCACACCGATAGGCTGACGACAACACACACACACACACACACACAAACACACACATACACACACACACACACACACACACACACAGCCCATTTTTGGAGTCATACGACAGAACACCCGACTTCAAGGACAATACTTTTTTTTGATAATTTTTGGGTTACACTGGAAGGGTAACTGTTTATTTGGGGGGGAATTTTGCCAATTGTTCACAATCATTATGAAACACATGACGGGGGATGTTTTTTTTAATTTTTTTTATTGCATTCTAAATTGCAAATACATGTAAAAAGTCGAATTACAGCATAGCCAATGGGAACTCCTCTATTCCGCTGATAAAATGTAATAAAAAAACATCCAAAAAGCAGCAATTAACATTAGTCCATTAACATTAACATTTTGTGACTTCAATATTAACCAAGTATTAGTGATATCGTTGTGACAACCACCGTGATCACAAGCTTGTGTAATGTTTACGTAGAGTGATCAGCTCTTTCCTTGCTTCCCTGCTCCCTGGCAGTTTATCGTTGATCATAAATGGTGCCTCTCACTTGGATAGAAGAAGGCAGAGGACCTATTCCGACAAGTTGGTACACTTTAACAGCCAAATTAGACGTGAAATTGTGAGAACGGCAAAAAAAGACGCTTGGTTCCACCTCCCCTTTCTTTGCGAGGATTATGAGTCATACTTTGTCCGAATAGGAAAATATGGACATCCTAACAACAGCAGACCTTGTACAGTAAGTTATACTTTATCATGTCTGTTGGCTCTTGTGAAGTCTTCAGTGAACGTTGTGATGTGTTTACAAAATGAATGCTTAAAACGATCAAAATACAGAAATAAGAAATGTTGTTATAAATGTGCTCGTTACTACATTACATATATACTTACATCATATATATAAAGCCTTAATAGAGGTGTTTGGATGTTTTTGTAAGGACTTTATAAGCAGAGTACAACAATTTTTTTATTTAAATATTTATGTCATATTTAGAATGCAAAAAAAATGAAATAACATCCCCCGTCATATCTATCCTAATGATTTTGAACGATGGGCAACATCCCAAATAAAGTGCAGTTCCGCTTTAAGTCAGAAAATACAGTCATAATTGGGACATGTGTATGATGTACAACACTGTAGAAGATTTGACGGTAAAAAGCTGGCAGAAATTTTAGGTAAAATGTATGGGTTTTTTTACACCAATAATTAAAACAGTAACAAGAATTAAATAAAAAATATTAAAGTTAAATTATGGTGACTGAACTGCCAGGTTTTTTGTTTTTTTTTCAATTAAAGCTATGGTCGTTGTTTTAACAGCACATAACTATAAATGAAAAACAAGCAAACAAACAAAAAAAAAGCTACTGCTTAATTTTTACGGTAACACGCTAGCAATTGAGCTCCTTGTATTTTAACATAAAATCTATTGGCTATTTTTTACTGTGTAACACATTTCCACTAGGAGCAGTGTGGAAAATTACACGCACTCTGTTATGCTTGGGTCCTGACCTGAACCCGATAAAACACCTTTGGGATGAATTACAACAGAGACTGAAAGCCAGGCCTTCTCACCCCAACATCAGTGTGTGACCTTTTGGAAGAACCTGGCCAGATGAAGCCATCAGGACCACATCATCAGATACTAAAATACCACTTCAGCACAATTGACAATAATTTATAGCAACGGCCCTTAAGCATAAAGTTAGTGTGAAAATATATACATAATTATTCTAACATGAACTTGACTGACCTGAACCCGATAGAACAGCTTTGGGATGAATTAGAACAGAGACTGAAAGCCAACATCAGTGTGTAACCTTTTGGCGGAACGGTCAAAAATTCCTATAAACACACACCGCAACCTTGTGGACAGCCTTCCAAGAAGAGTTGAAGCTGTAATAGCTGCAAAAGGTGGACCGAAAATCTTTTTGTACCCTATGGGTTAGGAACGGGATGGCACTTCAAGTTCATATGTGAGTGAAGGCAGGTGGCAAACAAGTGTGCCTATAGCACGGGGGAGCCAAGTCAAAAGATAAACAGGCATAGGCACCAGAAGCAAGGTATACACAAACTTAACTTGTTGTCTATGGAAAAAAAGACAGCCAAGCCGAGTATGGCGAAAGGCAGGGATAAATAACTTTCAGAATAGTGCCTGAGAGCAGGTGAGTGTCCCAAAACACTAATCAGAGGCAGGTGAAAATAATCAGCACCCATGACAACCAAGAAACACAAATCCACACTGTAAGAAATGACTGTGAAATTTACATTAAAAATATGTAAAATCACTACAGTAAAGTATTGTAAACGCAAAAATCTATATTTTTTGTTTAGATCACAGTGAACTTTTATAAACTATTAAACAGAATGTTTTTGTTATACCATACAACATGTGATTAGAATCAAATTTAGTTGTGAAAACTACAAATATTGGTAACAAAAACTGAGAAATATTGTAATACTCATAACAAAACTATTTTGTTTTTTTGACATGAAAATATAGTAAAAACTATAGTTTTAGTCAGTTTGTTTTGAAAAATATATTAAAAAAAATGTGTAAGTCACTTTACAAGTGTATGCTGTACTTTTAACATGATTGAAACAATGCAAATTGAGGTAATACAAATGTTATCACACCAAAAAAAAAAAAATCATTGTGAACATGAGAGGCTCCCTATAGGCCTATTCATGAACAAAAATATAGGCTATAATTATAATAATTTGTTTGGAAATGTTCTTGTTTCCCTCCTCACCTACAGCTATTGATAAATATGATTGATAAAGTAACATTAATAATTCAAGCATTGTGTCATTACCACAGGCTAAACAACCTCCTCTAACCGCAGACTTGTAGTTGTAGGCTACTTCTTTCTCATTGTACAGTCCGCCCAATTTTTCATTTCAAAAAGTGCTCTCAAAAAGTGCGCAGCTGAAACTCGTCTCTGATTGGATAGTGACGTGAGGGCGGAAGGAGCAGCTGACGTCGCTAACGAGCGAGCCAGAGCTGTAACTTGGCCTGTTTGAGACAAAAATGTCCAGATTTTAAGAGCCTAATCTTCTGGAGGTAAAAATGCTCCCAATTGTTTTATGCCATATAGTGTTGAACATTCCAGACAGGTAGTGTCGGTTGTTGTTGGGCATCTGTCACTTAAACAAATGTCCAGATTTAAAGAGGCTAATCTTCTGGAGTATTTCAACCTGTATTCAGTCAAAAGATCCATTACATGTTCCTTAGTGTCAGAGGTATTTGTTGTTGACGAACCCCAAGATGGGAGGCAGGCATAGAATATGAAAACATGATTTAGTTAAAACTAAACAAGAACAAACAAAAAACACGCATGTGGGCGGAATAACAAACTAAGGGAGCTAGCACTTGAAGCTAGAAAACAAAAAGGAACTTTAGCATGGAAGCTAGTAGATAGCAAACAGAAAAACTGGAAATAACTAATGGCTAACAAGAACAGCTTACCGCTACGACAACCAGGACAAAATGTAGCATGACAGGTAATAGCTGAAAAGAATCACATCGACACGACAAGAGCAACATATGGCAACGGCAAGTCCAAATGACAAAATAAGGATCCAGCAACTGACACAAGACAAATCAGGTACAAATAGGAGCGGGCTGATTGGCAACAGGTGTGGCCAGGTGCCAATCAGCTGAGGAGGAACACAGCACTCAGGGAACAATACAGGAAGCTGACAAAATAAGAGCATTAGACAGGAACTAAAGACAGGAGATACTAAACACGGAGGAAACAGACAAATGCAGAGGAAAACACTAAAACATAGACAAACTGCCACCGGAAAGCCTGACACCTTCTTTGCGTGTTGTATTAAAAAAAGAAGAGGAGGAAAAAAATCCAGTTGTTTTGAACAATTAATGATGGCTGTTAAATAAATGTTCCAAAAGTGATATTTTCCTCTCGTCTTTTCTCAAGATGTATTTTTGTTTTGGTGTACAGGTAGTAGAAATAATTTTGCAGGTTTATATGTGAAATTTTACATAATAACTGGTTTATTAAAACATAAAAATACAGCATATTATTGATATATTTTATGTATAATATACAGAACAGTTCCATTTAAAATGCAAAGTTTTACTGTTGTTCTACCAGTTTAATTAATTTTTTGTTTGATATTTCCCTGTTAATTTTATAATTTATTGATGCACAATAAGCAACTGTTACATGTTAAAAAATACAGTAATTGATCTGTTTATATAAAACACCGGGATGCAAAATTAACACGTTTTTTTTTTGTATACTTAACAGTTTTTATGTGATTCAGACGTAATTTAATTCACTGTAAATCAATTTACTTATTTTGACTGTAAAGTTATCTACTGTGCTGCTGTAATTTTTACAGAAATTCTCTGGTAACCCCAGTTGCCAACGTTTTCCTGTAAAAACAATTTTTTTTTTTTTTACAGTGCAGGGATACTTAAAGGGGAACATTATCACCAGACCTATGTAAGCGTCAATATATACCTTGATGGTGCAGAAAAAAGACCATATATTTTTCTAACAGATTTCCGAACTCTAAATGGGTGAATTTTGGCGAATTAAATGCCTTTCTGTTTATCGCTCTGGAGGCGATGACGTCAGAATGTAACGTCGCCGAGGTAATACAGCCGCCATTTTCACTTTCAACACATTGTAAACATTGGGTCTCAGCTCTGTTATTTTCCGTTTTTTCGACTATTTTTTGGAACCTTGGAGACATCATGCCTCGTCGGTGTGTTGTCGGAGGGTGTAACAACTCTAACAGGGAGGGATTCAAGTTGCACCACTGGCCCGAAGATGCCAAAGTGTCGGCCGCCAGACCCCCATTGAATGTGCCGGAGTGTCTCCACATTTTACCGGCGATGACAGACATGGCAGAGAGATGTATGGATAACCTGCAGATGCATTTGCAACGATAAAGTCAACGAAATCACAAAGGTGAGTTTTGTTGGTGTTGACTTATGTGCTAATCAGACATATTTGGTCGCGGCGTGACTGCCAGCTAATCGATGCTAACATGCTATGCTAATTGACGCTAACATGCTATTTACCGGCGGTGCTAAAGCAGACATGGCACAGAGATTTATGGATAACCTGCAGATGCATTTGCAACGATAAAGTCAACAAAATCACAAAGGTGAGTTTTGTTGATGTTGACTTATGTGCTAATCAGACATATTTGGTCGCGGCGTGACTGCCAGCTAATCGATGCTAACATGCTACGCTAATCGATGGTAACATGCTATTTACCGGCGGTGCTAAAGCAGACATGGCACAGAGATGTATGGATAACCTGCAGATGCATTTGCAACTATATTACGTTTCCTTCCACCCACATTTAATGCGAAAAAAACACTTACCAATCGATGGATTTAAGTTGCTCCAGTGTCAAGAGATGGGAAAGTCCTGATCGTTTGGTCCGCACATTTTACCGGCGATGCTAACGCAGCTATTCGGCCATGCTATGGCTATGAATAGCGTCAATACCTATTCGCTCAATAGCTTCAGTTTCTTCTTCAATACTTTCATACTCCAACCATCCGTTTCAATACATGCGTAATCTGTTGAATCGCTTAAGCCGCTGAAATTCGAGTCTGAATCTGAGCTAATGTCGCTACATCTTGCTGTGGTATTCCCATTGTTTGTTTACATTGGCAGCACTGTATGACGTCACAGGGAAATGGATAGCCGCATCGCAAATAGCGAAAATCAAGCACTTTAAAGGTTTTTTTAGGGATATTCCGAGAATGGTAAAATTTAGAAAAAAAACTTCAAAAAATACAACAAGCCACTGGGAACTGATTTTTATTGTTTTTAACCCTTTTGAAATTGTGACAATGTTCCCCTTTAAACTAAAACAATGCATGATCCGGGCAACGGATCATCACAAACTCACACATAATATCCGAAAAAAGTCACTTTTAAGGACTTTGAATATTGGTAAACAAAATAGATTGCTGTATAAGGTAGAATATGATTAAAGGTAAGTTTATTTGGGGACAGTGATGTTTGTCCCCAAATGGAAAGCCATCCCGGACTGAAACATGTCTCGGATTTTTACATAAATCAACACACACACACACACACATGCACACACACGCACACACATACACACACACACACACACACACACACACACACACACACACACACACACACACACACACACAATCACACTCACACACACACACACACACACACACATAAAGCCTGACCTCCATCTGTCGTATCTGATCAAAAAAAATTTATTTTAATGTCCTGCCGCCCATCTTTCTGACCGCAGATCTTATTAAGGGGTTTGCATGCCTGGGATTACCAAGGACAGCAGGATATCCGCAAACACAAGCCCATATGGCACCAAAAACAATGCTTCCAAAGACATCCTGCACTCACACACGGATGGACGTGCAAACAGGGTCATAAAAGGGTAGAAAGTTGAGCGTTTGAAAAGTTTGAAATAGGCTGCTTGACTGAGCGGCTTAGTGTGTGAAATAAGGACATATTGTAAAGTTATAACACTCAACTGACAAATACATTTTTAATCTTCTTATTGCATCGGCTCTCTGGGTGCATTTGATCTTGGCTGCACAAAAACCGACAACCTGGGTTAATTTCTAAATGAGTATTTCGCTTGTCGCCCAAAGGCCTAATGTTCAATTGCTTAAGGGAGTAGCAATCGCATTATGCAGGGGTCTTCGATTTTTCCATGCCAAGGACCCCTAAACTGATGGAAAGATGTAGTGGGGACCCCCTACTTATATTTCCATCCATCCATCCATCCATCTTCTTCCGCTTATCCCGAGGCGTTCCCAGGCCAGCCAGGAGACATAGCCTTCCCAACGTCTTGGGTCTTCCTCGTGGCCTCCTACCGGTTGGACGTGCCCTAAACACATCCCTAGGGAGGCGTTCGGGTGGCATCCTGACCAAATGCCCGAACCACCTCATCTGGCTCCTCTCAATGTGGAGGAGCAACAGTTTTAGTTTGAGCTCCACCCGGATGGCAGAACTTCTCACCCTATCTCTACGGGAGAACCCCGCCACCCGGCGGAGGAAACTCCCTTCGACCGCTTTTATCCGTGATCTTGTCCTTCCGGTCATAACCCAAAGTTCATGACCATAGGTGAGAATGGGAACGTAGATGGACCGGTAAATTGAGAGCTTTGCCTTCCGGCTCAGCTCCTTCTTCACCACAACGGGTAGATACAGCGTCTGCATTACTGAAGACGCCGCACCGATCCACCTGTCGATCTCACGATCCACTCTTCCCTCACTCGTGAACAAGACTCCGAGGTACTTGAACTCCTCCACTTGGGACAGGGTCTCCTCCCTTTTCCAGGCGAGAACCATAGACTCGGACTTGGAGGTGCTATTTCTCATACCAGTCGCTATACACTCGGCTGCGAACCGATCCAGTGAGAGCTGAAGACCCTGGCAAGATGAAGCAGAGACCTAATTCTGACCTAATAAAACAACTGTTTATTCATTTTGGGAGTGAACGGTGTTGTCAGAACGCTGGTTTGTAATTTATTAAAAAAGTTTGACTGACCTATCTGACTGTTTTGTTGACATTCCCTTTAGCGCAGCGCCATCTAATGGATGCATAACGTAACCCCAGCCTGTACTTTAGCGTCTATTACATGCGCCTTATATATGAACAAAGTTTGAAAATAGGCCATTCCTTGAAGGTGCGCCTTATCATCCGGTGCGCCTTATAGGGCAGAAAATACGGTACACGTTTGTTCACTTATGGACTAAGTACATCATATAAAAATATGTTTTCATTTTTTATTTTAATTAGGGTCCAATAAGCCCAAATAGCAAAGAGAAATTAAAAAAAAGCATGTAAACAAACAGCTTTTGTCACACCGCCGTAAGGGATGTCTTGTCTTGTTTTTGTTTTGTTTTGTGAATTGCATGTTTTATTTTGAAAATCAACTCTTCTTGTTTCAGATCACTGGCCCTTCCTCTTGTGTCACCAGTCTGACGTCATCCCTCACCCCTGATTGATTCCACCTGTTTCCCCTTACCCTCATGTGTCATATAAGCCCATGCTTCCCCTTGTTCTGTGCCAGATTGTATCGAGCTTCCGTTACTATCTTGCTTCCATGTTTATGTCCATGCCTTGCCTCGTCCCACGCCTATGTCCTTGGATCCTGAATTCCCACGCTGTAAATTTGAGTTTAACTTTTTCTCCTCCTCATAGTGACTTTTGTTATTTAGCCTTTATTCAACCGAACTGGTGAGTTAATATTTTTTCCTAAAAATCTTTCCTGCCTCAAATTTCTTGAGGGATTTTTCGTTTACCTTTATTAGAGTAGACATTTTTGTAGTCATTGTTTTCTTACTCCTATTGGAGCGTTTTATGTTAAGTTCCATAGCAAATAAGGCGCAAATCATAGTTTGTCTTTGTTTTTAGGAGAGATTTTCGGTTGTTCCCTTTTGTGGAACCTTTTTCACTGACCGTTTTTTGTTATTTCTAGATTTTGTATTACTCTGACCCTGGAAGTGAAAGAGTTGTCAAAATAAAAGCCCTACTAAGAATCCCTACTCTCCATCTGAGTCCATTCCCTAGTCCAAGCCTGACAGCTTTAGAGGTTAATGATTACTTGCAAAAAAAAAAAAAATAGTTTCTCAGTTCAAACATTAAATATCTTGTTTTTGCAGTCTTTTCAATTGAATAAAAGGGAAAATTATTTGCAAATCATTGTATTCTGTTTTTATTTACGAATGACACAACATGCCGATTTCACAGATTTTTAGGTTTTGTACATTTTCACCAAAATCGTCCGATACTGATCGATCAGTTCATCTCTACTCAGGTGTGATTTCAGAGCAACAATGGCATATTTACAGATACCAACAAGTAAAACATGTCTGACATGTATGTTATAATCAGGTGATCCCCTCTTCTATTGAATTCAGTCTGACTTTTTGGATTGAAAGAAATCCTTGATTAAACTGCTCCATTTACTTTTGTTATTTAAGCTTTGACATGATCAATTGGAATTTATTTTGTCAGGTGCAGTTAAAAAAAAAAAAAGGTGTATCAGCGTAAAGAAGAGGAAGTCGAGGTGCTTTACAAAGAAAGAAGTGAATAATGATTTGTCACTCACCACGCCCTCCTCTGCTGGGGCGTTGTCTCCCACCACCAACATAACTGGACACCTAAAACAGAACCAAAATGTATTTGTGTTTATTAGTAATGCCAACATATGCTCTATAAAAATAAAAATAACTTTCATGTAACATGAAATGTCAATCTCAGGCTTCCAGAACAAGTTCAGCTGTCAGACAGTATGCCTAAATTCCCTCTCTTTGAGTTTATACTTTTCTCTAAATTACAGTATTTTGCCAAAAGTATTTGGCCACCTGCCTTGACTCACATGAACTTGAAGTGCCATCCTGTTCCTAACCCATAGGGTTCAATATGATGTCAGTCCACTTTTTGCAGCTATTACAGCTTCAACTCTTCTAGGAAGGCTGTCCACAAGGTTGCGGAGTGTGTTTATAGGACTTTTCGACCGTTCTTCCAAAATGTCACACACTGATGTTGACTTTCGGTCTCTGTTCTGATTCATCCCAAAGGTGTTCTATCGGGTTCAGGTCAGGACTCTGTGCAGGCCAGTCAAGTTCATGTTAGAATAATTATGTATATATTATCACACTAACTTTATGCTTAAGGGCCGTTGCTATAGATTATTGTCAATTGTGCTGAAGTGGGACTTTCATATCTGATGATGTGGTCCTGATGACTTCACCTGGCCAGGTTCTTCAGCGCTCACTAGATCGATTAGCAGCCGAGTGTGAAGCGACTGGGATGAGAATCAGCGTGCCATCTCCGGCTTGGGGTGGAGACCCTGCCCCAAGTGGAGGAGTTCAAATACTTCGGAGTCTTGTTCACGAGTGAGGGAAGAGTGGATCATGAGATCGACAGGCGGATTGGTGCGGCGTCTTCAGTAATGCGGACGCTGTATCGATCCGTTGTGGTGTAGAAGGAGCTGAGCCGGAAGGCAAAGCTCTCCATTTACCAGTCGATCTATGTTCCCGTCCTCACCTATGGTCATGAGCTTTGGGTTATGATCGAAAGGACAAGATCACGGGTACCAGCGGCCGAAATTAGTTTCCTTCGCCGGGTGGCGGGACTCTCCCTTGGAGATAGGGTGATAAGCTCAGCCATCCGGGGGGAGCTCAAAGTAAAGCCGCTGCTCCTCCACATCGAGAGGAGCCAGATGAGGTGGTTCGGGAATCTGGTCAGGATGCCACAAGAACGCCTACCTAGGGAGGTGTTTAGGGCACGTCCAATCGGTAGGAGGCCATGGGGAAGACCCAGGACACGTTGGGAAGACTATGTCTCCCGGCTGGCCTGGGAACGCCTCGGGATCTCCCGGGAAGAGCTTGACAAAGTGGCTGGGGAGAGGAAAGTTTGGGCTTCCTTTCTTAGGCTGCTGCCCCGGCGACCCGACCTTGGATAAGCGGAAGAAGATGGATAGTTGGATGGATGGATGGATGGATGGATGGTATTTTCGTATCCAAAAGATTGCCCGCCGTCTTTATCGGTGTTGTGTCCAGACTCGGCCTACTGACTGCCAGAGCAGAGACAAGGCGATATGACCTGCGTCAACTAATTTTCCTTTATTCTGTAATCATATATTGTGTCTAACTGGAGTGGTTGAGATTACTCCCTTCCCTCAGCGACAGCTTCAGTGATGTAACAGGGACTTTCCAAAAAAATATAGGAGGCACGCGGGCTTGACTTTTAGTATGGTCAGCCTTTATTTTACAAAGTGTATGTAAACATAGTGTGTTTGTAAACTTACTTCAGGGTTTTGGCATTAAGCACAGTCCCACTGCGGTTCATGTCCAAGTCCCTCCGGCTGAAAAAAGATAATATAAACATTGTGTTGTTCGCTCTACAGTATGTTCAGGGAAAAATACAATATGACAACCAACGGAGTTTTTTTATTTGACACATTTTGCCTTTGTAGTTTCCACACCATGTCTATAGTTCCATGCATTCCATTACGAGTGTTCTAAGATCGGGCTTGTGGGTTGAGGTGCTATGGTTCTGCGGGACTTCGCTCATCCAGGCTGTAGCCCATGGGTGTCAAACTCTGGCCTTCATTTGGCCCTTGAGGCAATATCAAATTAACTTTAGAGCTAGCCCGCCGCTGTAACACCACCTTCACCGCTAATAACCATACTTGTCAACCCTCCCAATTTTCCCGGGAGACTCCCGAAGTTCAGTGCCCCTCCCGATTTCATATTGGGGGCGGGCCTTAAATGCACTGTCTTTGGCGTTCTTTACAACCTGTCGCCATGTTGGCTTCTCCTCCATTAAAAGACAGCGTGCCGGCCCAGTCACTTAATATATGCAGCTTTTACACACACACAAGTAAAAGCAAGGCATACTTGGTCAAATGCCATACAGGTCATACTGAAGTTGGCCGTATAAACAACTTTAACACTGTTACAAATATGCACCACACTGTGAAGCCACACCAAACAAAAATGACGAACACATTTCGGCAGAACATCCGCACCGTAACACAACATAAACACGACAGAACTAATACCCAGAA
Organism: Nerophis ophidion; assembly: GCF_033978795.1. Taxonomy (NCBI): domain Eukaryota; kingdom Metazoa; phylum Chordata; class Actinopteri; order Syngnathiformes; family Syngnathidae; genus Nerophis; species Nerophis ophidion. The sequence continues at coordinate 14,778,000 of NC_084624.1, read as the reverse complement.
TCCCCTGCAGCACTAAATCTTCCGGGACGCTACAATATACACCCCTGCTTCCACCAAACCCCGCGGCTTTGTTTGGTTTTAAATTTTGGCCCGCTCTGTATTTGAGTTTGACACCCATGCTGTAGCCAGTCAATAAGCATCGATTTTGGCGAGATATTTCATCGTCACGTATTTCATGTTGGTTACAAAACGATATGAAGAGAGAAGGATTTCACCTGTTGTACATGCTCCAGAACAGCTGCAGGTTGAACTGGTTGATGCTGTTGTTGATCTGTTGCCGATAGCTCTGCACCAGCTCTGTGTTGTTCATCAGTTCCTCCTGTTCACAAATAAAAATAAGTGCTTTTTGTCACCAGGCCGTACGACAGTGGAAGCTCCTTAAGTTGACAACCCCCTCTATGTGGACTGGCTCATCAAGTCTTTTTGGCTTATCAAGTTTTTTATCCGATCTGTACAAAGTCCCAAGTACACTGAATTAGAAGCAACGAGTAACAATGACGACGACAACAACAACAACAACAGAACAACATCAACAAATAGGATATGTACTAATAGGATGGTAAAAGTGATAGCAAAGAAGCAGTTAGTGAAATACATATCAATAACACAGAAATGACAGTGAACATATTACACTAGAAATGGAGCAATACAAATACCAATAGAGATATCACTATTGATAATGAATAATAATAATAATTACCTCTTTTATCAACAATGCAATTGTTTTAAATGCAACAATACATATATGTAATGATAACTTGACAAACAAAATAAAGCAGATAAATGGAGGGGAAGAAAGAGAAGCCAACTATATTAACCTTGTAGATTGTTATAGTAACTATAGGTTGAGCTTTGTCAGTGTGCCATGTGTTACCCAGTTTCCCCTAGGACAACAACGTAAAATGTTTGATGAAACGTGACTGACATGAATGAGTGTATGTATGTATATGTACTTGCATGTGTACAATATGTATATGTCTGTTTGTACAGTGAATGTATTTGTACACGTATATGTATGTTTGTACAGTGAATGTATATGTACATGTATGTGTATATGTATGTTTGTACAGTGAATGTACAGTATATGTATGTGTATATGTATGTTTGTACAGTGAATGTATATGTACATGTATGTGTATATCAATCAATCAATCAATGTTTATTTATATAGCCCCAAATCACAAATGTCTCAAAGGATTGCACAAATCATTACGACTACAACATCCTCGGAAGAACCCACAAAAGGGCAAGGAAAACTCACACCCAGTGGGCAGGGAGAATTCACATTCAGTGGGACGCCAGCGACAATGCTGACTATGAGAAACCTTGGAGAGGACCTCAGATGTGGGCAACCCCCCCCCTCTAGGGGACCGAAAGCAATGGATGTCGAGCGGGTCCAACATGATACTGTGAAAGTTCAATCCATAGTGGCTCCAAGACAGCAGTGAGAGTCCCGTCCACAGGAAACCATCTCAAGCGGATCAGCAGCGTAGAGATGTCCCCAACCGATACAGGCGAGCGGTCCATCCTGGGTCCCGACGAGCGGTCCATCCTGGGTCTCGACTCTGGACAGTCAGAACTTCATCCATGGTCATCGGACCGGACCCCCTCCACAAGGGAGGGGGGGACATAGGAGAAAGAAAAGAAGCGGCAGATCAACTGGTCTAAAAAGGAGGTCTATTTAAAGGCTAGAGTATACAGATGAGTTTTAAGATGAGACTTAAATGCTTCTACTGAGGTAGCATCTCGAACTGTTACCGGGAGGGCATTCCAGAGTACTGGAGCCCGAACGGAAAACGCTCTATAGCCCGCAGACTTTTTTTGAGCTCTAGGAATCACTAATAAGCCGGAGTCTTTTGAACGCAGATTTCTTGCCGGGACATACGGTACAATACAATCGGCAAGATAGGCTGGAGCTAGACCGTGTAGTATTTTATACGTAAGTAGTAAAACCTTAAAGTCACATCTTAAGTGCACAGGAAGCCAGTGCAGGTGAGCCAGTACAGGCGTAATATGATCAAACTTTCTTGTTCTTGTCAAAAGTCTAGCAGCCGCATTTTGTACCAACTGTAATCTTTTAATGCTAGACATTGGGAGACCCGAAAATAATACGTTACAGTAATCGAGACGAGACGTAACAAACGCATGGATAATGATCTCGGCGTCTTTAGTGGACAAAATGGAGCGAATTTTAGCGATATTACGGAGATGAAAGAAGGCCGTTTTAGTAACACTTTTAATGTGTGACTCAAAGGAGAGAGTTGGGTCGAAGATAATACCCAGATTTTTTACAGAGTCACCTTGTTTTATTATTTGGTTGTCAAATGTTAAAGTTGTATTATTAAATGGAGGTCGGTGTCTAGCAGGACCGATAATCAGCATTTCCGTTTTTTTGGCATTAAGTTGCAAAAAGTTAGCGGACATCCATTGTTTAATTTCATTAAGACACGCTTCCAACTGACTACAGTCCGGCGTGTTGGTCAGCTTTAGGGGCATGTAGAGTTGGGTGTCATCAGCATAACAGTGAAAGCTAATACCGTATTTGCGTATGACGTCACCTAGCGGCAGCATGTAGATGCTGAAGAGTACAGGGCCAAGGACCGAACCCTGGGGAACTTGTATGTTTGTACAGTGAATGTATATGTACATGTATGTGTATATGTATGTTTGTATAGTGAATGTGCGTGGGGCTGTATGAACTTTGAGTGTGTTGGTATGTACTGTATTTGTGTATGTATGTAGGAGCGTAGGTACCTATGTATGATGTATGTATGTATGAATAATTGTGTAAGTGAGTATATCACCGACACCTATTTAATAATACCACCTAAAAATTTGACAACCAAACGATTACACAAGGCGACTCTGTAAAGAATCTGGGTATTATTTTCGACCCAACTCTCTCGTTTGAGTCACACATCAAGAATGTTACTAAAAGGGCATTCTTTCATCTCCGTAATATCGCTAAAATTAATTCCATTTTGTCCACTATTGACGCTGAGATCATTATTCATGCATTTGTTACGTCTCGTCTCGATTACTTTAACGTATCATTTTCGGGTCTCTGTATGTCTAGCATTAAAAGATTATAGTTGGTACAAAATGCGTCTGCTAGACTTTTGACAAGAAGAAGAAAGTTTGATCATATTACGCCTGTACTGGCTCATCTGCACTGGCTTCCTGTGCACTTAAGATGTGATTTTAAGGTTTTATTACTTGCGTATAAAATACTTCACAGTCTACCCGATTGTATTGTACCATATGTCCCGGCAAGAAATCTGCCTTCAAAGAAATCCGGCTTATTAGTGATTCCCGGAGCCCCAAAAAAGTCTGCGGGCTATAGAGCGTTTCCTATTCGGGCTCCAGTACTCTGGAATGCCCGGTAACAGTTAGAGATGCTACCTCAGTAGAAGCATTTAAGTCCCATCTTAAAACTCATTTGAATACTCTAACCTTTAAATAGACCCCCTTTTTAGACTAGTTGATCTGCCGTTACTTTTCTTTTCTGCCCCCCTCTCCGGTGGCCATGGATAAAGTGCTCTGTCCGGAGTCGGGACCCAGGGGTGGACCGCTCGCCTGTGCATCGGTTGGGGGCATCTCTGCGGTGCTGACCCCTCTCAGCTCGGAATGGTCTCATGCTGGCCCCAGTATTGACTGGACTCTGACTATTATGTTAGATCCACTATGGACTGGACTTTCACAATATTATGCTAGACCCACTCGATGTCCATTGCATCCGGTCTCCCCTGGGGTTTGGGTTGTGAGATTTTCCTTGCCATTATGCGGGCTCTGAACCGAGGATGTCGTTGTGGCTTGTGCAGCCCTTTGAGACACTTGTGATGTAGGGCTACATAAATAAACATTGATTGATATATATGTATATTTGTATGTACGATGCATTTGACTCCCAGTATGTGCGAGAGCCAGAGTACGGCGCCAGCCACCCAGAGGGCCCAACCCAAGACAGCAGGATTGGATCGTGTTGACAACCGCTTATGTCAACATGAGTCATCCAGTCAGAGAGGCGTTGACATAATCACATATTTTCACTGGATGCGAAACAGTTGTGACTTTTTTGCCATTCATCGATACCCCCTGGCAGTATCTGTGATGGCACTGACTTGTGGAAGAGACAATATGTTGGCTTTGCAGAAAGTTATTCATTGTTGTATTTGTTGAAAGCAACCACATTGCAGTCCTAACATCCCCGGTTGAGCTATGCACACACACTTCTTATTGAACTCCCGCCAACCACTCCCCTGCTTCTCCCGCCCCCGTGTCAGCTCATAATTCACACGGGGCACAAAAATAGCTTTCCCAGGATATGCCTGTTACACGATTCTTTCTCCAAATATTAGCATTTCCTCATCCATCCATAAAATAAAGTCTGAAAAACATTGAAAAAGTTGACTTCAGGTCTGTCCCCATCCATTACGACATTTCAATGTGTAAAATACAATCTACTTTGAACACCATCCATCCATCCATCTTTTTCGGTGGCGGGGGCAGCTGCCGAAGCAGGGAAGCCCAGACTTTCCTCTCCCCAGCTATTTCGTCCAGCTCTTCCCGGGCGATCCCGAGGCGTTCCCAGGCCAGCCGGGAGACATAGTCTTCCCAACGTGTCCTGGGTCTACCCCGTGGCCTCCAACCGTTTAGACGTGCCCTAAACACCTCCCTAGGGAGGCGTTCGGGTGGCATCCTGAGCAGATTCCTGAACCACCTCATCTAGCTCCTCTCGATATGGAGGAGCAGCGGCTTTACTTTGAGCTCCTCCCGGATGGCAGAGCTTCTCACCCTATCTCTAAGGGAGAGTCCCGCCACCTGGCGGAGGAAACTCATTTCAGCCGCTTGTACTTCTGATCTTGTCCTTTCGGTCATAACCCAGAGCTCATGACCATAGGTGAGGATGGGAACGTAGATCGACCGGTAAATTGAGAGCTTTGCCTTCCGGCTCAGCTCCATCTTCACCACAACGGATCGATACAGCGTCTGCATTACTGAAGACGCCGCACCGATCCGCCTCTCGATCTCATGATCCACTCTTCCCTCACTCGTGAACAAGACTTCTAGGTACTTGAACTCCTCCACTTGGGGCAGGGTCTCCTCCCCAACCTGGAGATGGCCCTCCACCCTTTTTCCAAGCAAGAACCATGGACTGAAGACTTGAAGGTGCTGATTCTCATCCCAGTCGCTTCACACTCAGCTGCGAACCGATCCAGTGAGAGCTGAAGATCTTGGCCAGATGAAGCCATCAGGACCATATCATCTGCAAAAAGCAGAGACCTAATCCTGCAGCCACCAAACCAGATTCGCTAAACGCCCTGACTGCGTCTTGAAATTCTGTACATAAAAGTTATGAACAGAATCTGTCCATAAA